>NW_011495045.1:5350633-5402220 GCF_000754665.1 Bison bison bison | reverse complement strand
TTCAGTTTGTTCAGATTTTTACTTGTTGTTAGGATGGCGTGATGACTTCTGAGCTCCTCAGATGCCAGATCAGAAAGCAGAAAAAAATGTTTCAAATATGTGAACTCCTAAGACTGCCTCCTCTCTCCCAGAAAGGTCTCTGAAGCCCTCAAGCAAAGGAGAAAAAAGGAAAAGGTAAGAGTAAGATGACGATCAGTAATGAGAGTTCTGTTTCAATCATCAGAATCACTTAAGTAGTCTGGCCCCCAGAGCTGAGCTGAAAACAAAAGGCAGTTTACAACATCCTGACGGCTATCCCATCTCTCTACCAGAAGAGGTGTGCGGGGAGCGGATGTTTCAAAGAACTGTCAGAATTAACCCCAAAGAACACCTGGAATCTTATCTCACTCTCTCCCACACTCCAGTCTGCCCAGCACCAGTTTATGCTGCCCCAACCTTTTCCTGCGGTAAAAATAAAAACTCAAAAAAAACATGATTTCCCCTGAGACACTCTGAAAGTCTTTCAAAAATAGTTTCACAGAAAAACAAGGAAAAGGACAAGGCTATGCAAAATTAGCTCAAACATTTTGTAAGCAGATTAAAGAAAAACTTTGATTTTATTTCTAATGAAGTGTACATATATTCAGTTCAGTTCAGTTGCTCAGTCGTGTCTGACTCTTTGCGACCCCATGAATTGCAGCACACCAGGCTTCCCTGTCCATCACCAACTCCTGGAGTTTACCCAAACCCATGTCCATCAAGTTGGTGATGCCATCCAGCCATCTCATCCTCTGTCATCCCCTTCTCCTCCTGCCCTCAATCTTTCCCAGCATCAGGGTCTTTTCAAATGAGTCAGCTCTTCGCATCAGGTGGCCAAAGTACTGGAGTTTCAGCTTCAACATCAGTCCTTCCAATGAACACCCAGGACTGATCTCCTTTAGGATGGACTGGTTGGATGTCCTCACAGTCCAAGGGACTCCTGAGAGTCTTCTCCAACACCACAGTTCAAAAGCATAATTCTTCGGCACTCAGCTTTCTTTATAGTCCAACTCTCACATCCCTATGTGACCACTGGAAAAACCATAGCCTTGACTAGACAGACCTTTGTTGACAAAGTAATGTCTCTGCTTTTTAATATGCTGTCTAGGTTGGTCATAACTTTCTTTCCAAGGAGTAAGCGTCTTTTAATTTCATTGCTGCAATCACCATCTGCAGTGATTTTGGAGCCCAGAAAAATAAAGTCAACCACTGTTTCCACTGATTCCTCATCTATTTGCCATGAAGTGATGGGACCAGATGCCATGATCTTAGTTTTCTGAATATTGAGCTTTAAGCCAACTTTTTCACTCTCCTCTTTTCACTTTCATCAAGAGGCTCTTTAGTTCTTCTTCACTTTCTGCCATATATTGGGTGAAGATAAAAGGCACTGACCCAAGGTTTTCCTAATTCCTCCCTAGAGAGGGTAGGGGCCACGGGGACAGAATGACTTAATAGAGCACAGTGAAAGTCGCTCAGTCTTTCCACAGGAAAGTCAATCCATAGGAAAAGGATAGGTTTGTTCTGAACCTATGTAAATAATGACATGGTCATGAAAAAGTAAAGTAAAAGTAAATGGCACTTTGTGTGATAATCATTGTTCTGTAGTTTTACAGACAAAGCCAATCAGTATGTGTTACTATTTCCCCTGAATCACTTTTCTTAGTTATTGTTTTGCAACTTATACAAATATGAAATCATTATGTTGTACATCTGAAACTAAGTGAAAGGCGCTCAGTCGTGTCCGACTCTTTGCAACCCCATGGACTATAGTCCATGGAATTCTCCAGGCCAGGATACTGGAGTGGGTAACCTTTCCCTTCTCCAGGGGATCTTCTCAACCCAGGTCTCCGCACTGCAGGTGGATTCTTTACCAGCCGAGCCACAAGGGAAGCCCACAGGCTCTGGAGTTAGGATGCCTGGGTCCACAACCCAGTGCCACCAAGGAAGAGCTGTAGGGCCCTGGGCAAGCTACTCTTCTGTGCCTTGGTTCTCCGAGTTGTAAAACAGAGAAAACAACTGTACCTACCTCACAGGTTTTTTATGAAGATTAAATAATTTGGGTTAAACACTTAAAATAAAACCCGGAACATGGTATCATCAACAGAAATTCTTGTCAACTCTTAACTTTAAAACTTGTCTTTAAGCCAACTTTTTCACTCTCCTCTTTCACTTTCATCAAGAGGCTTTTTAGTTCTTCTTCACTTTCTGCCATAAGGGTGGTGTCATCTGCATATCTGAGGTTATTTATTTCTCCTGGCAATCTTGATTCCAGCTTGTGCTTCCTCCAAGCCCAGCGTTTCTCATGATGTACTCTGCATATAAGTTAAATAAGCAGGGTGACAATATACAGTCTTGATATACTCCTTTCCATATTTGGAACCAGTCTGTTATTCCATGTCCAGTTCTAACTGTTGTTTCCTGACCTGCATATAGGTTTCTCAAGAGGCAGGTCAGGTGGTCTGGTATTCCCATCTCTTGAAGAATTTTCCACAGTTTATTGTGATCCACATAGTCAAAGGCTTTGGCATAGTCAATAAAGCAGAAATAGATGTTTTTCTGGAACTCTCTTGCTTTTTCCATGATCCAGCAGATGTTGGCAATTTGATCTCTGGTTCCTCTGCCTTTTCTAAAACCAGCTTGAACATCTGGAAGTTCACGGTTCATGTATTGCTGAAGCCTGGCTTGGAGAATTTTGAGCATTACTTTACTAGCACGTGAGACGAGTGCAATTGTGCGGTAGTTTGAGCATTCTTTGGCATTGCCTTTCTTTGGGATTGGAATGAAAACTGACCTTTTCCAGTCTTGTAGCCACTGCTGAGTTTTCCAAATTTGCTGGCATATTGAGTGCAGTACTTTCATAGCATCATCTTTCAGGATTTGAAACAGCAATTCATCTTAGGTATCATTAGATGATTCTTACTAAAACTTTGCTTTCATGTTATTTCTCTGCTCAAGAACACTCCTCTTTGACCTCAGCAGTTTTTCAATAAGCTCGGCGAGATGTTAATAGATGCTGTATCACAAGAGGGACTTGGTCATTAAGAAAGTGTGGAAAATATAGGGAGGAATTTGTGTTCTTTCTCAGATTCTTTAATATACTAATGTGCATTATAAATCTCCTGGAGAAAGATTTGATATTTCCCACTGTTTGTGACTGCAGAATGAATTCTTTTCAGGGAGCAGGTCAAGGACCAACTTTGTGAAAGATGCTGCAAGTACCTATGGCCATTTTCAGAACAGGCCATCAGGGCTCTAGGTTAAAAGGTGAAGAACACAGTTATCTTCGGTGCTTTCCTAATTCCTTTCCCCACATCCCTTTTCCACATTCTATGGGTCCTCTTTCTTACTAACAGAACTTATTAAGGGGAAAAAAACCCATCTCAAACCACAGATATGTGTATTGGCAAATATGTCTGAAAAGAAGAGCCTTTCTGGGCTTCTAACCTACTTTAGTTTTCATTTTGATCCATAAATAATCTTGTTCTTCAATGAACATATGTTATATTTTGAATCTTTTGCTTGCATACGGTATCAAGCAGAGCGTCTCATAGTAGATACTCAGTATTTTTAGATTCATTAGTATGCACAAATTCAGCAAGATACAGGCCATGCAAAGTGTGACACTCCGTACTAAAAATTAAATCTGAAAATCATATTAGGTAACACAGCTTGGATAGTAAATCTATTAGGTTCAGGTTTTGGCAAGAATGTCTCTACTGGTACTATACTCATACTGAATGCTCATTGTGAACAAGGGACTTTATATTATATTCCAGACTTTGCAAAAATTTTATGTGACTGAACATTTTTTTATGACAATAGTAAAAAGCACTGTTTCACTGAAATAAATGTATTCATTATTGAAAATCTCCCAGGAAGGGCTGTATATGTAAGAATTCAGAAAATGGATCCCAAAGAGGTATAGACCTCATATATTTCAGGGTTCTTGTCTGCCATGACCTTTTGGGAAAGCCCTCACTTACAGTATAAAGTGGTTTTGTTTTATTCTGTGCATATTCTATATTATACCTCTCTCTCCAGGCCACTGGCTAACTGGGAAAGCGGCATATACCTCACCCAAAATAACTGTATAAACTGTCTTTCATCCGGATAGCACTTCAATTTTCTTTAGGTAAAATTCCCACAGTAAATTTCATTTTTAAAAGAGGAGTTTATATGTCAGTGTACATGGACATACACCTTTGAAGAAAAGGACTTTTCTGGGTTTCCATCAATGGACTGTCATTCCTTTCCACTCTCCAAATACAAGGCTTCATTTAGCACAGAGAAAAGTGACTTCTATTCCAGCTCCAGAGATGGGCCTGATTTAGTCTCTGGGTAATCACGTTCCCCTTGTTAGTGATGGGGCAGGAATGATACAGTCTCACCATTTCTGTTTCTTACTAAAGAGCGTATTAACTCAAACAGATCTCTAACTGCAAATTTGGTCAATGAGACATGAGGAAAAACCTGCTCATTTCCAGAGCAGATTTTAGGAAAAATTTCCTCACTCCTAAGAAAAAGCCACAGGAAGAAATGGCCACCTCCTCTTCTGAATGTTGTGTCTGGATGTGATGCCTAGAATGGTAGGAGCTATCTTACTAAGGATAAAGCCAATCCTAAGGATAGCAGAGTAGAAGGATGAAGGGAACTCAGGGTTCTCGAGAACACTGTTGAATCTCCAAGCAACCAAATCTAAAGGCAAATTTCTTCCTCGGAACTTCCTATTATAGAAAATAATGCAGTTCCTCATTTTCAGCCACATTAAGTCAGGTTTTTATTGCTTGTGTTGGTTCGTTAGTCTAGGAGTATGACTCTTGCTCAGGGTGCAAGCGGTCCTGGGTTCATACCCCAGATAAGCCCGGCCTTTAAGTTTGGGCTTCCCTGTGGCTCAGCCAGTAAAGAGAAGGGAATGGCTACCCATTCCAGTATTCTTGCCTGAAGAACTCCATGGACAGAGGGACCTGGAGGCTACAGTCCACGGGGTCACAAAGAGTCAGACATGACTGAGCAACTAATACTAATTAGCTTTATCACTTGTAGCTGAATGATTGCTGGATCAGAAAGGATATGATGACTAGGACTGAGTGGGCTGGGTGAATCAGATTCACCTCTCTTGGGAAATATAAGAATTAAGAGACAAAGAGGGAAGCTGCCAGTTGTGAGGAAATGAACAAGTGTATAAAAATTTGAACTTAACCAAGCCATTATAAAAGGAGTAAGAAGACAGAGGAAGCCAGCTAGCAGAGAGAGAGAACTGGAATACAGAGATGTGTAGCAAGAAGCAGAGAAGCCATTAGAAAGAACAAGACTGCTCCTTCAAGAAAAAGACATTCTTTTAGCTTTCTAGTTCCCCCGGGGCCCACCTAAGCTTTCCCTAGCTCTGAATTACCATGACATCCCTCTAACCTGACACTGCACTATCCTGCAGGAGTTAGTTAGGCTGAGTGTGTTCTCTGCTACTTAATAAGCCCTGTCCAAGGACACATGAGGGTTGAGGGAGAGGGGAAAGTCAAATTAGACTAAAACTGTTAACTAAAAAGGGCCAAAAATGAAGGACACACAGACAAAAAATGGATGCAATGATAGCAAAAACCTAACAAGATTATAAAAGAAAATAAAAAGTGAACAAAATTATCATACAATCAGTATCAAATAAACTGGCTACCAAAAGAGAAAAAGATCATGGGTCAGAGATATTCTATACACAGCAAAAAGGTACCCCAGACCCAGCATTAGATTCTCAAATCCTTTCCTGACACATTTTTACCTTTCATTTATTCTTATGCTTTGGAAAAGAATGCCCAAGCCTGACATTTCCTCTCCACCACCTTTCTCCCATCTGGTGCCTCTTTCTTCCACTCCCCGTACAACTGAGTTTTGCTGATATTGCCTCATATTGGTCTTTATTACAGTTCACTTGGATTATTGTAATACTGGGATTCCCTGGTGGCTCAGTGGTAAAGAATCTCCTGCAGTGCAGGAGATGGGAGTTTCGATCTCTGGGTCAGGAAGATCCCCTGGAGAAGGGAATGGCAACCCACTCCAGCATTTTTGCCTGGGAAATCCCATGGACACAGGAGCCTGGTGGGCTACAGTCCATGGGGTTGCAAAGAGTTGGACATGACTGAGTGACTAAGCAACAACAAACTGTAATACTTGTCAAGGTACTCACCATAGCTCTGGAGTCTCCCAATTCCAATACAAAGGAATCCTTCTAAAGCAGAACTGTCATGTCATTCTTTTTAAAAATTCTCAGTAGCTCTTACATGTTTATGGCTTTAATTAAGCCCGTATTACTTCTTAGTCTGCTTAGTATACAGAACCTCCATAATATATAGTTTCATCCCATTTTTACACCCTTCCTATTTCCCCCTGCTCTCCACCTTTCCTCCCCTATTTGCCCCAGTCAACCTAACTGCTTTGTTCTCCAAATAAACCTTATAATTTTTGAATTTTGTACCTTAGCTCATGGTAAGAAGATTCACCTTCATCTGAATCTTACCTCCCCCCACTCTAATTCTCTTCTGCCCTTGAAGGCAGCACAAAGGAGTAATCGATTTTTAGGGATAGCAGCATAGTCTAATGAATAAAATTAGCATATGAATGGATCAGAGTAGATATACACAAAATCAATCTAAGGACTACCAAATCAGTTACCCTTTACTGAAACAGAAAGACAGAATGCAGCCAAAATGGGATTTTGTCAGCAAGGGCAGCAGCGATCTAAGTGCTACCCAAAGGCACTAGTCAGAGAAACTAGATCCTTTCAATAGTCCTTCAAATTCGAACTCAAATGCCACCTTACTAAAGAAAAACTCCTGCCTTGCTCTTTAAGCTTTGTCATTGTTATAGGAATAAGTCTCATTTATTCCAACAGACTTGGAAATGGAAAACTACATCTTATTCAATTTGTAGTCCACAGCACTAAGAACAATGACTTGTAAGTAATAGATGTTCAATAAATATTTGCATAAATTTATTCTTAGGCTATTGGAGAACAAAAGAGACACTGAGGTTTCCTTTTCTAGTGGCAGGTTAAAATATTAAAGGAACAACCTTTTAAAGGGTTCCTACTTCTCTCTCAAGGAGAATTTGAGTTAGCCAAACATCTTGTTTAAAGTATAAAAACAATGAAAATGTGTGATGATATTACATTAGGGGAGGAATAGAAGCTTTTAAGAAAAATCAAATAAAAAAATTGAATGAGAACTGAATCGGACAACAAGCTTACTAGCAACTCAAGTCAGAGTTTAATAGCATAATTATTTTACTTGGAATGCCAAAATCATTAACAGTAAAGATTAAATAATACATGTAAGGAATAACACAAAATAAAAATCTCAGCTCAGACATTTCAAAAATGTTAACATGCATTTCAGAATCAAATTGAATTGGTTATTTTGCATTATGAGTAACTTCTGTTTCTTTCCATTAAAGAGTTTCTCCAAAATAGAGATAAAAGGTGGTGATAACTATATGTCAGTTATCCTCACAGAGTGATAAAATACAAATTGATAAGTTACACATATGGAGAATGGATAACAAACTTGAAGTCATTTAATAACCAGGACAAAGTATCCTTATGTTAAGGCTTATTAGCATTTGACTATACTCTGCCAACAAAGGTCCGTATAGTCAAGGCTATGGTCTTCCCGGTAGTTATGCATGGTTGTGAGAGCTGGACTGTAAAGAAAGCTTAGCGCCAAAGAAACTGATGCCTTTGAACTGGTGGTGCTGGAGAAGACTCCTGAGAGTCCCCTGGACAGCACGGAGATCAAACTAGTCAATCTTATGGGAGATCAACCCTGTATATTCATTGGAAGGACTGATGCTGAAGCTAAAGCTCCAGTATTTTGGGCACCTGATGTAAACAGCTGATTCACTGGAAAAGTCCCTGATGCTGGGAAAGATTAAGGGCAGAAGAAGAGGGTATCAGAGGATGAGATGGCTGCATGGCATCACTGACGCAATGGACATGAACTTGGGCAAACTTCAGGAGACGGTGAGGGACAGGGAGGCCTGGCGTGTTGCAGTCCATGGGGTCACAAAGAGTCAGACACAACTGGGTGACTGAACGACAACATACTGAACAAAATGATCTATACAGGAATACACTGAGGATGTTAAACTTTCTTGGCAAACTGAAAAATAACACATCCTCTGTTAAATAAATAACTCAACTATTAAAAACAGAGACATGGTTAAAAGCAATGTAATTATGTGTTCAGCTGACTATCTAGGTCCACAGAAGTGCAATCTTATTCTAAAACAGCAATCCCATCAATGTTGCAGAGTCAATACTCTCAATTCCTCAGTAAATATTTACATTGTATTTACAATACGCTGTGGGCTAAGCACTCAGCCAGGTACTGAAAATATAAATATAAATAAAAAGGACTTCCCTAGTGGCCCAGTGGTTAAGACCCTGTGCTGCCAACGCAGGAGGCGCAGGTTCGATCCCTGGGTGGGGAACTAAGATCCCACATGCTCTGTGCGCAGCCAAAAGATTAAAAAATAATAAAAGTGGAGAAAATTACATAAGCAAATAAATAAAACACATCTGTGCCCCCAAGGAGTTCGAGTTGGCAGAGGAGGCAGATCTAGAAGCATATAATTATAAAACGGCAAGTAGAGCATTGAGACGCACAGGCCGTTGTGGGAGCACAGAGAAGGGACCTCTGCCTAACCTGCCTAGGGAGTCGGGAGAAGCTTTTCACACTCCTGTTCTTTCAATAACTCCTATCACCTATCATCAGTCTATCACCACTACCATGATCATCATCAAAAGTCTCTGTACACACCAAAAAAGCAAGTGGTAGATTCCCCACAGATTTTAAGCAAGAGCTTCCAAATGGCATAATGGTGAAGAATCCACCTGCCAATGCAGGAGACACGGGTTTGATCCTTGGGTCAGGAAGACCCCCTGGAGTAGGAAGTGGCAACCCACTCCAGTATTCTTGCCTGAGAAATCCCATGGACAGAGGAGCCTGGCAGGCTATAGTCCATGGGGTCACAAAGAGTTGGACATGACTGACCGAGCATGTTATAAAAAATAGAAATGAAAAAATTACTGACATCCATTACATTTAAGATGTCAGACTTTACTAGTAGATAAAGTGACCAAAGGAACAAGAAAAAAATTTTAATTAAAAAATCTATTATATAGGGTAAATATATGTCTAGATATGAAGGATCTGCTGATAAATCTAATAAATCATTTGCTACATTGCACAATAATGTTTTAAATACTCTGATTAACTTTTTCCTCAAGGGAATGTGTATTCTGAAATCAGATTTCATACTCATGATTATCTTCTAAAGGAGCTGTGCCTATGTGAAAAATAAAATCAGTCCTTACCTGGGAAGGGAAATTTTATCTCACATAAAACATAAAGTCATATTCTCCATGAAGTTTTTATACTGTACTCCTCTAAAAGTGTGAAGTTGATGAGTGTACAGATTCTTAATAAGACACAACAGATGGACATGGTTAGTGAAACATGGTTAAGACTGAGGAGAAGAAGCAGTTGATGACAAGCAGAAAAATGTACAATTCTCACTTGAATTTAGGTGTGGGGAACTAATTTAAAAGCTATTTGAGATGCCTGTCTTAGATTTACAACACTTTAAAAAGTTAATTTACACTGATGAAACACAGCACAATATTAAAGAATCTATATTTCACTTCAGTTGGGTTCCTATATAGAATTATGAACAGAGTACTAAGTGACAAATCATACAACTAAGTTAAGAAATAAGTAGAAAGAGGCAGGTAAATAATACCTCTTTTGGCTAAACAAGCTGACAATGGTCAAATACTGTTTGAATATTATATCTTGACTTAAATCTTGGGGCATTCTATACTACAGAGAATACAAACCTGCAGACAAAAGATTTCCAACAATCAGAGATTTTAACAAGCAAATGAAATGTGTGGCAGAGAAAAGGAAATCAGCTACTCTAACCCTGATTTCTATGTTGTTTTTCCCATAAGGATTCATCCCATTATTGGAGCTTCTCTAAGACTTTTTTTCGTGTTTAATCTGCACTGAAAAACACTGAAATAACAAAGCAGAAATTCCTTTAAGAGGGAATAACAAGATCTCATGGAGCAAAAAATATTTATTAATATATTCTTTATCATAATCATGTTTTACCTAAACAACTTTGCTTTCACCATGGTTTTCTGTTTCGAATTCTTAACGATAGATCACATCTTACAACTGACTACAGAATTCTAAAATACACGTACATGTGCCAAAGAATGGCTAGTCAATAAAAAGGAATAAAGCAAAGTGAAATCAGGAAGGTATTCAACCTACATTGATAACCTGTAAACTGCAAATAACAAGGATGGGGATGAAAGACAGAACTGAGAAGTGTAAAAGACCACTTGCATCCCAGAAGCCTCCCAGCTTGCCACACAGCAGCTCTAAAATCACGGGTGGAACGTTTTAGCACTGGCTCTGAAATTCGACCGAGTCTACTTCCTGATATGATTCTCTGGCATAATTCTGCATCCTGTTGCTACAGCTGACCATACCTCATTGTTTTAAGTTCTTAGAAAGCTTCCATGCAAGGCAGTATGTACATTCATGTCTGTATGTAATCTGATAGCCATCCAACAAGAAAGACAAGCCTTCTTTATAGCAGTGTTAGAAGAAGCCTCTCTCTGAAAATGTCAATTCCCTTTCCCAGTGCCCTTCTATTAATGTTTGGATTGTCTCTTCTCTTTCCTGCTGTTGGAACAATTCTTCTAGTGCAGAGGAAGGATGGAACAAGGGCTGAGGATCAAGTCACTGAGCATTTCTGAGCTATGGAGGAAGAACAAGAGGCTGCTTTCCTCATTCTAAGCGTCCCAGGATGACTCCAGAAATGACAACACTCAAATTCAAATCTGAAGTTCTTTTTATAATGTATACTGTGACTGAAGGATCTCCAACTAAACTGTCTTTTCAGAATTGAAGTAACACTGTCTTTTCCTATTACCTTTGCTGTTGAATATTCTCCCGTCTGTCCTGATCTTGGGGTGATCCTTCTGGTGGAGGGGAAAGGTAGCGGGTCCCACAGACAAGGGTCAGGTTACCCAGACCCTCTGTCAGTACTGCTGAGCTGAGTGAAGACACACTGCTGAGACTTCCTGGAAAATTTTCCTCTTGGGGCATCTGGAAAGACTTGGGGCTCAAGGTTGGGTCAAATGTCAATAGTTGGTTCATACAAGCCAAGTCACAGTTTGAAGCTCCTGCTTGGATCTGTGAGTCTAGACAGGGAAGTGATATTTAAGGTTCTCAAATTTCTATAAGTTGGCCCAGAAAGGACTCCAGCCCACTTGGGGCCTTCCAAAAGTTCTAAAAGAAAAAAAAAAAGTGAGACAATCTGACATTTATTAGGGATCTGTATGTACTCGAAACTAGGTGAAGCAATTGGGACACAACAGTGAATAAAACAGAATATCTAGTCTGAAGGATACAGGTGTGAGCAAAGTGTTAATGGAGCAGAAAATGTTGGCATCCAACTCTATTCAATCTACCGGGGACTTCCTCCTTTTCTAAAGCACTGTCCTAACCTTTAATTTAGAGTTCAAAGTCCTCCAAGTCCTCTATATAAAAACAGTCTATGTTTTCCAGTGTTAGAAATATTGCGAGTCCATATGGAGCTTATTCACATGTTCAATACCTCTTAAGTGTCATCTCTAACATCAGAAGTATCCTTCATCCTCCTACTCACCAGTCCTTATCATTTGCATATCCAAACTTCGTACCAGTATAGTATAGAATAGTGGGTCTCACACTTCAGTGTTCGTAAGAACCATATTGGCTCAGTTAAAAACGCTAAGTCCTGGATGCCATACTCAAGAAATATGACTCAGCAGACCTGGTAAAGGACCTAGAAATCTTATACAGTTAACCAACATAATTTTTATATACTATGTATAAATTACATATATAGCATTAAAATGTATATAACTTTGATGCCTGTTGTCAACAAAACATACTCTGAGAAACACGGTTACAATGGTTAAAAACCCGAGTTTTTTTAGTCAAGACACATCTGCATTTGAATCCTACCCTTTTCACCTATATTACCTATATCACCATGGGCAAATTTTACTTTACCACTGAGTCTCCCTTTCTTCACCTATGAGGATAATGATAACACATGCACCTATGTAAGTTTAAATGAGACAAGACATACAAAGTGATTAGCAGAGTGCTTGGTACATGGTAAGGATTCAATAAACGTCAGTTATTATTATTAGCATTATTAACAATCATTTTGAATAAGCTTTTCTAATCAAGGCCATCTGAATCTGGTTAGTTCTGCCTTTTTAAGTATTTATAGTAGTTAGATGCCCTGTTATACAAATTCAAGTTACTCTCATTCATACCTAAGTGATCTGTGTTTTTCATGGCAATCTGTTTAAAACTAAAATGGTGAGCCAAAGGGCGTCCACAGCCCCAAGACAATATTAATGACATACTGTCTACCACCAGGATTCTAGGCAAAACTATAAACTAAGCGATTTGATTTTGATGTTCTATCAATTTCTGTCATTTCGCCCTCCCTCCAGCCCTACCCTACCCCACATAGTTGTAACACCCTTGACTATAAAAGGTGTTTAAAAGTCAGAGTGATGGATTTTAGTTACAGTTTCCTAGCCACCAATTTCCAATAGATCTACAGAATCTAATGGCAAGATTTAAAGTTACATGTGTTTTCTGTGTGAATTCAGGATTTGATTACATTGTTTTTATATACATAAAACTGTCATATATTTATACACATTGTTATATATACATATTCATGTTTATGTATATACACTTAGATACGCCTATATATAATTAATATTTATCCATTTTTATTACTGTGTGTTTTTCAGTGTTTCCATAAATTTGACAGATTTATAAAGAAACGTCTAGATGAGATCTTATAAACACCCATGCGTCATCTTCAATCACAAAGTGATATGGGATACATATTTGTATAAAGAGCATCTGATATTGGCTCCTTGGTATAGCTAACAATTATCCTTATGTAGTATTTATATAATACTTTTGAAGTAGCAAATTACTTCCATTAAAATTATCCACCTACCAGATGCTACAGAGCCGCAAAGTCATCCTGGCCAGAGTAATATACTTGTCATTGGTAAAACCAAAACCGTAACTTATTACACTGAAACAAATTAATCAAACTGAAGTGCCTGCCTTATTGTAGGTGTTCACTGCATATCTACTGAAAGAATGAATGGACAAACAATGGTCACCTTTGTACACATGTACTGGACCAAAAAGAAGTAAACACATTATTTTATCTTTAAAAAAAAGGCACTAAAACTAAAAAGAGCAAGTTTCCCATCAGACCTCAGCTGAAGCCCATCTAACCCCTACAGAACTGAACTGGGCTTCCCGGGTAGTGCTGGTGGTAAAGAACCTGCCTGCCAATGCAGGAGACATAAGAGACACGGGTTCCATCCCTAAGTTGGGAAGATCCCTGGAGAAGGAAATGGCAACCCAATCCAGTACTCTTGTCTGGGAAAATCCCATGGGCAGAGGATCCTGGTGGGCTACAGTCCACGGGGTCACAAAGACATGGGACACGACTGGAGCAACTCAGCACAGCTCCTATAGATCACTACATTAATAACTCAAATGTAAATTACCTTTAATTTTACTTTATTCTAGTGAATTAAAAACCAATCTTCTTTGTATATGATATATGAAATATTAAGCATTTCAGCAAAGATAATATATCTTGAGGCAACTTAACAATATTATTAATCTAACTTGAACTCAGAGGTGCTCTTCACTAAAGACTTATAAGATATTCAATAAAAGCAGTAAAAATAAATTTAATTTTTATACATAACATCAAAGGTAGAACATACAACTCTTCCTCTCTGCTGAAAGTCAAAACGAAACAGTACTATTTCTAGAAAATGCATGCCTACTGAGACCAGCCATATTATTAGGTAAACATAAAAGTAGAGTTCACTTTGGTTTTAGCTCTATTGAATACAACCTTTCTTTAAGCTTATTATTGCTATTTTCACTTACTTTGTACAGTTTTTATAAAAAAGTATTTTTCTAACTTTAAACATAAAATAACTTAGGGAAAAACAAGCAACATAATCAATTCAAAGAATGTATATTTTGCTATTTGAATTACCAGTGGTCTGAATAGAAAAAATAGAAGAGGTTAAGAATGATTTACATGAGCTCAACATGTAAATGTTTATAATATTAAATATAACATTTAGATATTGATGCCAGGCCTTTACTTTCCCTAAACTAATGATTACTCCAAAGATTTTACAACTCTACTAGGGTATTATATTATTATAATTTCTACAATAGGAATAAAGAAGTATTTTAGAAATAAATAAGCCTTTCTACTTTTTAGGGGAATACTATTTTCGTAAGCGTTTTTTCTTATTGACTTTCAATACAGAGGTCAAAATTCTTTGAACAAAGTCTTAAAGAACAGCAAGTAGAATATATAACAACTGATAATTAAAGTCATGTATTTCTATACAGATCAGAGATTTTTTTCTACTTGTTCAGTTCATAACAGAGATAGTTGAACTAAGTCATGAGTTGAAATTTAGTTATTTAGAAAAGTCAAAGAAAAGGAAAATTAATTGCTAAAGAGAAGATTTAAAATATATCTAAATGAAGGATATTAAGCAATATTTTAGTCAGACACAACTGAGTGACTCTTTGTGACCCCATGGACTGTAGCCCCACCAGGATCCTTTGTCCATGGGATTTTCCAGGCAAGAATACTGGAGTGGGTTGCCATTTCCTTCTCCAGGGGATCTTCCCAACCGAGGTATCAAACCTGTGACTCCTGTGTCTCCTGCATTGCAGGCGATATTTTAACTGGTCATCATACTGACATAAAGTGATACCTCTACTAACTCAGTGTTTTATGAGGGAAGAATCTACAGAATCACAGTCAAGCAATAAAGCTTTTGGGGCTAATGAACTATTTATAGTCAATGCTGAGAAGGTACGACTGTATTTGCATAACCTTGAATATGTGTTTATTAGGAAACCACTAAATGGTTATTTGTCTGCCTCTCTTCACTTCCTTTTTGCACTTTTGGACGTGCAAAGACTTATGAATGCTTCTGTGAAAGTGTTACACGCTCTGTCATGTCTGATTCTTTGTGATCCCATGGACTGTAACCCGCCAGGCCCCTCTCTGTCCATGGAATTCTCCAGGCAAGAATACTGGAGTGGGTGGCCATTCCCTTCTCCAGGGATCTTCCTGACCCAGGGATTGAACCCGGGTCTCCTGCATTGCAGGCAGATTCTTTACCTGAGCCATGAGTGCGCCTAGAACAGTGAAAATTGTTTTAAAAATCAAAGACCTATTCTGGAGAAAAGATCTTGTCTGCTATGAAAAAGTGATGCTGGAACAGTACCAGCGGTATCTTCTTTCCACACACCCAGCACCCCCACCAGCTGTGCCATCACAGGGACTCCCACACAACAGCAAAAGCAGATGTCAGTGTCAGAACCATATCTGCATTGTCCTTATCATTTATAAAATGCTCTCACATATATTATACTGCTTAATCCTCATGAATGATTGAATGTGAATTCCTTGTTAAGTTACCTCAACAGACAAGTGTTACTAGCCCCAAGTAGATGCTGCTAAGCTGCTATTAAGTCGCTTCAGTTGTGTCCAACTCTGTGCGACCCCAGAGATGGCAGCCCACCAGGCTCCCCCATCCCTGGGATTCTCCAGGCAAGAACACTGGAGTGGCTTGCCATTTCCTTCTCCAATGCATGAAAGTGAAAAGTGAAAGTGAAGTCGCTCAGTCGTGTCTGACTCTTAGCAATCCCATGGACTGCAGCCTACCAGGTACCTCTGTCCATGGGATTTTCCAGGCAAGAGTACTGGAGTGGGGTGCCACTGCCTTCTCCAGTAGATGACACACCTTATTAAATACATCAGAGAGTTAGAAATAATTACATGGAATCCTTGGTATGTAGTTAAATGACTTAGCCATTGTAGTATTATAAACTTCGAGTATTCAAATACCCTCACTTGGTTACCTGGGGTTATCTTGGTAGACGCTAACTGACATGAGGGCAAAAATGTGCTACATACTTGTAATAAGAATGTATTTTAGAACACAGTGGTCACCAGCTAAAGTGCGTACTATATGATTAACAGATTCAAAGTCAAGAGTATAGACAGATACATGCAGTATGTGCAAGGATCAACAAAATACTGTACTCACAGATGGAGAGACAAATGCGCAGAAAAAAAAAAAAAAAAAAAACGATTCGACACTCCCCTAACCAGCTGCAGTGTGCTGAATTATAATAGGCGCTAGAACACTGGAACTGACAAGCTACATGGCATATCAATTATAAAATATGTGTAGTCTGGCAGAATTTAGAGAAAGTAAAAAGTATATATTTTGCTGACTAACAATTCAAGAATACAAACACTGGCTGGGAGACCATAACTGATAAACAAGACATATATTCCAGCAATAGGATCTACTTGTCATAGGCTTCATCCAGTTGGACCATCTCCAAAAGATCTACATTCTAAAATGTCTTCTGAGCTTAACTGCAGAGCTGTCTTATACTTTTCCAAACAAAAATATACTTAATTTTTCCCCAACAGTGAAAGCTGTACATATTCATTGTGAAAAAATTTTAAACACAGAAACACACAAAGTACAAATGAAAGCCTCCCATAATCTCACACTTTTCAGCTCAAATCAAATTATCTGAATTTTGCCCTCTGTTTTGAAAATATGTATATATAATGAAATAAATGTATTGTGTATACATATTTTCTTATATGCTTCATATCAATATGAAAAAAACAACTTTAAATAAAGTGTTAAGTAGTATATATTTGAAAACCTAAATGCAAGTATTGGAGAAGGAAATGGCAACCCACTCCAGTATTCTTGCCTAGAGAATCCCATGGACAGAGAAGCCTGGTGAGCTATAGTCCATGGGGTTGCAAAGAGCTGGACATGAGTGAGTGACTAACACACCAATGCAAGTATACTGTATATGGTGGTTTAATCACTAAGCCATGTCCAACTTTTGAGACCCCATGGATTGTAGCCCGCCAGGCTCCTCTGTTTATGGGGATTCTCCAGGCAAGAATACTGGACTGGGTTGCCAGTTCCTTCTCCAACCATATACATTATTCTACAATTTATTTTTTTAATCTCTTAACAATTTACCTCTTAACTTTACAGATTAACTCATTCCAAGGGTAACTGTTTTATAGCCACATTTGATTCAGACAGAAATTTAACTATATGAAACAAATAAACCATTTTTAAGATTCTAAACTTATTTTCACCTATACATCTTAAAGAAACTGAAAGAAAAGTACTTCATTACACAAAAGGAATATTTTGATAAACCGTATCTAATATATAGTTTTGACTGTATGTGACATAAATTTAGTATTCAAATTTAAAAATCTGATGAAGATTTAATTTGTCATGTCTAGAAGGCAATCTGTAACAAAAGCTTGAATGTCTGGCTAAGCAATTTCAATTCTAGTCCTTTATCTTAAAGAAACAATTTAGAATATATTCAAAGATTTAGTTTCAAGGACATTTGTGGTAATATATTTTATGATAGTGGGAAAATATCTAAATGTCCATCTACAAAAAATTGGTTAAATACATTATATTATGTTTAACTGATGAATTACTACAAAGTGACTTAGAATAATTTTTTTATATGAATATATTTTTTGATTTGAAAATATTTTCATAAGATATTAGGAGGATACATAGGTATATTTTTTAGAAAGATCATATTTTTAGATCATATTCCTGGCATATGATCTAGTCATTCCACCCCCTGGTATTTAACCAAGAGAAAAGTTAAGTGTATATCTATATACAGATTTGTACATGGATATTTATAGCAATTTTATTTGCAATAGCCAGAAACTGGAAACAATCCAAGTATCCATCAACAGGTGAACGGATAAACAAATTGTGGTATATCCAGACGAGGGACTACAGATCAGCATTAAAAGGAATGAACTACTGACACATGCGACAACACGGATGCATTTCAAAATAATGCTGAGTGATTAAATGAGACAAAAATAAAAGTGTGTGTGTGTGTGTGTGTTTCCATTTATATCAAATTCTAAAAGGCTCATCTACAGTGACAGAAAGCAAATCAGTGGTTGCCTAGGGGTAGGGGGTTAGGAGGAGAAACAGATGAGAGGGAAGGATTATAAAGGGATATGCGGGAACTTTGGGGGCTGGTGGACCCATTCTTGATCTTGACTGTGGTGATGGTTTCATGGGTTAATACATACGCCCAGATTTTTCCAGTTGAATAGTTTAAATGTACATTTTACTATATGTCAATTATACCTCAATAAAGCTGTCAAATAACACACACACACAGCACACACACTGTACTTATGCTATCATCCCATAGCTTTGTCTGAAATCCTAAATGCAAATGGAAAAGTGCTTAAAGCACGTAGTTTAATGAATTATCAATACCTACATAAGCACCAGGGCTTCCCTGGTGGCTCAGACGGTAAAGCATCTGCCTGCAATGTGGGAGACCCGGGTTCGATCCCTGGGTCAGGAAGATCCCCTGGAGAAGGAAATGGCAACCCACTCCAATACTTGCCTGGAGAATTCCACGGCTGGAGGAGCCTGGTGGGCTACAGTCCATGGGGTCACAAAGAGTCAGACATGATTGAGCAACTTCACTTTCACTTTTCACATAAGCACCACTAAGGTCAAGCAATAGAACACTTCCAGCACACCAGAAGCACCTCCCCACACATTTCTCTTCCTAATCACAACTTCCTCCCTCTCCTCAGAGGTAATCCTGACTTTTACAGCAATCACTTCTTTAAAAAAAGAAAAAAGCTTTTTTACTATTTCAGTATGTATCCTCAAACAATATAGCTTAGTTTCTACGTATTTGGGGATTTTATGTAAATACAAAGAATGTATTCTTCTGTGTCTGTTTTCTTTCCCACAACAATACGTTTTTGAGAATCATTTATAGTGGAGCACATTGGTTTTTACTGCTGCAATTCATGGGGTCGCAAAGAGTCAGACACGACTGAGCGACTGATCTGATCTGAGTATTCTCGTTGGAGAAGGCAATGGCACCCCACTCCAGTACTCTTGCCTGGAAAATCCCATGGATGGAGGAGCCTGATAGGCTGCAGTCCATGGGGTTGCTAAGAGTCGGACATGACTGAGCGACTTCACTTTCACTTTTCACTTTCATGCATTGGAGAAGGAAATGGCAACCCACTCCAGTGTTCTTGCCTGGAGAATCCCAGGAACGGGCGAGCCTGGTGGGCTGCCGTCTATGGGGTCGCACAGAGTCGGACACGATTGAAGTGACTTAGCAGCAGCAGCAGCAGTATTCTTGTATGAATATATTACAATGTATTTATCTGTCCTACAGGTAGTGGACTTTTGGGTGCTTCCAGTTTGGGACTATTAAGGTAGGACTGTTATGAACATTCTTTCAGGTGCATTCTGGTTTATATGTACATGAAACAGAATAAAATTTCTGGCCGGATGCTCAAAGTAGCACTGTTTACAATGACAGACATTAAAGCAACGCAAGTATCCATCAGCAAATGACTGGGTTAAGAAGATGTGGCATACACACACACACACACACATAAATATAGATTAAAATGGAATATTACTCAGCCATAAAAGAGCAAAATACTGCCATCTGTAACAACGTGGAGAATCCAAGAGAATATTTAGTTAAATAAGTTAGATAAAGACAAATATCATTTATACATGAAATGTAAAAAAAAACCCAACACGCACATGAGTGTGTATGCAAACAGAAACAGATTCACAGATATAGAAAACAAACTTGCAATTATCCAAGAGGAGAGCAAAGGGGTGAGGGACAAGTTGGGAATACAGGACTAACAGATACAAACTATTACATGTTAAATAGATAAGCAACAAGAATATATTATACAGCACAGAGAATTATATCCATTATCTTGTAATAATCTATAATCTGCAATAATTCTGAACCACTATGCTGTACACCTGAAACTAACACAATATTACAAATCAACTATATGTCAATTAAGAAGAGAGACCATCCCCACAAAAGAAATTTCTGGGTCACAGAGTATTATTTACTTAATAATTTACACACTACCAAGAGCATGATTTCATGTAGCTTCATATCCATGTATTACCTTCATAGCACTTACTGCTGCCTGAAAATCTGTTTACTTTTGTTTGTTTAATATTCATCTTCCCCCAGCATAGACTGTAAACTCCAGGAGAGCGGGGACTTGGCCTGTCTCGTGCACTGCTCTACTTCTAGTACCTGGAATAGTGACTAGATCGGCTCTCGACACACAACAGGGGCTGAACAAATATGTGCATTACTAAATGAATATGTGAACATTCTAGCCCATTAGCAATTTCAGCTGGGACTAAACAGAAGGACAACTGGCCTTGCTCAGCAACTTATATGTTATACGATAAAAATAATTATATGCTATACAATAAAACATGGACACATAATAACTTAAATAACATGATTTTAATTATTAAAAACTATGTGTATATACAGAGAATAAAAGTTGAAGGAAACAAACCAAAGCTTAGGCATATTTGTCTTGGAACACTGAAAGGTCTTTTTCTCTCTTTGCCCCCACCCCACCCTTACGTTTCACATGTTTTTCCAAAATTTCTTCAATAAATGTATTATTCTGGTGAAAAAGGTAAATTTAAAAGAATGAACTACTGACACATATAATAACATGAATGAATCTCACAGACATAGCTTCAGTAGAAGAAGTAGACATAAAAGAGTATTATTTTATTTATCTGAAATTAAAAACAGGTAAAACTAATTTATGGTGACAGAGATCAAGCTAATGGTTACTCTGTGGGGATACTGACTGTGGGGAAGGAACACGGGAGAGCTTTCTAGGGTGATGGAACATTCTGTATCCTGTCTGAGGAGATGTCTACCTAAGGCAAACCAGAAGTAGAAAATTTATCAAGCTATAAACTTAAGATTTGTACCCTTTATTGTGCATAAATTATACTTCAATTTTTTTTTTTTTTTGGCTGCACCACATGGCTTATGGGATCTCAGTTTCTGGACCAGGGATCAAATTCAGGCCTTGGCAGTGGAAGCGCCAAGTCCCAACCACTGGATCTCCAGGTAATTCCTAATATACCTCAATTTAAAAAAAAGGAAAACATGTAAAGGAAGAATGTCTGGGTGGGAACAAAAAAATGGAAATGGATTTTATGGTTTTCTGTAACCATCTCTTCTAATTAAAATAAATAACAGAGGTCCAGAAAGCTTTTCAGTATGTTAGTCAAGAAAGCAGTATTAGATTTGTAAATCAAATTCCTTAAACCATAGAAAAGCAAAACCTTCCCATGACAGTTTATGAGTCTTTTAGTTTTCCTTTTCTGTGGATTCCTTCATTTTTTGCAGCATAAGACATACTGTACATTTAGAATATATGTTTGGAAATAAACAAGTGAATGTGTAGCAGAACTTTTCTCACTCCAAAAACCTGAATTTTCCAAAATCAATGACAATAACACTACTCTCAAGAGTAGAAGTCCTGAGAACAGTCACCTAAAAGTGAGATACATGCCAAGTGGCTAACATGTTATGAAAAATGCCTCTTTTCTCAGTTCCTTTTGGGAAAACAAGATGTTTACATTTGTTTGACACTGGCAGATGTTACATACTCTGTCTTACTATAATGCCAATTGATGGGTTTTTTCCTATTTTATTTTCCTGTTTTGTTTCTCAAGGTACTGTCTACTTTTCATGAATCAGTAAAATCAATATTCAAGAATTATTAGTCTCTTATCAAAAAGTTGCTATTGAAAAATAAAACCTATTCATACATTTGTAATGACAGCCTGACTACTCTATACTTTAAAAATGGAATATACCTTAAAACCAAAACAAGCCCTACCCCATTCATTCACCTACTGAGTGCCTGCTATGCCTCAGA
Source organism: Bison bison bison (assembly GCF_000754665.1). Lineage (NCBI taxonomy): Eukaryota > Metazoa > Chordata > Mammalia > Artiodactyla > Bovidae > Bison > Bison bison. The sequence goes on along the minus strand of NW_011495045.1, from coordinate 5,380,173 downwards.
CACTTTACCAGGTGCTGAGGACACAGAAAATGAATAGATACTGATCCTGCCCTCAAGAAAATCAGAGTGGAGTAGAAGAAAGATACATAAACTGTAATGGTACTTTACAACAGACAAAACCATATGTGAATGAGCAGTTTTAAACTGGCAACTAACTCTGTACAGGACAGATTGGAAAGGGAAATACTAGATCAAGAGAGCACTTGGAATGCTAATCATAAGCTGGAGGCGAGTTAATGAGAGACGAAATGAGGGTTAAGGCAATAGAAATACACACTAAAGAGCAGAAATGAGAAACACTTTAAAGAAAAAATTTGTAAGACTCAGCAACTAAGTAGATAATAACATAAAGAAGTGTGAGTCAAAGATACAGAGTGGTGATAAGATGGTCAAAATGATGACAGAATTTTGGACACAGGAAGAGCTTATTTAGAAGAGGAGGTAATATGCTCAGTTTTTAAATTTATTCTCCAGATACCAAGGTAGAAAGCAAGTATTTGGAGGTCAGGCTAATGAAAAGGCTCAGATCTAAAATCTGAGAATCATCTTGGAGGCACTGAAGGCTTCAGAAGAGAGGAATTCACAGTGAGAGAATGTACAGAAGCCCTCCTCTTAGGGAATAGGAAAACGAGACAGGTAGACAGGTCTTAAGCAGCAAAAGAAACATGTCCCAGAAAAGAATTTCCAAGGAAAAGAGAGTGCTTGCTAAGTGTCAAACTGTTGCAGTGAAGACAAAGAATGAGGGCTAAAAAGAAGCAAGTATGTTTGGCCATGAGGTCATGAGTGCATGCATATTAAGTTGCTTCAGTCGTGTCTGACTCTGTTCGACTTATGGACTGTGGCCTACCAGGCTCCTCTGTCCGTAGGATTCTCCAGGGAAGAATACTGGAGTGGGTTGCCATGCCCTCCTCTAGCGGATCTTCCCGACCCAGGGATCGAACCTGCATCTCTTAGGTCTTCTGCATTGGCAGGCAGGTTCTTTACTACTAGTGCCACCTGGGAAGCCCAGAGGTCAAGAGGGCCAAGAGGTCAGTCACTGGTAAACCCTTCCCAAATTACTAGTAGGTTGGTGCAAAAGTAATTCCGGTGTTGCATTATTCAAATTTGCCACTTGATTTTGGAATATATTCTTAAGTAAACATGGTTATGTTATACATTATTTTAACACACATTTCTCACTTTATTTTACTTTTTTGCTAATGACATTACTTGCTGTATATTTTATATTTATTTTAGACTAGGGAAATGTTTAGGCAAAAAGCAGATTTGAGAGATTTTCTTATTCAAGTTCAAAATGGGTCATAAAAGCAGCAGAGACAACTCGCAACGTCAGCAACGCATTTGGCCCAGGAACTGCTAATAAATATACAGTACATGGTGGTTCAAGAAGTTTTCCAAAGGAGATGAGAGGCTTGAAGATGAAGAGTGCAGGGACCAGCCTCTGGAAGTTGACAATGACCAATTGAGAGGATCATTGAAGCTGATCCTCTTACAACTACATAAGAAGTTGCCAAAAAACTCAAAGTCAACCATTCTATAGTTGTTTGGCATCTGAAGCAAACTGGAAAGGTGTAAAAGCTCAGTAAGTAGGTGTCTCGTGAGCTGGGCAAAAATAAAAAATGTCATCATTTTGAAGTGTCAACTGGTGGCTCAGATGGTAAAGAATCTGACTGCAATGCGGGAGACCAGGATTTGATCCCTGGGTCAGGAAAATCTCCTAGAGAAGGGAATGGCAACCCACACCAGTATTCTGGCCTGGAGAATCCTATGGAGAGAGGAGCCGGGCGGGCTACAGTCCATGGGGTCACAAAGAGTCGGACATGACTGAGTGACTAACACTCTCTTTCTTTACTAGTTCTATGCAACAACAAAGAACTATTTCTCAATTGGACTGTGATGCTTGATGAGCAGTGGATTTTATACAACAATCAGAGACAACCAGCTCAGTTGTTGGACCAAGAAGAAGCTCCTTTAAAGCACTTCTCAAAGCTAAACTTGCACCAAAAAAAGGTCATGGTCATTGGTGATCTGTCTCACAACTGATCCACTACAGCTTTCTGAATCCTGGAGAAACCATTACATCTGGGAAGTATGCTCAGCAAATGGATGAGATGCGTCAAAAATTGCAAGGCCTGTAGCTGGCACTGGTCAACTGCTGCTGCTGCTAAGTCGCTTCAGGCATGTCTGACTCTGTGCTAACCCATAGACGGCAGCCCACCAGGCTCCCCTGTCCCTGGGATTCTCCAGGCAAGAACACTGGAGTGGGTTGCCATTTCCTTCTCCAATGAATGAAAGTGAAAAGTGAAAGTGAAGTCGCTCAGTTGTGTCAGACTCTTAGCCACCCCATGGACTGCAGCCTACCAGACTCCTCTGTCCATGGGATTTTCCAGGCAAGAGTACTGGAGTGGGGTGCCATTGCCTTCTCCAGCATTGGTCAACAGAAAGGGCCTAATCCTTCTCTACAATGCCCGACCACACATCTTACAACCAACGCTTCAAAAGTTGAACAAACCAGGCTGTCAAGATTTGCCTCATCCTCCATATTTACCTGACCCCTCACCAACAGACTACTGCTTACTTCTTCAAGTATCTTGACAACTTTTTGCAAGAAAAATGCTTCCATAGCCAGCAGGAGGCAGAAAATGCTTTGCAAGAGTTTGTTGAAGCCCGAGGCACCGATTTTTATGCTACAGGAATAAACAAACTTATTTCTCATTGGTAAAAATGTGTTGATTGTAATGGTTTCTATTTTGATTAATAAAGATGTGCTTGGAACCTAGTTATAATGATTTAAAATTCACGATCTGAAACTGCAATTACGTTTGCACCAACCTAATATATGGTTACCGAGTTTAACTCCTCATGCTGCAAATATTATCCTTGCTTGTTATGACTGCTTTGTCCTGACTTTCTACAGAACTTTTCTTGTACTTACTAATAGCACTTATCACATACCATATTCTTGCATAGCTGTATCTTTAATTCTCTCTTTAGGCAGTACCCTCTCCCTCAAATATCTAGGTAAGATATCTGATAATTATTTCTTAAGTGAAAGTCATTTAGCTGAGTCCAACTCTGTGATGCCATGAACTATACAGTCCATGGAATTCTCCAGCCCAGAATACTAGAGTTGGGTAGCCTCTCCCTTCTCCAGGGGATCTTCCCAACCCAGGGATAGAACCCAGATTTCCCACATTGCAGGCAAATTCTTTACCAGCTGCACCACAAGGGAAGCCCATGAATACTGGAGTGGGTAGCCTATCCCTTCTCCAGGGGATCTTTCTGACCTGGGAATCGAACTGGGGTCTCCTGCATTGCAGGCAGATTCTTTACCAACTGAGCTATCAGGGAAGCCTAATTATTTCTTAATCGACAGCCAAATAAATGGTCCAAAATAGGACAAAGAAGAAAAGAAAAAATGTTATAATACTTTATTGCTTACTTTGCTAATAGTGAACTGACATATTTATTTTTTAGAATCCTGATATTTAATGAAAAGCAAATCTACTAAAAATTATTGAACACAGGACCAAAAGAGATTATTCTACTGGCTTCAAGATGGCAAACTGAGAACTGGCCAGTTTCCCCTTCCTACATCAAATCTTGGAAATGAAAAAAAATTAATTAGTGGTTAACTGAAGATTAGAAACTGGAAATATTCTGTGATTGACAACAGACTAAATCAAATTAAAAAGAAAAATCAAGGGTAAGGTCAATATGGATCTTCAAAGGTAATAGAGACACAAACAGCCACAGAATTATCAGTGTACCATGCTCAAAGGTGGAATATAGGAATAGAAGAGGCCAAGGGATCCTCAACAGCATTATGAGTTGGAATACTACAGTGGGAATACAACGGCCTGTATTCCCATGTATTGTATTCTGTATTCCCCTGGCAGTGACAGAGGGTATATGACCCCACAAGGGAGTGATCTGTATAAGATCTTAAAGAGACAGGGCAGTGTCCTGGGTGAATGGTGATACCTAGAAAGAAAACGAAGTGTTCATTCCCAGTAGATCAGCCACAAGGATAGTTAGTCCAGAAATATTCTATCCACTCGTTAACTCTCATAGAAAATTGAGTGAAAACTCCAACGGCAGATTTTAGCCCTTTTCTCAAGCAAGCTGTGTAAACAGAGGCAGAAAAGAATCTAACAAGGAATTTCAATGATAAAAATACATATGCAATCAAAGAATGAGCAAATGCATGAGGAATTTAAATCCCATTTAGGATATGAAACAAGCTCAATGAACACACCTAAAGAAAGAGTTAAAAATATAATCAGAATAGAATTTTAAAATAAATACATTTACTTCTGTTTCTAGCCATAAAAAAATAACAGGGACCAGATGTACCCTTTATTTATAACAACTAGAAAATTGGTCAAAACATATAAAACAACTGTGTTCAGACACAGGACTACAGGCAACATAAGCCTATGATTCCTAAGAGGGGAAACAAACGAGCTGAGGCCAACCATCTCCTAACTCTCTGTGTGCAGGTACACACTGAACTTCACAGCAGGGGCAGACATCCCAAGCAGAGCATGGATGTCTTGCAGAGTAGAGGAGACAGAAATGAGATTTAAGAAGTCTCAGGTTTCTGGAAGACGCAGCGTTCAGTTCTGGAGAGAAGGGAATGATGCAGAAGAAAAAAGAAAAAAAGCTCACAAATCTGCTATTAAGTCTTTGTTAAATTCTAAGATATGTGTGTACAGGATGAAATTCTACAAGGTTGGGCAAGGAATGACTGGGGTACTGTGAGCTAAATAGTTCCCAGAGCCACATAGGGCTGAGAATCATTCAAATTCCCAACATCCGAAGTGGAGAGTTCTCACTGATCATTCAAGGCATTCAACTAGGGACCTTAGTCGTGAGGCTAAACTGTCTCTGGCAAAAAGGTTATATTCTAAAACCCACTCTAACAAAACTTGGAAAGATCAAAGAGAACTATAACTAACGTAATTGTTGTTCAGTCACCCAGCTGAGTCTGACTCTTTGCGACCCAATGGACTGCAACACGCCAGACCTCCCTGTCCCTCACCATATCCTAAAGTTTGCCCAAGTTCATGTCCATTGTATCAGCAATGCCATCCACCCATCCTCTGATGCCCTCTTCTTCTTCTGCCCTCAATCCTTCCCAGCCTCGGGGACTTTTCCAATGAGTCAACTGTTCACATCAGTTCAGTTTAGTTGCTCAGTCATGTCCGACTCTTTGCGACCCCATGGACTGCAGCCTGCCAGGCCTCCCTGGCCATCACCAACTCCCAGAGTTTACTCAAACTCATGTCCAAGTGAGTCGGTGATGCCATCCAATCATCTCATCCTCTGTCATCCCCTTCTCCTCCCACATTCAATCTTTCCCAGCATCAGGGTCTTTTCAAATGAGTCAGCTCTTCACATCAGGTGGCCAAAGTATTGGAGTTTCAGCTTCAGCATCAGTCCTTCCAATGAACAGTCAGGACTGATTTCATTTAGGATGGACTGGTTGGATCTCCTTGCTGTCCAAGGGACTCTCAAGGGCCTTCTCCAACAATAGTTCAAAAGCATCTATTCTTCGGCACTCAGCTTTCTTTATGGTCCAACTCTCACATCCATACATGACTACTGGAAAAACCATAGCTTTGATTAGACGGATCTTTGTTGGCAAAGTAATGTCTCTGCTTTTTAATATGCTGTCTAAGTTGGTCATAACTTCTCTTCCAAGGAGCAAGAGTCTTTTAATTTCATGGCTGTAGTCACCATCTGCAGTGATTTTGGAGCCCCCCAAAATAAAGTCTGTCACTGTTTCCATTGCTTCCCCATCTAGAAGGCAATGGCACCCCACTCCAGTACTCTTGCTTGGAAAATCCCATGGACAGAGGAGCCTGGTAGGCTGCAGTCCATGGGGTCTCTAAGAGTCAGACACGACTGAGCGACTTCACTTTCACCTTTCACTTTCATGCACTGGAGAAGGAAATGGCAACCCACTCCGGTGTTCTTGCCTGGAGAATCCCAGGGATGGCTGAGCCTGGTGGGCTGCCGTCTATGGGGTCGCACAGAGTCGGACACGACTGAAGTGACTTAGGAGCAGCAGACGGGACTGGATGCCATGATCTTAGTTTTCTGAATGTTGAGTCTGAAACCAACTTTTTCACTCTCCTCTTTCACTTTCATCAAGAGGCTCTTTAGTTCTTCTTCACTTTCTGCCATAAGGGTGGTGTCATCTCCATATCTGAGGTCACTGATATTTCTCCCAGCAATCTTGATTCCAGCTTGTGCTTCATCCAGCCTGGCATTTCGCATGATGTACTCTGCATATATGTTAAATAAGCAGGGTGACAATATACAGCTTTGATGTACTCCTTTCCCAATATGGAACCAGTCTGTTATTTTATGTCCAGTTCTAACTGTTGCTTCCTGACTTGCATACAAATTTCTCAGGAGGCAGGTCAGGTGGTCTGGTATTCCCATCTCTCAAAGAATTTTCCACAGTTTATTGTGATCCACACAAAGGCTTTGGCATAGTCATTAAAGCAGAAGTAGATGTTTTTTCTGGAACTTTCTTGCTTTTTTGATGATCCAACAGATAACTAAAATACTGGAGCTTCAGCTTCAGTATCAGTCCTTTCAATGAGTATTCAGGGTTGATTTCCCTTAAGATTGACTGGTTGGATCTCCTTGCTGTCCAAAGGACTTTCAGGAGTCTTCTCCAACACCACAGTGCAAAGGCATCAATTCTTTGGCATTCTACCTTCTTTATGGTCCAGCTCTCACAACCATACATGACCAATGGGAAGACCACAGCCTTGACTAACATAATTGTCTACCAAATATCAATATGTTTTAAAAAAGACAACAAAATCCAGAGAATAGACAATGTCAAGTTCACAATGTCTAGCATCCAACAGAAGAAAAAAAAAAAAAGCACTAGACATAACAAAAAGCAGGAAAATGTAACCTACAGCCAAGAGAAAATCATGATAGAAAACAGACCCAGAAATGATATAAATGATGGAATTATCAAACAATAACAATAAAAGTGTTATTTTAATTTGCTCAAGTATTTAAAGGAAAACATAGCAATGAGAAAAAAAGTAACATAGAGAGGAAAGTATATAGGTTTAAAATCTTTCCAGACATAAGGCAATAAATCACATCTAAGAAAAAAGAATAGGAAACGGGAAAAAGAACCCATTATATTAATAGAACTTGGAAACAAAAAGTTTAATTGTTGAATTACAAACCTCAACTGACTGGAGACACCTGAAGCCTCAGCAATGGAAAACACCTTGAATGAATATTACTGACCCATAAGAACTACCCCCAAATTCTGGAACTGATGGCACAAGGAACTCTGAAAGTTGGTATGAGTGAAGCTGAAATAAAGGTGATCAGTTGAAGATGTTTTAAGAAGCAATTCAATCCCCAAATCTTCTCATTCTCCACTCCAGCAGAAATCTAGAGGCTTAGTCTCTTATGAGACTAAAACAGAGGGTTCCTAACTATAAGGATCCTAGGCATAGCTGAGGACAGGGACACCACATTGAAAATGTGGTGGCCGTTTAGTCACTAAATCATGGCCACCTCTTGCGATCCCATGGACCATACTGTAGCCTGCCAGGCTCCTCTGTCCATGGGATTTCCGGAGTACTAAATAAACAGATGACCACTGGATACTGACAGACCTTAGACTTCCTTACCTATGAGGTAACCAGGTTTTTACCTTGTGGGTAAAAGACTGGAAGAATCTTCTCATGGGACTGTCAACTCAAGAGTGAAGATATAAACGTCGTGTATCTCCAATAAACGACACATACAGAGAAAAACTGGAGGAAAACTCATAACTGACAAACCCCATCCACTGGCTTAGTTTCCAGCCAGCCTCTTAGTTCCTTGTTCTTGTCAGGAATTGACAACTAAATATGCCTAGTAATCATATAGAAAAAAAGTTTCCTAACATCAAATATATAGACCAAAACTTACAAACCAACAGAAGAAAGTCAACTTGAAGGAAAAAAGGAGAAGAAAAGATACTAAAATTATTGTTGCCCTTAGAGATCTGAGACATTGCAAAATCATCAAATAAGAAATAGGTGTTCTTTTTAAAAAACAATCAGGGAAAGAAATAAAGACATTAAAAATATGACAGCAAAAGAAAGGTTGGAAGAAAATGTGTAAAATCTCCCAGAATGCAAAGCAAAAAAGACAAAAACATTGGTATTAGGAGAATAAAAAAGAAAAGCCAAGGGCCAGTTCAGAAGGATTAATATCTGAATAACAGGCATTTGTGAGAGAGAAAATCAGGGAAGAAAATTATCAACTAAGTAATTTAGAGCCATTTCCTAGAACCCAAAGCATGAGTTTCCAGGTTAAAAGGGCCCACCGATAGCCCAGTACCAAGAAGTGGGCTTCCCTTGTGGCTCAGGCAGTAAAGAACCTGCCTGCAATGCAGGAGACTCAGGTTTGATTCCTGGGTCCGTAAGTCCCCTGGAGAAGGGAATGGCAACCCACTCCAGTATTCTTGCCTGGAGAATTCCATGGACAGAGGAGCCTGGTGGGCTACAGTGTATGAGGTCGCAAAGAGTCAGGTATGACTGAGCAATTAACACATGAAGTAAAACAGACTTACACTAGGGCACATCAAAGTGAAATTTCAGAAGACTAGGGATCAAGAGAAGTCTTATAAGCTCACAGACAGAAAACAATAATTCTCAACAAAGTATCAGGAATTGGATCACTCAAAGTTTTTCAAAAGCAATCCTGGAAACTACAAGATAATGGAACCATGCCCTCATTACTCTGAAGGGAAAGTATTTAATTCTATTCCAAGACAAACTATTAAAAATTTGGCAGACACACAAAATCTCAAGGCAAGTAAAGTGAAAGTCACTCAGCTGTGTCCAACTCATGTGACCCCATGGACTATACACAGTCCATGGCATTCTCCACACCAGAATCCTGGAATGGGGAGCTGATTCCTTCTCCAGGGGATCTTCCCAACCCAGGGATTGAGCCCAGTTCTCCCGCACTGTAGGTGGGTTCTTTACCAATTGAGCCAGGCATGTATGGTTTCAAACAATTTACTACACACTCTTTCTTCAGGTTTCCGCTCAAATATGTATCAGAGAGGGTTTCCTGGACCACCTTTCATAAAAGAACAAATCTAACCCTAATCCTATGCTCCTTACCTTCTCTGAAACACTGACATAGTACATTTTCTTTCAGTCCTCCCAACCTGAAACACTCTCAGTAAAATATAAGGTTCAAGAGGGCAAGGACTACATGGTCACTGATGTGTTCTGAGCACTTAGAACTACATCTGATATACAACAGACTCTCTCTAAACAATATATTGCTCTGACAGAAATTAAAAAATAACTTTTCAGAAGTGGACAATGGAGCAACAGCAGTCAGACTATCTATTCATGTATGAGGATAAAATGTAGGCATTTTCAGAAATACAAGGTCTCAATGGTCTCTTTTAGCAACCTCTTTCTGAAAGCAGAAAGAATATTCTCCAAAAGGGGAAGGGAATATCATTCTCTATGTGGACTAAGGTTTCCCCATTTATCCTAAGTAGGAAATCTCTCTCTCTTTCCACATAATCAGCAAATAAATCTACTTCTAGTGTTAAGTGTTAGTCACTCAGTCGTGCCTGACTTTGGGACCCCATGGACTGCAGCCCACCTCTGTCCATGGGATTTTCCAGGCAAGGATACTGGAGTGGGTTGCCATTTCCTACCCTAGGGGATTGTCCCGACCCAGGGATTGAACCCAGGTCTTCTGCACTGCAGGCAGATTCTTTACCATCTGAGCTATGAGGGAAGCCACCAAATCTATCTCTGGTTCTCCCCTTTCACAAACAGCTTTCTCTGAATTAATTCAGTCTTATTGAAATTCCTGAAAACAACGATTGCCACTTAAAAGAAATTCATGCTTAAAGAAACAGAAAACACAGACTGCCAAAAGCCTCACATTAACAGGAATGGGCTGGGTATGGTTCTGGCCAAGATCAGGACAGCCGATGCTTCTCTCTCCCTGCACTGTAGCTGAGCTGCGGCCACAGCTGCCAGGCATGAGCGAAGCTCACTGCTCACAACACAGAAGGTCAGCTTTGAGCCGTAACTAAAGGCAAGCTGCCAATAATCAGCAGGAGATAGCTGAAATTAATATAGAAGTTAACAGGAAAACTGGACTGCTTTTCAGAAACTTGTCTATTCAATTAAGGCCTGTTACACTTGTATTTCCAAATATATGAAGCTTAAAAGCAATTTACTTAATCATCTCTGACAAATCCATTTCATTCATTAAATGCTCTGAAAACTCTGTTTCTTAAGATTTACAGACATCAGCTTTTTAGACCCAGAAAAATGACTGTTCACTCTACTGCAGTGGTCAAGTCACTTATTTCTTTTTTCTTTTTCAATTCCCCATACAAGTTACAGGATCAAGCGTACAGCACTTGGTAAACATGCACAATCTCCTCATTTCTGGATGACGCTGAGGTTCGGAAATGTTACATGGCTTGCTCCATGATGTTTATATTACAAGTAAGACCTAGGATTAGCACACAGACCTCACTTGGGATTTTTCTTTTAATGTCTAACCAAATTTTAAAAAGGTGATGGGAGACAAACAGCAACTTTTTGAATTATGAATCATGCTGACTCTTTCATGCAATTAGTAGTTCCTAAAAGTTAACTAGAAAAATGTACAAGTAATCCAATTAGATAAGGTAACTATGTTCATGAATCAAATAAAAATCCAAAAGAAAATATCCTAAGTTTTATACCCAAGGACAGGCTAACTTTATCTGTCTGAACTTAACATTTGCATACCCCTTCTGAACTGTACATTGGTTTAATATCTTTCTACACTGATATCTACCATCCACAGGTACATGAAAGCAACATTTGCCTATACATCTGCATAATAGATTATGTCCAGTTAATTAAGCTCATAAAACACATGATGAGCTGCAACTGGAAAGGCAGACAGGGGGCTAAATCATTATATCAATTCTATATGAACTCTTGATTTTACACACTGAAGGCAATGGGGAAGAACAGAACTATTTTAAGCAGAAAACTGACAAGGATCAGATCTACATTTTAGAAAGATCATTCTGACAGCAACATGGAAGATGGATTAGATGAGGGACAAATTTGGAGGTGAAGAGACTTTAGGCTGCTCAAGTTATTAAAGTGAGAAATGATGAAGGTCAAAAGTAAAGCCCTGATGGAAGACACTGGAGAGGTTAAGGACACATTTAAGCACTACTGCACCTGGGACCCTAGTTAATAATTTTAAAACCCAAAGAATGAAAACTTAAATTCTGGAATTATAAAGTAAGGAAAACCTTCACAATTTATTTAAACTTATAATAAAAGGCAAATGAACAATTTTTCAAACATTACCTTTATGCTGTTAAGATAACCAAAGGCTGCAAAATTTGTCACTTAGGGTGTCTGAGTAACCACGTGTCTAAAGGTATTTTGGCTAAAACAAAGCCCCTTTTCAGTCACCAGAGCCAGCATCCTAATACATTTCCACTGAAAGGGAAAGACAGGAAATGAATCAATAAAGCTCAGGCATATGCTTGGCCTTGAAAGATACAGAATATCAAGGAGCAGAAATTTGAAAACAAAGGCCCTGAATAATTTAATCACCAGGCCGTAATCTGCTGACTGCTGGTCTAATTGTTTGAACAGTGCCCAAAGTGCACAAGGTGACCACCCTAAGATTTTGCACCTTTTTCTGTGGGTAAATAAATGGACAAACATGAGAAATAGTTCTGAAGAATGCAGGAATCTTGAGTAACTTTCATTAATCACACACTTAATTCCAAAGGAAAATTTCAGAGTCAAAACCTTATAAATAACTCTAGGCTCTCTTCAGCAAATTCATTTGCCATTACATACTTCACCCTACTAGATTAAGAAAATAATATCCTTTAGAGGTGTGCACTAACTGCTATATAAGAATTGAAAAACAAAAATTACTCAGATTAAATTTTTTAACTCTTATCATTTTACTCCCAAATGGGTTATTTTAGGGACGTGGGAGTTGGAAGAAAGAATGTAACTATGGGGTGGTAACTACCAGTAACTACTCAAAAACTGCTCAGTACACTAGAGGAAGCCAATTTTCTCCCTTGATTCAGTTAGCATTTCCTCATTCATGTTTATCTCTTGAAGAGTAGTCCAACAGCAAACTTCTTTCAAAATCTGAACAAAGAAGTACCTTCAGACTACTTCACCTGGCAGTGTTCACCTGTTGGCTGCACTGAGTAAATAAGGTGTATAAGGTCAAAGTAGACTATTACACCATTCATCCGACAGGTGTTTATAGAATGCTGGGTATTGTGCTAAGTTCTCAGCAGGAGCTTACAATCTAGCAGAGATAAAAAGATACATAAGAAGCCCTTCAATAATAATGAAAGGCAGTATGTAGGCAAATTTTATTTTTTTATTTTTTTATGTAGGCAAATTTTAAAGTGAGTTATACAGGAAAGAGATTGAAATGCTTTCAAAAGAGGAAATCAGTGTAGACAGACTTTATTGAGGAGATGGAATTTCAACTAGGCCTTAAAAAGACAAGACTTGAATATGTAGAGTGAAAAGAATTGTTCCTGGGCTCCAGGTCAACGAGAACACAGATCTGGAATCAGAAATTCACACGTTCTATTTTGAGAATCAAAATGAAGATTAGCCTAGTTATGGGTTTTGTGGTCATTAGCTTAGTAAGAAGTCCACCAGCCAGTTTCCAAAGTACTGAAGACAAGGGTTCAAATTCTTCCTACTTCCATTAAAGGCAAGGAGGGAACACAGGACCAGAACAACACAGCAGCTCTATCAAGGAGAACAGTTCCATACACCATTGTGGACAAAACTGTTACATGCTTTGCCTGTTTCTAGTTTTAATGATCATTTAATTCATTATGATTAAATCAATTACATCCTTCAAGATTCAATTAATTGACATGCTTAAGGGGATGAGGGGGAGGGCTCAGAATCCTTCAGGCAGAAGAAACAGTAATGTGCAATGACACTGTGACAGAAGAAGCTTGTTAAATTCAAAAAAACTTTAAGAAGGCACATAACCAGTTAGTACACTGGGGTCATTCACAGCCCAGGCTCTCAAGTCACACTCCGGCTTCAAGCCTTGGTTATGTTGATTATTTGCTTGTGTGCTGTGTGACTTGGGCAAACTGTGTAACCTGTTTCTCAGTATCCTCTGTCGTAAAATGGAAATATTAGTGGTCCCTATCTTATAAGGTTTTTGAGAGGACAAAGTGACACAGTAAATGAACAGCATAATGTCCAACACATGGCCAATGTCCAAGGAGCGACAGTCTTTGTTGCAATTGTTTTTAAGGCTCAGACACAGCATGTAATCATCTTTACTGGCCTTGTTAAAGTTCCTGGACTTTATTCCAAAAACAATGGAAGCCTCTGAAAAGTTTTATCAGTTCTAATTGGATTTTGGTTTTAAAAAGATGGCTTACTTAGTACCTGCTATTAGAAACCTCAAAGGAAAAATTTATTCTAGAATTTACTACCAGATAATGTTTTTCTTTCTTTGAAGAATAGGTATCTTTTTTTTTAGATAAAATTCTGTAGAGGGCTACATCTTATTTTTATCTGACAGCCAGAAAGCTTAGAGCCTAACCGGAAGCTGTTAGGCCCTTCCTGCTTCTGTATTTGTGTTCTCTTCTTTCACTTTCCACAGCTGTTTTATAGGTATTCTGATTCAGTTCTTTATTCTTGTTTCTGTTTTAGAATGATTGCTTTTGTATTATTTTCATTTAAAGCTATTTCAATCATCTGCGGAATAAGGTGCAATCTAATTAACCAAACAAAAATTAAGGGCATAAAGACCTGTAGCCTCATAATGCATGAATCATGCACTGTAGACACATTCTCAGCAAGCCACCAAAATCACTCTTTTGGCCTAAACCTAGTCAGATGAGGCAAGAAAACCAGATGGCGCAGGAAACCTCTCTCTATGCAAAGGAGTGGGTGAGGAGAGACGAAGACCCAAGGCCTTTCCCGAATGAGCAGGGCAGTCAGGGCAGTCAGCGCCGGAAGCACACGGGAACCTGCAAGCGGAGAGGTGTCGCGAGCTACGCACAGACTCAAGGTTAGAGTTTTTATTTTTCATATACGCATGGTTTTTCTCCCAAAAGTACTTCACCCTCGTCTTAACCTTCAGCTGCTCCACTGCTCTGTTTCTTGGCTCATGAGACTCCTTTGTTGCTTCACTCATCTCGCTTCTGAACTCGGATCTCACGGTTAGCCACCTTAACGCTGATCCCACTGGCCACTGGAACGTGTGCGGGCCTCTGGCCTCGTCCCCTCCCGGCACCCAGCCTGGCTCATTCACGGTGTCCACTGTTTCCCCTCCCGGGTTGGAAAGCACTGCTCATTGGGAGTCTACCATGAAGGCACTCCCACAGAGCTAATGATCGACACTTTCATTCATCCCCTGGCTGTCATATGAACACCACCAGCTGCTCTGAACCCTTCCCCACACCACAGTCTTATGGGTTGTTCTTTCCCTGATGTCTCACTTGCTACACTACAGAATTAAGTCTATTCTATACAAACAAACTCATCTTCCTTCTATGTCCCCCAAAGTGCCTTTGTAGCCATGTCCTTGGTCCGAGCTTTAATTCTCACTGAGCGCGCACCCCTGCACACCTTCTCAGAGGAGGAGGAATTCCTCTCCTCTAAGCCGACCATTCCCTCTGTGCTCCTCATCCCGCTGTTTCTTGTCTAACCTGGGACCTTGTTTCACCAACTGTTTCTTCTTTCCTATCTGTATTCTTTTCTTTCCTAGCTTCTTCAAACACTAAGACCACCACCACAAACCGTGACACATACTGAATTCTACAGACCCCAATTTATCCCTCAGTTTTTTCCTTTTCTCCTTTCTACCTTAAAAAAGCCTCAAAAAAAGTTTCATAATACCTTTCTCCCTTTTCTCACCATCCGTAAGTCCATAACCTTTTGAAATTTGGCTTTATTTCCCAATTTATTGAAAAGTACTCTCTTCAAAGCACTGATCATCTCTCTTCCTTTTTTTGACCAAAAACACTTTACTAAATTGGCTTTCACCTTCATCCTTTCAAACTTAGGCCAAGTAAAAAATAAACATCACACACACACATTAGTTTTTTCCAACTTTGCTGTTGTTGTTGTTTAGTTGCTAAGTCATGTCCGACTCTCTTGCGACCCCCTGGACTCTAGCCCCCCAGGTGTCTACTGGATTTTCCAGGTAAGAATACTGGAATAGCTTGCCATTTCTTTTTCCAACTGATGATCTCTTAATTTCCAACTGATGATCTCTTAATGACCAAACATATTCCTCTTCATTCTAAACTTCTCTCTTGTCTAACAAGGACAGAAACTATCCTCACTTTGCAAGACACTCTTCTACTTCACTAAGTCCATTTTACTAACCTGCCTTCATAATAAAAACTCAATTTTTAGCTGCCTTCTCTCTGAGGTCTCATTATTAATTAAAGCTTCACTCATACTTCTATAGATAATTCTTAAATCTATACCTATGTTACCAAACCTCCCCCCCGCCCTTTTTTTTGAGAGAAACGATTTAGTGAGCTATAATTTGCATTACAACAAAATGTAAATTTTTAGGCAGTGATTTAGATAAGTTCTGATCATGGTATACTCTGTATAACCACTACTCAAAACAAAAATCAACATTTCCACTACTCGAGACAGTTGCCTCTTACCCCTTTCTAGTCGACTTTCCCCTCTCCCCAGAAACAATGAAAAGAGACAACCACTTTTCAACCTCATTACACATTTATTAGTGTTGCCTGTTCTAGAACTTCACGTAAGGAGGACCATAACAGTATAAACTCTTTTCTGTCTAGCTTCTTTTGCTCAGCATAACGTAGGATTTGTTTATGTTGTTGCATGTATAAGTAGTTCATTCCTTTTCACTGCTGTGTCATCATCCACTGTATTCCTATATACGTAATTTGTTTTGGATACATTTTCTTCTAGATGGACATTTGGGTTGCTCCTGTTTGTGAAAAAGGTTGCTATGAATATTCTTGTACAATCATTTTATGAACATTTGTTTTCATTTTTCTAGAGTAAATACCTAGGAATGGAATGGCTCAGTAACAGGGTAGATACATGCTTAACTTTCTAAAAAACTGAATAATAGTTATTCTGATTTGCTATACATCACATTAGACTCTCATTGGCAATATATGAGAATATTAGCTGCTTCATATTCTCACTAGTGGCTGACTTTATTTTTTGGAGCTCCAAAATCACTACAGATGGTGACTGCAGCCATGAAATTAAAAGATGCTTGCTCTTTGTAAGAAAAGTTATGACCAACCTAGACAGCATATTAAAAAGCAGAGACATTAATTTGCCAACAAAGGTCCATATAATCAGGGCTATGGTTTTTCCAGTGGTCATGCATGGATGTGAGAGTTGGACTATAAAGAAAGCTGAGTGCCAAAGATTGATGCTTTTGAACTATGGTGTTGGAGAAGACTCTTCAGAGTCCCTTGGACAGCAAGGAGATCCAACCAGTCCATCCTAAAGGATATCAGTCTTGTGTGTTCATTGGAAGGACTGATGTTGAAGCTGAAACTCCAATACTTTGGCCACCTGATGCCAAGAGCTGACTCATTGGAAGAGACCCTGATGCTGGGAAAGATTGAGGGCAGGAAGAGAATGGGACGACAGAGGATGAGATGGTTGGATGGCATCACCGACTCAAAGGACAGGAGTTTGGGTGGATTCCAGGAGTTGGTGATGGAGAGGGAAGCCTGGCATGCTGCAGTCAATAGGGTCGCAAAGAGTAGGACATGACTGAGCGACTGAACTGAATTGAACTGATTCTCACTAACATTTACTATAATCTTTAAAATGTAAAATATTCTAGTTGATATGTAATGTTATCTCACTGTGACTTTTAATTTGCATTTCTCTGGTGATTAATTATGTTGAGAAATTTTTCAAGTGCTTATTGACCATTAATATATCTTCTTTTGTGAAGTGCTTGGTTCTAGTTTTTGCACATTGTTAAACTGGGTTGTTTGTCTTTTTTCTGTTGAATTTAAGTTCTCTTTTGAATGTCATTTGCTTCTATATCTTCAACTGCCAACAGCTCACATCAAACTAGATGTCCTGATGTTATCTCTGACAGCACATTTAAAATCTAATTTGTAAATTTCTAGTTGGGAACCAGGTCTCTCTATTGCTGTCATCCCACATCACAAATATTCTTCAATCACATCTGCTTTAAAATGTAACTCTCTCTGTTTTCCTCTCTTGTGAACTGACAGATTATAATTACTAATGTATAGACTCAGGAACTGCATGGTTCAAATTCAGACTTTCCCACATACTTGCTGTGTAGGGCTTCCCTGGTGGCTCAGAGGTTAAAGCATCTGCCTGCATTGTGGGAGACCTGGGTTCCATCCCTGGGTCAGGAAGATCCCCTGGAGAAGGAAATGGCAACCCGCTCCAGTATTCTTGCCTGGAGAATCCCATGGATGGAGGAGCCTGGTGGGCTACAGTCCATGGGGTTGCAAAGAGTCAGACACGACTGAACGACTTAACTTTCTTTACTTTCTATGGAAAAATTACTGAATCTTTCCGTGCCTATCTTATTATACAAGGTTTTTGTGAGGCTTAAATAAATAATTCATATAAAGTACTTTAAATAGCACCCAATGAAAAGGAGTACTCAATAAATGCTGTTATTTAGGAAATATCTCTTGCCTAAAATCTTTTCTCAAGAATCTGACAGTTCAGTTCATTCAGTCACTCAGTCGTGTCCGACTCTTTGCAACCCCATGAACTGCAGCATGCCAGGCTTCCCTTTCCATTGAACTCATGTCCATTGAGTCGGTGATGCCATCCAACCACCTCATCCTCTGTCGTCCCCTTCTCCTCCTGCCTTCAGTCTTTCCCAGCATCAGGGTTTTTTCAAATGAGTCAGTTCTTTGTATCAGGTGGCCAAAATATTGGAGCTTCAGCTTCAGCATCAGTCCTTCCAATGAATATTTAGAACTGATTTTCTTTAGGATTGACTGGTTGGATCTCCTTGAAGTCCAAGGGACTCTCAAAGAGTCTTCTCCAACACCACAGTTCAAAAGCATCAATTCTTCAGCACTCAGCTTTCTTTATAGTCCAACTCTTACATCCATACATGACTACTGGAAAAACCATAGCTTTGACTAGACAGACCTTTGTTGGCAAAGTAATGTCTCTGCTTTCAATACGCTGTCTAGGTTGGTCACAACTTTTCTTACAAGGAGGAAGCATCTTTTAATTTATAGCTGAAGTCACCATCTGCAGTGATTTTGGAACCCAAAAAAATAAAGTCTGACACTGTTTCCACTGTTTCCCCATCTATTTCCCATGAAGTGATGGGACTGGATGCCATGATCTTAGTTTTCTGAATGTTGAGCTTTAAGCCAACTTTTTCACTCTCCTCTTTCACTTGCATCAAGAGGCTCTTCAGTTTTTCTTCGTTTTCTGCCGTAAGGGTGGTGTCATCTGCATATCTGAGATTATTGATATTTCTCCTAGCAATCTTGATTCCAGCTTGTGCTTCATCCAGCCCAGCATTTCGCATGATGTACTCTGCATATAAGTTCTGCATATAAGAATCTGACAACTAACATCTTAATCTAGGCATTCAGCCTCCTATCTCTAGACAATAAAATAATCTCCTAGATGGCTTCTTTCCTCCTTTACTTCACACTACATACCCCTGTTGGATTTATCTTCCTAAGCAAGACCTCACACAGATAACTACCTTTTGGCTCATCATCACCTTTTGGCTCACAGCTGCCCACTCTAACAAATCATCCTAACCCTTTATCAAAACACTCAAGGTTTTTCACAACTGACCCTACACACCTCTCTAACATATGCTGTTTACTTATAGGAGTAGGTAAAGAATTCAAGAAGTATTCAAAAAACTGTGCCTTAAACAGAAAAAGCCAGAAGCTGCAATATAATCATATTACTTAGGAAAATGGAAGCAAATCTGATTAATCAGCTGAAAGAAGTGCAAGTAGCAGCCCCTGTGAAAGAGAAATAGGTGTGGAGAAGAGGATGGAAAACTGGTGTTTTTTCGTAACAAATTTGGCAGAATTATTTAACTTCTTACCCAAGTACATGTTTAACTTTTATAAAAATAAAACTTGTAAGATAGAAAGATACAGACCAAGAAAGATGGAAAGAAAGAGATGGAAGAAGAGAGGGAGGGAGGGAAGAAGGAAGGAAGACTGATTATTCACTGAGGCAACTGGTTATCCATAACTAAGGATCATCTGTGGACCTATGTAAGGAATAACTGGACACATTCATTTACTTAGTGGAGCTACCCTATTTGCAGACTGAAGTCTGAATTTTATCCAATAAGTAATAGGAAGGTAAGTAACGGTTAAACAACACAGTAGTAATATAATAAAACTAATAGTTGGGGAAGATTAAAAAGGAAGTATATCAGAAATGTACTTGACTGGAAAAGAAAGAGAGGGTGATAAAATATGAGGTCTTCATAATTGAAATGAGGTGATGAAAGCCTAGATAAGGGTGATGACTGTGGAAAACAGGATTTAATTTTCAAGTTATTTTCCAAGAACACAAAGTATGACTTGCTGGTAACCTTTAAACTAAGGGAATGGGAAAAAAAAAAAAAAAAGGTGTGTGTTGTGGGGAGAACACAGGGACTTCCCTGGTGGTCCAGTACTTAGAATTTACCTTCCAATGCAAAGGATGTGGGTTCAATTTCTGGTCATGCAACCAAGATCCCACATGCTGCAGGACAACTAAGCCCGTGTCCCACAACTAGGGAAAGCCTATGGGCCCCAGTGAAGACACACCAGCAGCCAAAAAAAAAGAAAAAAAAAAAGCCCACAATGCCCTCCAGCACAGAGGAGGCGCTAAAGGTGTATTTGTAAAGAGTAACCTCAATATTATAAACATGAACAATAGATTTTAACATATAGTTCTTCATACATAGTTCGACATCACATTTGTGTCATCTAAAACAGACTGAAAAGGTTTTCAGCTCAGAATCGACTGGGAATGTTATATATATATTTTCACTACTTGATTAATATTCTATGGACTGCATCTTCTCACTTCTATTTTACTGTCCTCATGGGTACCACATGAGAAACTGGCTTTGCTTGCAACTACTTAAATCTACAGCTTACTGTGTCTTATCTTCCATATTTACTCTGGCCATTTTACATTCAAAATAAAATTTCTATATTAAAAATCTCAAAATTATGCTTCAATTTATATAAAACAATGTGACTCAACTTTAATCATCAAAGGTCTTAGCAAGAAGGAGTAACTGAGAATTTTCCATTTTCATAAAAATGACATCTAACACATAATAGCCATTTCTCTCTAGTTTATCAATAAAACTGCAGCCTAAAGCTTGAAAAAATATTCCAATGAATAAAGATTTCAAAGTCCTTCCCTTGACCCCATTGCCCTTCTCAACTACCTTCTCCCACCTATTTTGCCCTCTCTTTGTGAAGAAGAAATCCTTTTAAGAGCTGTGTATTTGGCTCTCTCCGGTTTTCTTCTCTCATTTGCTCTTCAACATAGCTTTGGCCAATTCAATGCTTAAATGTCACTCCTCATCTTTCTTGACTCCCAGCAGCATCTGATACAGATGCTCACCCTGTCCTCCTGAAAACACTTTCTTCATGTGTTGGTTTCCAGGACACTGCATTCTCTTAGTTTTCTTTTCTTCTTTGCTGGTTCTTCCTATTTTTCCAAGTTTTTAATGTTTGACTGCCTCAGGGATGAGACATTGGTCTCTTTCCTAATATTCAATATTTGGGTGGTTTTCATCTGTCAAGAAGTCCTACTGATTCTACTCATCCAAAACAGACCATTAGCATACTTAGCACCATGCACACTTCTGCTACCCTGGTCTGAGCCATCATTATCTCTCCTACCTGGGCTCCCATTTCCATCCTTGCTCACTATTATCTACTGCTCACTACTATCTATTCATTGCAGCCAGTGATGCTATAAAAATATTAACTTCCATGGTAGTCCAGTGGCTAAGACTATGTGCTTCCTATAAGGGGGCATGGGTTTGATACCTGGTTGGGGAATTAGATCCCACAAGCTCTTGTTGTTGTTGTTCAGTTGTTGTTGTTGTTCAGTTGCTCAGTCATGTCTGACTCTTTGAGACCCCATGGACTGCAGCATGCCAGACTTCCCTGTGCTTCACCATCTCCCAGAGCTTGCTCAAACTCATGTCCATTGAGTCAGTGAAGCCATCCAACCATCTCATCCTCTGTCGTCCCCTTCTCCTCCTGCCTTCAATCTTTCCCAGCATCAGGTCTTTTCAAATGAGTCGGCTCTTTGCATCAGGTGGCCATAGTACTGGAGCTTCAGCTTCAGCATCAGTCCTTCCACTGAATATTCAGGACTGATCTCCTTCAGGATGGACTGGTTTGCTCTCCTTGCAGTCCAAGGGACTCTCAAGAGTCTTCTCCAACACCACAGTTCAAAAGCATCAATTCTTTAGTACTCAGCTTTCTGTACAGTCCAACTCTCACATCCATACATGACTACTGGAAAACCATAGCTTTGACTATACAGATCTTTCTTGGCCCACAAGCTCTGGGATGCAGCATAAAAAAAAAAAAATATGTGTGTATGCATATATATATAAATTAGATGCAATCACTTCTTTGCTCAAATACCTCTTGAATGGTTCTCTAATTTTATTGAAGGTAAGAATCACAATCCTTACATGGTCTGCAAAGCTCCCAAATCTGCCCCACTGCTGCCTCACCTCTACCTTTCTGATCTTGTCTGACCTTCCTACTGTTCGTCCTTGCTGGCTCCTCCCTCTTGCTTGCTTCTTTCCAGTTGCACTGGCCTCCCTGCTACTCCTTGAAGGCACCAAGCACACTGCTGCCTCAGTACCTTTGCATTTACTCCTTCCTCTACTGGGATCACTCTCATTTCCCTACATCTACATGACTGCTTTCAAGTCTTGGCTCAAATGTCAGCAAGGCCTTTCCTGACCACTCTATCTCATACCACAAACAACTCTCCCACTCCACATGCCCCCTTCCTTCCTTTCTATTTTTATAGCATGTACTACCACCTAGTATACTATATACAATTTACTTATTTTGCATATTGTCTCTCTCTCCACAATAAAACCTAAGGTTCCTAAGATAAGGAATTTTTGTCTGTTTTCCTTATTGGGGAATTTTTCCCACACAGAAGAGTCTGTGGTATACAGTCAGTTTTCAATAAAGATTTCTTGAAAGACAATTAACATGGGGTAGCCAGCACTGTAAACTAGACTTTTTTGGCTTCAAGCCCACACAATTGTATTAAAACATCAGTTAAGAAGCTTCTAGTTGAAACAAATAGCTAAAGAATTTAAATAACTTGAAGACAGAGAAATAATAATAGCCATCCAAAATGAAATGCAGAGAGAAAGAGGAATTTTCTAAATTAGAATCGGTGAACAGCGGGAGGACTTTAAACAGCCCAATATATGCGTAATTGGAGTCTCTGAAGAAAAAGCCAGAAGAATAATGACTGAAAATTTAATGAATTTCATGAAAAATTAACATTCACAAATTTAAGAGGCAACAAACAGCAAACCTAAGAATCACGAAGAAAACCATACAAAGGCACATCATAATCAAACTGTTAAAAACAGTGATAAACAGAAAATCTTAGGAGCAGCCAGGGGAAAAGAGCACACTTTATATATGAGATACAAAGGAAAAAAATGACAGCAGACTTCTTGTCAGAAATAATGCAAAAGAGAAGACAGTGGGGCAACATCTTTAAAGCACTGAAGGAAAAAAGTCAGCCTAGAATTACATATCCAGTACAAGTGTCATTTAAAAACAGACAAAATAAGGATTATTTTAGATACACAAAAGCTGAAAGATTTCATCAACAGACCCGCTCTGTAAGAAATGCTAAATGAAGTCCTTCAGGCAGAAGAAAAATGATGCCAGATAAAAGTATGTATCCAAATAAAAGAATAAAGATGAGAAAACATGTATCCACATATGGGGATGTGTCAATGGTAAGTCCACTAGTAAATGTATGAGTTTTAAAAATAATGAAATCTCTTTAAAACATAATTAAATTTTTAAACAAAAACGATGACACTGCATTTTGTGTTTTATCAAACAGGTATAAATAAAATGTATGACAGGACAATAAAGGCAAGGAGGCATTGAACAGAAGTATACCATCAAGGACTTCTCTGGTGATTCAGTGATTAAGAACCTGCCTTGCAATGCAGGGGGTATGGGTTTGATCCCTGGGCCAACTAAGATGCCATGGGACAACTAAGTTTGCGTGCACAACTTCTGAGCCCACGCCCCCACATGACGCAATGAAGATCTCAGGTGCTGCAACAAAGACCTGACACAGCCAAATAGTTAACTAATTAAAAAAAGAAGAAGTATATTATTTTAAGGTTCTCGCTAGTGGTAAAGAACCCACCTGCCAATGCAGGAGATGCAAGGGATGTGGGTTCAACCCCTGGATCGGGAAGATCTCCTGCAGGAGGAAACGGCAACCCACTCCAGTATTCTTGCCTGGAAAATCTCGTCAACACAGGAGCCTGACAGGCTACAGTCCATGAGGTTGCAAAGAGTTGGACAGGACTGAGTGACTGAGCATAGTAATATATACTATATGTTAAGCGGTGAATATTATTTGACGGTAGTCTCTAAGTTAAAGACTTACACATGAATGTTCACAGTGATTCATGTATAGTAGCCAAAAACTGAAGCCAACTGAAATGTCCATCCACATACAAATGGATAAGCAACCCGGGGTATACTTACAAAATTATATACAACCTACAATAAAATGAAATGATACACTGATAAGTGCAACTAAATGGAGGGACCTTAAAATAATTATACTGAGAGAAAGCAGCCAGATGAAGAAAAGGTACAGACTACATGAGTACCTTTAAACTGCAGAAGAAATAATCTATAGTGACAGAAAACACATCAGTGCTTGCCTAGTGGTGAAGTGGGGCAAGAGAGATTACAAAGGGTTACGAAGAAACTTTGGGAAGTGATGGTTATCTTGATGGCGGTGATGGTTTCTTTCACACGTGTGTCTGAAAACTTATTAAACTGTTCACATTAAGTACACACAATTTATTGTATGTGAAGTCCTCAATAAAGCTATTTCAAAAACAATTTTGGACTTAGGTTAAAAAACCAAATATTTAGACTATTTAGGGTGTTCTTATTCCATAAAGGAACAATAAAATAGATGAAAGCTAGAACCAATAAAATAGTTATAATTTTAAGAGTTAGAATGGGTCATACAAACCAATTAATCAAATACTTTTTATTAAGAAATAAAGAAACTGTGAGTCCCAGAGAGGTTTAGTGACTTTCCAGAGACCTACAGCTAAAGCTAACAGCCACAACAGCAGGGACTGTTATTTAGGTCACCACTGTATCCCCTACACCTAGTACAATGTCTGAGACATAGTACAAGCTCAATAAATATTTGTTGACTTATCTTTTACCCGGTAAAGAAAGTAAAAAGGAAGATTAAAAGAATCTCCTTTGCAGTATGACTGAAAGTTTCCCTCAACTTTGATTTTCCAATCTCTTTAACACAGATGAGAGAATTAAGCAATAGCTTTAATATCATAAATACAAGAGAACAAATTATATTCCATATTTTTAGCTTACTGTATATTTTATTATAATACTTTAAAATTTCTAATTCACATTAGCAACTTTTAAGCAAGTAGGAGAATTAATAGAAAATACTCTATTCGAAAAGCTTACTGACATTTTTCAAATTAAAAGATTGAAAGAAATGTGCTTACCAAAAATTTCTCCATTTTTGGCATATTCTGTCACAAGGTACAACATGCTTTTGGTTTCCATTACCTATTGATAAGTAATTTCATATTAGTTTGACAGGAAAAGATTGCTATTTACTACAACATTCTGTGAAACCGTTGTTGTTTAGTCACTAAATCATGTTCAACTTTGCGACTCCATGAACTGTAGCTCGCCAGGCTACTCTGTCCATAGGATATTCCAGGCAAGAATAATGGAATGTGTTGCCATTTCCTTATCTAGGGGATCTTCCTGACCCACAGATTGAACCTGCATCTCCTGCATTGGCAGGTGGATTCTTTACTACTGAGCCACCAGGGAAGCCCTCTATGGAATTACCTAAATTAAAACAACTAATAAAAGCATCAAGTTATAGACGATTCGGAAGCTGGTGATGTTTATAAGACTGACAATATCCTTATCCTAATACTTTTGTGAAAACTCTAGATTGTGCGTCTTCCAACGTGGTTTACAACCAGCAGCGGCAGCACTGCCCAGACGCCTGTTAGAAGCATAAACTCTCAGACCCCATGCCAGACCTACCGACACAGGTTTACACTTTCACCACACCTTCAGGTGACTATCATTCTCATTCAAGTTTGAAAAATACTGATACACGTAATAGGAGTTTTGAAGAACAACTTTTTAACCTCCTCACTGACTTTTCTAGCTGTGTTATATGGTAGATTATGATTAAGAAACGAATAATAAAATAGAGCTGTTAATCTGACCTATAACCTAGCTAATCTGTCACAGTGTGGTAATCCTCTTACTACACTTTCACGTTTTTACAAAGTACTGTTATTTTAAAACATTGTTCAAAATCTTCTTCTACAGTTCCACTGCAATACATTTTTATTTACATTAGTTTTTCTAAATCTAGAAAGGAACATACATACTGGCACATGCAAGTAAATGTAATATTTAACTACTATCTACTGAAAGGCTAAAAACCAATTTTGCTCTAACATTCGGATTTAAGACTGTTCCTAAAACAGGCTAGAAAACTAAGGGCTACCTACAATCTGGGTCTAAACAAGTCAAACAGTAAATCAATGTAACTGATTACTGGAGTTCAAATAAACACAGAATTATCATGTGAATCATGGCAGCTTTTGGTTTGTTTGCTTTGTTTATTAATTGAAGTATAGTTGAAGAATCACAGTAGTTTTAACCTCAGTTTGGGCTATGGTTCATCAGACTTCTAAGCATGTGATTAGTTTATTACAAGCATCCTCTTTAGGGAAAAAAAAAAACAGCTTAAAGGGAGAAGTACTCTGATATAAATTTGATTTAAGAGGCCCTCTGCAGTTTAGAACCTTAGGAATTGTTTTGAGTGGCACATACACCGTAGTCTCTCATTCTCAGCTAACGGAAATGCTCTCCAACAGTTTCCACAAGGTTTAAACTCAAAATCTCTCTCAATAAAGCCAGATATGTATATGTATGTATGTGTACATGTAAATGTACACATACACACATATGTAGATGTATTTATGAATATATACATGCAGAGACACAAACTGTATACTTGCGCCATTTTATAAATACATACATTATAAAATGAACACAAGAAGATAAATAGAAAAGATAAACAGAATTGGAGCTTCTAATTTTTTTTTACTATACCCTGAGGGACACTTGTGCTAACCAATCTGAGTGCACAGAGTAGTGTTCTGGGCTTCCCAGGTGGCGCTAGTGGTAAAGCACACACCTGCCAATGCAGGAGACGTAAGAAACGTGGGTTCGATCCCTGGGTCTGAAAGATCTCCTGGAGAAGGGCATGGCAACCCACTCCGGTATTCTTGCCTGGAGAATCCCATGGACAGGGGAGTCTGGTGGGCTACAGCCCACAGGGTCACACAGAGTTGGACATGACTGAAGTGCCTTAGCACGCATGCATGCAAAAGTGTGCTGGCTCTAGCTCACGGAGGGAGAAAACGGCTCTTTTAAACCAATTTCTGCAGTGCAAAAATACTCCTACCAGCACTGATTCTGAGCTATCAGCATGTTAACTGACTCACAAAACTTCTGAAAATTTGACATCAGCTCCCACAGCAAGTATAGGCTGAGCACAGCACATCTCTAAGGTCACACACTGCACTTTGGAGAGCAAAGTTATAGACTAGCAAGCACACTATAATATTTTAGCTTAAAAATAGTTTTCTAATATAAAAATTCTAAATATTAATAGAAATATAAAACATTTTGTATTACATTACCATTCTTAAGCATAAATTACTCTTTAGAAATCTGAGAAAAATCTTCCTTTTAAAAAGCATGGCTTACACTTGAAACTCATGCAGTTTATTTTACAAAAATTATACCTTAATAAGGTTAATTTTTTTTAAACGAAGGATTTGCTTTACCTGATAAAAGAACCCTCTTTCAAATAAAGACTTGACTTTAGGTATTATAATGTATGTCACTAAAGTAATAGTCTATTTTAGCCTTTGTAGTTTATATAATATAAACAGCATTATTTTTTAAATAAGCAAAACTGTTGTATCCATTAAACCACCCACCGCCAAAACCCAGCAGGTTTAAGCAGATTATCATAAATGCACAACTACAAACTTTGAAAGTAAATAACTTACAGTCTGAGAGACAACTGAAAATTAAGCTGGGAGTAGTTTTTATTTCCTAATTTTTAAATATAGAGAAATGGAAACATTCATATTAATAAAAGCATATAATTATCTTTTTAGAGACTGAAAAAACTAACATAAAAGAGAAAAATGATGATGTAAAATAGAGTTCTGAATGTGAGAAGCATGGAGAAGTATAAAGTTAAGTCATACCTGATAAAGTTTGATTATGTGAGGGTGGTCTAACAGTTTCATTATTTTTACTTCTCGGTAGATTTTCTCAAGGTTCACTTCATCCAGCTGAGATTTATCTATTATTTTTATCGCCACCTGCATCCCAGACACAAATAAATACAATTAGTGTAAAAAGGTTAACATTTTCCAGTTATAAATTTTTTAAATAAATGACATCTAAGACTCTACCAGTAGGTAGGTCCCCATGACAATGATGATAACTAGTTTAAATTCAATGCTCATTCATGCATCTTACTGTCTCAAACATCTGCCACGTATAAGGCGCTGTGGCAGATTTTGCTTGGCAGTGTTTTTAATGTGGTATGATGAATAACCCTTTAAAGCTTTATTTTAATGTGTTATGAAAAATAATAACCCTTTAAAGTTTTACTTTAATAAAACATAATTCTCTTTTTGTACAACAGTTAACTCCTTACTCCATTTAAAAACTGAAGAAATAAAATCTCAGCAATTTCAACAAGTCGTCATCTCATTGCAAAGTACCTATAAACAAATCATCAACCAAATAGAAGATAGTTTCTATGATAACTGAAATTCAATTTGTCTAGAAAAGCAAATGACAGGTTCCAAAGCATACAGACTTTTCTGGAAAAAAAAAAAAAAACCTAAGTATAAATAATTAAAATCCAACTACTTGAAAAATGCCAATTGGATTAAATTTTGTTTTAAAAATCAAGTGCAAAACTTCAAATGTTAGTAATTATATGAAATTTTTACTTAAAGGAATCTGATTTTCAAAAAACATGGCCTCTTCCTGTCATAGCTACACAGAATAATTTGAAGGAGATGCATCTGAAGGTGAATAACTAGGCAGTCATAAAACAACAACTGTGCAATTTTTTTCATGGAACTAAAAATAACTATTTTTTTTTTAATTTCAGTAGGCATTTAGTTAGGAAATAAGTCATTGACTTAAATAAAACTTTCAGATAACTGGGAACCACCCAAACTTAATTATAGTAAGTTCTGAAGAAATTCTGAAATGTACTTCACATTCTACCCAAAAGTATTCTGAACATAATTCAGGTTTTATGTTGTTGTTTCAGGATAATTTTAGTATCAATTCTTGCATTGCTGGCTTCCCAGGTAGCACTAGTGGTAAAGAACCTGCCTGCCAATGCAAGAGACATAAGAGCTGTGGGTTCAATCCCTGGGTCAGGAAGATTCCCTGGAGGAGGGTACGGCAACCCACTCCAGTATTCCTGCCTGCCGAATCCCAAGGACAGAGAAACTCGGTGGACTACAGTCCAGAGAATCACAAAGAGTTGCACACGACTCAAGTGACACAGCACAACAATCATTTTACTGCCATAACATTTAGAGCTCCTAAAAAGTAACCAAGATAATTGGACTCAATTTGTCAATTCACTGATTTGAATTCACCAGGCTGATTCCTTGGTGGCTCATACAGTAAAGTGTCTGCCCACAAGGCAGGAGACCCAGGTTCAATTCCTGGGTCAGGAAGATCTCCTGGAGAACGAAATAGCAACCCACTCCAGTATTCTTGCCTGGAAAATCCCATGGACAGAGGAGCGTGGTAGGCTACAGTCCATGGGATTGCAAAGAGTCAGACGTGAAGGAGCAACTTCACTTTCACTTACAGTTTTGTCAACTCACTTAATTCCCTTCAGTTCAGTTCAGTCGCTCAGTCGTGTCCGACTCTTTGCGACCCCATGAATCGCAGCACGCCAGGCCTCCCTGTCCATCACCAACTCCTGGAGTTTACCCAAACTCATGTCCATCGAGTCGGTGATGCCATCCAGCCATCTCATCCTGTCATCCCCTTCTCCTCCTGCCCCAAATCCCTA
>NW_011495045.1:5349783-5350501 GCF_000754665.1 Bison bison bison | reverse complement strand
TCTTTTCCAATGAGTCAACTCTTCGCACCAGGTGGCCAAAGTATTGGAGTTTCAGCTTTAGCATCAGTCCTTCCAAAGAACACCCAGGACTGATCTCCTTTAGAATGGACTGGTTGGATCTCCTTGCAGTCCAAGGGACTCTCAAGAGTCTTCTCCAACACCACAGTTCAAAAGCATCAATTCTTCAGCGCTCAGCCTTCTTCACAGTCCAACTCTCACATCCATACATGACTACTGGAAAAACCATAGCCTTTTCTAGATGGACCTTTGTTAGCAAAGTAATGTCTCTGATTTTGAATATGCTATCTAGGTTGGTCATAACTTTCCTTCCAAGGAGTAAGCGTCTTTTAATTTCATGGCTGCAATAACCAT
Organism: Bison bison bison; assembly: GCF_000754665.1. Taxonomy (NCBI): domain Eukaryota; kingdom Metazoa; phylum Chordata; class Mammalia; order Artiodactyla; family Bovidae; genus Bison; species Bison bison. The sequence goes on along the minus strand of NW_011495045.1, from coordinate 5,350,129 downwards.
CTGCAGTGATTTTGGAGCCCAGAAAAATAAAGTCAGCCACTGTTTCCACTGTTTCCCCATCTATTTGCCATGAAGTGATGGGACCAGATGCCATAATCTTCGTTTTCTGAATGCTGAGCTTTAACCCAACTTTTTCACTCTCCTCTTTCACTTTTATCAAGAGGCTTTTTAGTTCCTCTTCACTTTCTGCCATAAGGGTGGTGTCATTTACATATCTGAGTTTATTGGTATTTCTCCTGGCAATCTTGATTCCAGCTTGTGCTTCTTCCAGCCCAGCGTTTCTCATGACGTACTCTGCATATAAGTTAAATAAGCAGGGTGACAATATACAGCCCTGACGTACTCC
>NW_011495045.1:5339407-5349683 GCF_000754665.1 Bison bison bison | reverse complement strand
TACTCTGCATATAAGTTAAATAAGCAGGGTGACAATATACAGCCCTGACGTACTCCTTTTCCTATTTGGAACCAGTCTGTTGTTCCATGTCCAGTTCTAACTGTTGCTTCCTGACCTGCATATAGGTTTCTCAAGAGGCAGGTCAGGTGGTCTGGTATTCCCATCTCTTGAAGAATTTTCCACAGTTTATTGTGATCCACACAGTCAAAGGCTTTGGCATAGTCAATGAAGCAGAAATAGATGTTTTTCTGGAACTTCTTGCTTTTTCAGTGATCCAGTGGATGTTGGCAATTTGATCTCTGGTTTCTCTGCCTTTTCTAAAACCAGCTTGAACATCTTGAAGTTCACGGTTCATGTATTGCTGAAGCCTGGCTTGGAGAATTTTGAGCATTACTTTACTACTGTGTGAGACGAATGCAATTGTACGGTAGTTTGAGCATTCTTAAGCATTGTCCTTTCTTTGGGATTGGAATGAAAACCTGACCTTTTCCAGTCCTGTGGCCACTGCTGAGTTGTTCCAAATTTGCTGGCATATTGAGTGCAGCACTTTCACAGCATCATCTTCCAGGATTTGAAATAGCTCAACTGGAATGCCATCACCTCAACTAGCTTTGTTCGTAGTGATGCTTTCTAAGGCCCACTTGACTTCACATTCCAGGATGTCTGGCCCTAAGTGAGTGATCACACCATCGTGATTATCTTGGTTTTTAATTCCCTTAGACTCCTGTTAATACAATTAATTCTTTCTTCTTCCCTTACAGCTCTCTGTCCTGTGCTGTTAAAGTCCTACTGTAAGGTTTATTTCTTACCGTTCTCTATTTCTATTTTGCTGTCCATAGCTTGTTGCTTAATTTGAATTAACTGTAACTCATAGAACTCAAGCTTCCCATGGGAAGTCAGATTACTAAATATAATGGGTAAAATTAAATTTATTGCCTAAGAAGAAAGGCGGTAGCTCCTTCTTTCTTTTACTGAAAAGGCAGTAAAGTTTGCAGATTTTGTGATAGTTTCATTATGTTTGGCGGAGAAGGCAATGGCACCCCACTCCAGTACTCTTGCCCGGAAAATCCCATGGATGGAGGAGCCTAGTAGGCTGCAGTCCATGGGGTCAGGAAGAGTGGGACACAACTGAGCAACTTCACTTTCACTTTTCACTTCCATGCTTTGGAGAAGGAAATGGCAACCCACTCCAATGTTCTTGCCTGGAGAATCCCAGGGAGAGCGGAGCCTGGTGGGCTGCCGTCTGCGGGGTCGCACAGAGTTGGACATGACTGAAGCGACTTAGCAGCAGCAGCAGCATTATGTTTGGTGGTATTTTATTTATTCCCATGATCAAAATATTCTAGAAAGTAAGACTGCTAGATGAGTGACTGATTAAAACTGTACTTACTATTAGGAACATTATTGGGCCACCTCAAATCTAAATCTTTAAGGTGACCCCCTTCACCTAATTAAGAGTATGACAGAAAACAGTATTATCAGTTATTCAGGGTAACTTTGGGTAAAAGCTGGCAGATAAAAGGGTAAGTGTATATTTTAATATCCTCAATATTCCTTAGGAAGGTAAGATGGAGGTTTACAGATGCATATTTTGAAGAAAATTTCTTGCCCTACAATTTTTGGAGTGCATCTAGAGATCAGTAGTCCTTCCCAAACAAAAAGCTTTTATAATGAAATGGGTCATAAATATCTACTAAATAGAAAAAGAATAATAAATAGAAAGGAATCATGTTTTAAAAAATTTTAGCATGATTACTGTCATTAAGAAATTTATTCTATATAACATCTTGAGTATCATATTTAATGTTCAAGAAAAAGTTTAAATACTAAATAACAATTAAAGTTAGGTATTACCGAAAAGATATCTCCTCTTTGACACTCTTTTGGAATCTTAAGAAATAAGATAAATTTTATTTCATTTATTTCTCAATTTTTAGAAGTAAATGTAACAAGCAGTACACTGATGAATTGATGAAACTGAGGTTGAAAAGATCATTACAGAATTCACAAAGGTCTTAAAGCTCAAGTGAATTAATGGGGGAAAAAAGTCACAGGCCTTCTAACTTCAAGTTCCATCTTTTCACCATTCATTGAACATATTAGTCACACATTTATTGAGCACCTGCTGTATGCCTGGAATTAGGCCTAGGATACAAAAATGAACAAGATCTGATTCCTACCTTCAAAGAACTTAATAGGTCTATGAGAAAAGGGGGAAGACATTTTGGAAAACAAATTTTATCAACAAACAAACAAAAAATCTGCATTTGGGGATTTCCCCAATGTTGTATGCAATTCCGAATTTACGAAAGAGTTGTGTTCCACTAGTTCATTTTAAAGGTAGCTATGAACTTAGATTTCTGGGAACTTCCTCTCTGCATCCCTTCTCTACTTAGTTCCAAACATAGTACCAAGGACAAAATCTGCATGGTCACAACAAAGTCATGCATGGAACTCTAAAAATCAATGTATCTTTTCTTTGTTGTTGCTCATCTAAATTGGGCCTTCCCCAGTGGCTCAGCAGTAAAGAATCTGCCTGCAATGCAGGAGACACAGATTCGATCCTTGGGTCAGGAAGATCCCCTGAAGAAAGAAATGGCAACCACTCCAGTATTCTTTGGAAAAGAACCCAATGCTGGGGAAGACTGAGGGCAGGAGAAGGAGGCGACAGAAGATGAGATGTTTGGATGGCATCATCAACTCAATGGACATGAGTTTGAGCAAACTCTGGGAGATAGTGAAGGACAGGGAAGCTTGATATGCTGCAGTTCATGGGGTCACAAAGAGTAGGACACGACTGAGGAGCCTGGTGGGCTATAGAACACGGGGTCGCATAGAGCTGGACATGACTGAGCACCTGAGCACTAATTCCTAATTATGCATACAATATCTTTTTAAAAAAAACTTCAATGAATTTATACAGCAATAAAAAAATTGGGGGGATACAAAAGGAAAGTTTTCTATATAACTCGGGAAACAAGGATAATTACTATCAACTAAATCTCATGTAAAGCAGCAATACTGGATATTCAATCTCATAAACAGGAAAATGTATATATACCTAACATAATGTGACATGTCAACTAAATCTCAAAAAATATTTTTCACTTGTTCATAAAGATGAAAAAGTGAGCACCCTTGTGAGCTGAAGTTCAATGAGATGGCTATATATATACACACATATGTATTGCTAGTAGGAATATAAAATTGATTATAATTTTTCTGGAAGGTAATCTGGCAGTCTTTACCAAGAACCTTAAAAATCATCCATCCCACTTGGAAATTATTTGCAGGAAATAATCTGAAATGATGATCAAGATTTATGTGTCAATATATTCAAAAGTATTTTTTATAATGTAAAAAACAGAAAACAATAATTGGGAAATCATTACATGACTTATGGTGTATTATGACTATCACATGACTTAAAATAGTTCCTTTTAACAATATGAAGAATGATGAGACTAAAATATTAAGTAAAAAAATGAGAATATCAGTGCAGTTTCAACACAAAGTATACATAGAAAAAGAGCAATAAAAACTAGATATAAATATGATGAAAATATTATCAGTGGGTGAAAAATCATGATTTTATTTTCCTAATTTACTTTTCAGTGCAATTTTTCTTCAATGAGCATGAAAAATTTCTTCAATGAGCATGAATTACTTTTCTAACTAGAAAAAATGAAAAGTGAAATAGTTAAATTTATTATACAGACTAACTTCTCCATTTGTGAAATATTGGTCATTTTCATTTTTTTGTTTTCTAAGTTCTCTATAAATGGCTATATTATTTAATAAGATTTAAATCTTAATTATGAATAAAAGTGTTTCCAACAAGATTAAGTTAAAAAAACATGTAAAAGTAACAACTATGTAAAATATAAATTTGCAAGAAGACAAAGGATTAAATATAAGATCAGAAATGAAATGGTGTTCAGCTGATGAATAAAAGGGATTTTTTTCATTTTTCAAAATGTAATTTAATGGTAAGAGTTCGCTTTCTGATACTTTTAAAAAATTATTTCACTTCTCATAAAAGATATATTAATTTCTTGCACTTAAAGAAACCACACACAAAACTGGTTTTGGGGGACTTTACAAAGAAGTTATACAATGAAGTTATTCTTCTAATGAAAAATCAGAAGGCATTAATAAATGTTTGCTGTCTCAGGTAACATCTGCTTCAGTGTTATTTACTACTAATACATTAATTATACATTGTCCTTCTGAAATACCAAGTAGCAAAATCCTTACCATATAGTGAGACCTTTGAAATTAAAACATAAACACACTTTTCAAGCTCACACATCAAATCACAGGTAGAATCTGAATATACCAGCCTATGATTTGATTTAATAGTGACTGTGATTGAGTGGTCTACAACGAAACGGTTTCTGAAAAAAGTAAACTGCTAACTGCTAAGTCGCTTCAGTAAAAGTCAGTAGCAAATGGAGTTCTCCAGTTACCCTTTTAGAATAAATAAATTTAACTTTTTTCCCAATTTAAAATTTGACTTGTAATAAACATACACTCCTTGACCCAAGAATTCCACTGCTACGGGATTATTCTAAGGAAATAATCAGATAGATGCACAAAGATGTATATAACATGATTATTCTCTGAAATACTATTTTAGAAAGAGAAACAGCAAGAGAGAAATGATCTAAATGTTCAATAACAGGAATTTATTAAAATAAAATATAGATGGTCAAATTCAAAGATACTATTTAACCATGCTTTAGACATTTTTCTGTAACCTTGGGGAAATGTTAACAAACATACTAAGTAAAACACACAGATTTTATGTATAGGTGACATCAATTTTATTACATACATATAAAATATGTGTGAACAGCTAAGAGGATAGGAACCAAATATTAAGTGGCTGTCTCTTGGTCTGGATGGTGGAATTAAAATAAGAATGTTTTTATTTTCTTCTTCAAGTTTTTCAACAATGTCTACAAAGAACATACATATATTTGTAACTGGGGAAAAACACACAAATACTATGTTTACTTTGAAAAAGAAAAAACAAATTTTAGCATCAATTTTCAGTTTAATTCACCCAAGATTCATCTCTTAACCTGTTTAAAGTATTTTTAAAATGAAAAGTTTCTGATGAAATTCCCGAATGTAACTGTCTTTCATTCTTGTAATTATCTCAAACGGGATATATGGGCTATTTCTCTTTGAAGGGTGGGAAAGCATTGTCCACAAATGTCCTGTATAAAGAACTTTTACCTAAATAACATATTTCAAATATATGGAGGTGGAAGGTAGAAGAGGTACATTAAAGAAGAAAGAAAGAAATCTTAATGAATTTCTGGAACCCATTCGGTTCCAAGGAAGTGAATTTGCCATCAGCATTGGCCATGAATCAAATATCATCATGTGAATCCAGGAATCAAGGCCAGTTTCAGTTATTTCCAAATAAATGTTTTCTTAATTGCCTGAGACAGAATTTCCCAGTAGAATTAAAAGCAGAATGCATTAAACTCTGGTAAGCATTTCTACAGAATATGAACATTTATACAACTTATTTTCCACATTTGTCCCCACCCTCCCTCCCAAAGAACAGATCATTTTGAACAATATTTCGCAGAATAAACTTGGCAAATTTTACTTGTCTGGGTGCCAAGAAACTAGAGAACAATTTCAAGCAAAACATGTATGTTCCATGAAAAATCTAATTTTTATTTCAACACACAATTAAAGATCATACATAGACTTAGTTACAGATATTAGTGATCAAGTTATTTGGTAACAATTCCTCTTGTTGAACATAGTATAGTTGCTTCTTGACATCTGGAATATTTCACAGAATAAGATTAATAATATCAAGATTACAGAAAGGAGACTTAAAATTTTTAAGTAAAATATAAAACTCAAATGTATTAAAAAATTGAGTTATCCTCTTTAAGAAATTCCATAATCAGAGAGTAATATGCTCTTCTCTTGTTTCTACCTTTGCTCTAAAAATGCAATTTTGTACTTTAACTATTTGGAGAACTTTAAAAATACTTACATTTTAAAGTAGTACTTAATTTACAAATTATGCCTAAATATAAAACCCTCTGAGCACACAAAGAATTGTCTTCAGTGGAAAAAAAGCAGCTTTCCAATGTCCTTGCTATCACTGTTATATTCCAGATTTTTTAAATAAGTAATACCTGCATGCCATTTCAATAAACTAATTTTCAGAACCTGTATGAAATATATTTAAGATCCCATGGACCAAACATTTAAAGGCTCTTTAGCCAAGCAAAACAAGAGGTATGGTATTGAGGAAAACAATGACCTATTACAGAAATGGTCTGAAAATAACTAATAATGGTTATCTTTGGGTGCTAATATTATGGTTAATTCATTTTATTTAGCTACACTTCTTAAAATGTTCAATAATAAACATGATAGATTTGATAACAGAAATACATTATTTTTTAATGTAAAAATAATACCTTCTCACTTGGTAATTTCCCTTTAGGAATTTACCTCCAATCACTCCTTCCTAAAATAACTGAGAATGCAGATACAGAGTTATATACATAAAAATACATTGCAAATTATTTCTTGTAAATGAAAACTTGAACATGTATAATTAATGGTAAATAAGAACACTGTTAAGTAAAACAGGATTCATCTACAAGGAAGAACACTATGCAGCTATTAAAAATGTTTAAGAGGCTTCCCTGGTAGCTCAGTGATAAAGAATCTATCTGCTGATGAAGGAGACATGGGTTCAATCCCTGATCCCAGAAGATCCCTCATGCCCCCGTGGAGCAACTGAGCTGGGGTGCAACAGCTATGGAGCCTGTGCTATATAGAGCCTGGGAACTGCAACCACTGACCACACGAGCGCCAACTACCGAAGCCCTCAAGCCCCGGAACCTGTGCTCCGCAGTAAGGGAAGCCACCGCAACGAGAAGCCCACACACTGCAACCAGACAGGAGCCCCTGCTCCCTGCAAGTCAAGAAAGCCTGTGCAGCAATGAAGAGCCAGCACAGCCAAAAATAAATAAATAGTAAAATGTTAAGGTGTTTAATAAAGTTATATATAAGAAGCAAAATGTTGAGGCTATAATGATAAGTGGAAAAAAGGATACAGTTTATATAAGTGTATCTACTATGTGATGTCATCTGTGGAAAAAATGCATTAAAAAAAGACTAGAGGGAAATATGCCATAATGTTAATGATTTATTTCTATTGAGGGAGGAATTACACATGTACTTTTTTGTGCACTATATTCTTTGTATTTTCTACAGTAAGACCATATTTATTTAACAGTAAGAGACAAAAATATTTAAGGGCACAAATGACTTTTCTGAAATCTTACTTGATGGACAATAAAAAACAACAAAAAACTAGTCATATGCTTAGTTAGAAGGAAAAAGTTATTTACTAGTGCAGTATTAATAAAATACACTTCTCAAAGACACTCAAAGCATAGCAAAATAGCAACCATGACTGCCTAAAATAGTTTAATAGTCTAAATACTACTATTCTTTTCCATTATGCTAATTTTATAAAATTAGCTACTCTAATTCATAAATCACAAACAAATACTACAAAGCATTTATGAAGTATTATACTAAGAAGCTGGGTTCTACCACCATCTGCCTTCCCTTTTGTGTGTAAAATTTACACAGAGATCTAACATGAGAACACTGCTTCAGATGATGATGCAATTGTATTTCTTACACAATGTTAAGCTATTTGATAGATTAGACCAAAATGAAGATCTCTCTTGTCAACTGATTTTCTTTTTTCCACCTGAAAAAGCAAACAGTCTTGGATCTCCCAAGCTCTGTAAAAATGCATCATTTTGGAGATACGAAACAAGAGATAGAGAAAAGTCAATTTAAAAAAAAGGGGGGCCCAAACGCTCATTACTTAAATATTTAAACTAAACCCTAAAAATTGCCTGATGTTCAAACTTCGGAAAAAAGACCTCTATATTTTAAACCACAAACTTACATTGATGCTAGTGCATACTATATTGAAGAAACTTTTCTAAGCAGTAAGTATAATCATGATATTTTGCCAATATTGTTCTTTATGCCATATTAATTGTTCTCGCTGTAATTAGTATGTTCAGCAATGAGAACCTCAAATGATGTTAAATAGCACTTTAAAGTTTCTACTATCCATATTACTTATAATATCTGAGGAAGTTGTTGTGCTTACCAAAGATAATCATTCAGTGAATAAAAACAACAAATACTGCTTTAAAAATCCTCCTTAACAAATAGCATACTACAGTAAGGAACAACTGTATCTGTGCTAAACAATTCTTATGACAAATTACCACAGAAGTTCACAGAGCAACTTAATAAAACTTGAGATTTACAGGAACTTTTCTCATTAATGCCTTGCTGTTCCCCTCACTCCTCGTATCTGTAATACTTCCAGTTACACCAAATTACCACACTCATACTCACCCACCTTCAACTTCACAATTTTTCTTTTTATATGTTAAGAACACTTTCTTTAGGAAAAGCAACAGTAAATGGGTTCTATGTACTAGAAAGTTAGCTTTTACCTGAAATGATTTTACAAATGTAAACCATGCCCACAGTTCAGGATCTGAGTGCTCTTTCTTTTTTTTTTCTAATTTTATTTTTAAACTTTACATAATTGTATTAGTTTTGCCAAATATCAAAATGAATCCGCCACAGGTATACATGTGTTCCCCATCCTGAACCCTCCTCCCTCCTCCCTCCCCATACCATCCCTCTGGGTCGTCCCAGTGCACTAGCCCCTTGATGTGACCTGCGCCTTCAATTACAAATGCCTTGATCTCACCGATAGCCAAACCATGATACTACTCCACACTGCCCCCTAGCTCTACAAGAGAGATCAGTTTAAAAGTAACACGGTTTGAGATGACAACCTCAAGAAAGTGTCAGTCACTCATAGCTCTACTTAAGTAATTCTTAGATACTATATACTAATATATCAGATCAGATCAGATCAGTCCTATTTACTAATAAGTAACAGCTGACAAATCTTTCAACTAACACTGATAAGAGCTGATGAGAAAAAAATAATATGAGCTGATGGGTTTGGAATTCAATCACTGAACAATACAGTTCAAAAGTTTTGTAGAAGCTCTTGCTAACTGTGAAATCTGTTTAGTTTTTAGAGTCGTTAAAAATGTGTACTTATACAAAAATACACATTAAAAATGTCTTCTTTTCATGTAACTAAAGGGCAAACAGCATGGCATTAAGCCATGTTTCTTAAGAAGAATGGAATCAATTTCTTCGTTTTTAAAAATACTGGGATCAGATTAAGTAATCTCACTACAGTCACATTATTTACATTAAAAACTTAAATTGCTAACTCTGGTAAATTTGTGAGAGGAAAATTTGTGACCTTGGCTCTGATGCTAAAAAAAAAAGACACAAAAAAAAATGGTCGGAATTCGGCTGCCTCAGTCAGGATCAGCAGGGCAAGACGAAAAATGAGAATGACAGAATGACATATGCCCCTTCTTTTTGGAAACGGACTTCTTCACAGTAAGCAAAACTTCTAAGAACAACAGCTACAAAAATCACTCAAGTTTTCCGATGCCCTTCACCTTACACAGGCATTCTGAAAAAGAATCCTGTTATTTCATATCCAAACTCTGGTACCTTCGCACTAACAAGGTGAAACGCTGAATAGGATGAAAGGTGGGAAGGGAAAAAAAAAAAAAAAGCAAAGGATGAAACTCCAGAACAACTACAATGAGGCAAAGTAGAGTACGCCAAAAACACAAGGTTTTATTCTAAAGAATGGTTTTGTTTCTACCGTTTTTCTAAAGTATTTAATTTGCACGTCTTAAAATAGAGACCCTGAGGAGAGCAGCTTGAGGCGGTGAAAGGAAGGGGGGGCAGGTTAGGTAAGAACAGAGACTTGCGAGAAAATATGTGCGGTGCGCGAGAATGTGCGATGGAGGGCGGGGGGAGATGCTGGCTTCCCCGTCAGGAAGCAGTCGAGGGCTTTTAGAGTAGACAGGTAGAATCTGACGCGGCTTAAGGAACGCGTATTCACCGCCAGAACGCACACCTGGTAAAGAAATCACCTAGCATAAGAAAGACCAACCCCACCAACTGTGCGAATGCCCAGATGACCATTTTAACCGGCTCTATTGTCTGGAGTACTAAGGTGGAAATGCCTCAGGCGCGAGATCCAGCGAGCCTGACACCAGGTCAGAGATACTGTCTGGCACCAGGAACGGAGAGAAGATGGGACCATGGCGCTCCGGGCTCCCGGCCCCCGGGGGCCCCC
>NW_011495045.1:5330663-5338784 GCF_000754665.1 Bison bison bison | reverse complement strand
ACGTCAGGGGGCCGGGACAGAGGGGCGGGGGCGGGACCGGGCCTCGATTGGTCACCATGGCGACCGGAGCCCCGCCGACGTCGGCGGCGAGCGGCCGCGAGGGAGGGCAGGTGGGAGGGGCCTGGACGGCGCGTTCCTTCCGGGCTCCGGCGCCCTCAGAGCTCACGGCCGCCTAGCTGAGGAGCGGGGCGGGGTAGCCGCCTGGCCCGCCCCGCTCCTCGGCCACTCAGCCGAAGGGTAAGAGCGAGCCCTGGTGGGCGGCGCGGAGGGCTGCAGCGACTGGGGCCGGACCTGGGTCTCCTTCCCCTGCCCCCGGCATCTCCTTCCCGGGGCCAGGCGTTCCCCGCCCACCCGTGGGACCTTCCCGCCAAAACCTCTCACCTATGACTACTGTTCTTCCTAAATTTGGCACGGGCGAAGAACTCTGGCTGAGCAATGCATTGCTCACAGGCTCCTTTCTTTGTATCTTTTTCTCATCTGTTTCTATATACATCCCTCCAAATTTGATGTCTCTTAGGGTTCATTCTGACACCCGCACCGACCCTTACAGTGTATCAGCGGTGAAGTAGACTTTGGAGATCACCAAATCGAGGGATTTGGAGCCTCAAATGGGCTTTGGGGCTCGAAACCCCTAAAATGTGTGCAAATTTCTTTCTTTTTTTTTTTTTTTTGCTTCTTTGAGCTTGCCTCTGGGAAGATGGGAATATAGCTTTTAAACGTGTTGGTGACCTTGAAAAGCTTAAGAAATACTTACCTAATCCAGTTTCTTTTCAGATGAGGAATCAACCCCTTGGGAATGAAGGAAATTGCCAAGGTCACACTGGTAATGCTAAAGTTAGGATAGCAAATCACCACACTGATCTTTCATATGCTGACCCAGGGAAACAGGTACAGCGTTATTTTAATATTTTGAATAAAAGGAACCAGACTCTGGAGAAATGGCTTTATTCCCAGACAGAGAGGGAAAGTATAAAATGCACTTAAAAGGTCTTGTCCCAGAAAGCAAGATTTTCAAAGAATGCGGACATGTCAAAAGGAAACAGGAGTCAGTTCGAAGTTACCTTCACTTACCCATCTGGGACAATTGGAGCATCATGAATGAATACTCATGGAAATGAACTATAACAATGAATTCTAAAAAACAATCCACAGGTGCTTACTTATTCTTACAATGTTTCAGCTCAGTTCAGTCACTCAGTACTATCTGACTCTTTGCGAGCCCATGGACTGCAGCACGCCAAGCTTCTCTGTCCATCACCAACTCCCAGAGCTTACTCAAACTCATGTCCATTGAGTCGGTGATGCTCTCCAGCCATCTCATCCTCTGTCGTCCCCTTCTCCTCCTGCCTTCAATCTTTCCCAGCATCAAGGTCTTTTCCAATGAGTCAGTTCTTCACATCAGGAAGCCAAAGTATTGGAGTTTCAGCTTCAACATCAGTCCTTCCAATGAATATTCAGGACTGATTTCCTGTAGGATTGACTGGTTGGATCTCCTTGCAGTCCGCAAGGGACTCTCAAGAGTCTTCTCCAACACCACAGTTCAAAAGCATCAATTCTTCAGCACTCAGCTTTCTTTATAGTCCAATTCTCACATCCATACATGACTACTGGAAAAACCATAGCCTTTTCTAGATGGACCTTTGTTGGCAAAGTAATGTCTCTGCTTTTGAATATGATGTCTAGGTTGGTCATAGCTTTTCTTCCAAGGAGCAAGTGTGTTTTAATTTCATGGCTGCAGTCACCATCTGCAGTGATTTTGGAGCCCCCAAAAAACAAAGTCTGTTTATTATAAATAAACACCATTTCCACTGTTTCCCCATCTATTTGCCATGAAGTGATGGGACCAGATGCCATGATCTTAGTTTTCTGAATGTTGAGCTTTAAGCCAACTTTTTCACTCTCCTTTTTCACTTTCATCAAGAGGCTTTTTAGTTCCTCTTTGCTTTCTGCCATAAGGGTGGTGTCATCTGCATATTTAAGGTTATTGGTATTTCTCCTGGCAATCTTGATTCCAGCTTGTGCTTCATCCCACCTGGCATTTTGCATAATTGATATTTCTCCATATTTCTCTACATGTTCAGTTAAATAAGCAGGGTTACAATATACAGCCTTGATGTACTCCTTCCCGATTTGGAACCAGTCTGTTGTTCCATGTTCAGTTCTAACTGTTGCTTCTTGACCTGCATACTGATTTCTCAGGAGGCAGGTCAGGTGGTCTGGTATTCCCATTTCTCTTTCAGAATTTTCCATAGTTTGTTGTGATCCACACAGTCAAAGGCTTTGGCATAGTCAGTAAAGCAGAAGTAGATGTTTTTCTGGAACTCTCTTGTTTTTTTGATGATCCAACAAATGTTAGCAATTTGTCTCTTACAATGTTAAATAAGTATAAAATGGGGAGAAATGGCAATTTTTCTTGATAGTGGAATGTCAACTAATACATGTAGAAGAAATGATGAAATTAGAAAATCACCATTTTGCAACCATTATACTACTAATTGATTCATATAATTCTATCTGAATTATCAATAGATTTTAAAATCATTGGGTGAAAATTTGCTGGGGAACATGATATTTACACAGTCTGAAAGTATCCTTAGATTTCTTATTCATTACAAATGGATAAAAACAGTACTTCCACGGTGGAGAAATCTGACAGACAGCACCATAACTAAAAGATCAAAGTTAATGTCACCAATTAACAATTAATGGGATAAAATGACATGATGTACCTCTTGGATGTGAGGTACTGAGAAGGATACAGTATCTCTTTTGTAGTATTCCTGTCAAAGATACGTGTTCTGAAAATAATCACAAAGAAACTATCAGAAAAAAATGCAAATTGAGGAACATTCTATCCAACCACTGGCCTGAATCAATGTCCTGAAAGACTGTGGAACTGTTCTAGATTTAAGAGATTAAAGAGACATGTCGCCAAAGGCAATGTGGACCCTGGATTGGGAGAAAAGTGTTAGAAAGGAATATTTTCAGGACAACTGTTAAAATTTCATAGGGATTGCATATTAGATAATAGTATTATTTAAATATTATTTAACAAACATAGACAGCATATTAAAAAGGAGAAACATCACTTTACCCACAAAGATCCATATAGTCAAAGCTATGGTTTTTCTAGTAGTCATGTATGGATGTGAGAGTTGGGCCATAAAGAAGACGAATGCTGAAGAACTGATGCTTTTGAATTGTGGTGCTGGAGAAGACTCTTGAGAGTCCCTTGGACTGCAAGGAGATCAAACCAGTCAGTCCTACAGGAAATGAGCCCTGAATATTCATTGGAAGGACTGATGCTGAAGCTGAAATTCCAATACTCTGGCCAACTGATGTTAAAGAGCCAACTCATTGAAAAAGACCCTGATGCTGGAAAAGATTGAGGGCAAGAGGAGAAGTGGGGGACAGAGGATGAAGGTTGGGTGGCATCACTGACTCAATGGACATGAGTTTGAGCAAACTCTAGGAGATAGTGAAGAACAGTGAAGGCTGGCATGCTGTAGTCCATGGGGTCACAAAGTGTTGGACTCAACATGGGACTGAACAACATTATTTAAATGTTAAGCGTTTTGAATTTTATAATTGTTTTGTGGTTATGGAAAAGGGTACCCTTATTAAGAGATACGCACAGAAGTATTTTGAGATAAGAGTTTTGATATATGCAACTTGCAATCTAGATAGCATATTGAAAAGCAGAGACATTACTTTGCCAACAAAGGTCCGTCTAGTCAAGGCTATGGTTTTTCCTGTGGTCATGTATGGATGTGAGAGTTGGACTGTGAAGAAGGCTGAGCGCCGAAGAATTGATGCTTTTGAACTGTGGTGTTGGAGAAGACTCTTGAGAGTCCCTTGGACTGCAAGGAGATCCAACCAGTCCATTCTGAAGGAGATCAGCCCTGGGATTTCTTTGGAAGGAATGATGCTAAAGCTGAAACTGCAGTACTTTGGCCACCTCATGCGAAGAGTTGACTCATTGGAAAAGACTCTGATGCTGGGAGGGATTGAGGGCAGGAGGAGAAGGGGACGACAGAGGATGAGATGGCTGGATGGCATCACTGACTCGATGGACGTGAGTCTGAGTGAACTCCGGGAGTTGTTGATGGACAGGGAGGCCTGGCGTGCTGTGATTCATGGGGTAGCAAAGAATGGGACACGACTGAGCACTGAACTGAACTGAACTGAACTGATCAAATGGTTTAGCAAAGATAAGGCAAATGTAGCCAAATGTTAAATTGATAAATCTAGGTAAAGGGTATATGGCAGTTCATTGTATTGCTCTTGCAACTTTTCTATACTTGAACTTTTTAATTAAAATTAATATATTTCTGTATGTATAAATTTTATTTTGTTTCATAATTTTATGTTATTAATTTATTTTATTTTCCTTGTGTAAGATTGTTTGGCTCTTGGAACCTCCACTTGCTCACTGTGCTTCTGCCCTTCACTCTCCCAAAGCAGTACCTTATTCTGTTGTGAGTTATGTTGTTTATAAAAGTGAGAAGGAAATTGGGGCTGGAGGAGGGAGAAGGTTTAAGATTAATGATTGCTGGGAGTAGTATATGAGGGTTCATCTAAGTAGACCAGGAGCCCACATATGTACCCCAGTCAAAAATAGTTCCCATATACATTTTTTCTAGTTTGATTAATGTATTTTAATTGCTCTGTGAATGGGTTCTTCTGAGAATCTGATGAAAAGCCACTTACTTAAGAACCAGAACCCCCTCCTTTAAAAATATATCTTTTGGACAGAAATTAATACTCATTTCTATCTGATTATTTTAATCAGATAATTAGGCCAACTACCTGCTTCTGCAATCTAGGAATACCACTTGGTTTAGGGATGGATGGAAAGAAGATAAAGGATTGGTGGGGAATATAAAAAGGTTTCTGGCAAGCCAGAGTTCAGTGTGAGGGTGCTGAGTGTCTAGAGGTTAGAGAAAAAGAGCCTTGAGGTGGGAGAGAAGTAGGAGGAGCTGGCCAAAAACAAAAAAAAAAACTTTGGCCACCTGGAAATGCAGCAAGGGTGCCACTGAAAATCACTGGTAGGTTGTCAATGTAACCCCGAAGAAATATATGAGGACTAAGTCAGAATATTGCAACCTTGGGATCCATGATTCAGCTCTGTTTCCTGGGCCCAAAAGATCTACTTCCCCTCTCCAGTTTTAACCCTGTATATCTCTTCTATACTTTTGCTTCCATTAATTGATAATTATATACATTGCAGCAATTACTAATACTATCCACGTCTTGCCTTTTTCTCTCCCTCTTTTCTTCTCTTCTATCCTCTTTCTCTCTCCCTAATCCACCCTCCACGCTCCACAGGCACCAACCACCCTGCCCCTCAGGAAAAGAACTCAAAGGAAAAAGGGAGAAAAGAGAAGATAAGAGAGGCTTCATACAACTCCCATCTTTTTCATCTCCAGTTTATATTGGTGAGGTAGAGTACTCTAGTCACCAAATTTCCTACTTGCTTGACCTTTAAAATGCAGCATTCCCAGCTCAGGCTGTAAGTCCACTATACTTGCCATCCAGTTGCTTAAAAAATATTCATGTAACACTTCAGAAAGCAAAAGCCTGTACACATAGAAGGAATTAAGAAAATGATGAAAGTTTGAGATAAGAATTAGTTCTATAACATACTTAGAATAAAGCAGACATAGATTGGGAATGTGGAATGGGAAGAGGAGGTAGCAAAGAGGTAATGGAAGAGTAATTTGAAATGTGAGGAAAGAAAACTTTATGGCTCAGTGCTGTACATCTTTTGCTGAAGCAGATCCCATGAACTTGAAAAATAAATAAGTACTATATGTTTCCTTTATCATAAACAACATCTGCATTTTTGCTGTTTTATCTTTTCAGGACTGAAAAAAGTCAATACACTGGTAGGCTCAGGGCTGAATTTAGAGTTAGTCCAAATAAAAAATTGGTAAAGTCTTTATTAAAATGACTTTGCTTAGAAAAAATAGATTACAAAGTTAGAAGGACTACCTTGCTTTTTATAGTGCAAAAAGCAGAAAGTACATCAGAAATTCCAAATCATTGACCTGGGCCAATTACAAGTACTTGTTAAGGTGTTATTATGGAAACAAGCTAGAGGATTAACATTATGTAAAGAAAACTTTCTTCGGCTCTTTTAAAGGATGGGTAACCATGTCCTGGTTTTAATTTTTTTTTAAGTGTAGTTTTAGCTGTGATGGGTCTTCTCTAAATGAAGAATGTGTGGTCCTTTCTAAACTTTTGAAATAATTTGAAAGATTTTGTATCTCCTCCCAGATGACAGATTTCCTTAGGATCTTAAATTTTAAAGGGATCTTAGAATCTTTTGAGTCCATCTTCCCATTTGATACAGAAATCCCCATATACTTGACAGATGGCATCAAGCCTTGGTTTACTGCTTCATGCTTCACTACATGTCTCAGTAAAAAATATTCTTTCTTCAGTTCTCCAGGCAAAACATTCCCAAATTCACTAGCTAGCTGACAATATTTCTATTCCTTTACTCTTTCTTATGCTTTTCTGGACTCTGGTTGTCAAAGTCTCTCTTAAAATATTGTTCTCAAAACTGAATGCAGTAGCCCGGATGTAGTATCAGTGGCTTAGAACACTGGCTACTGAGTAGTCCCTACTTTGATTCAGACACTCTACTCATAAGAACTCAGCCAAGGATTGTGATAGCTTTCTTTTTTAACAGCCACAGCCTACAGTTAAGATTAAAGCCAACTAAAACCTCTGGCTTTTTAAAAGTAGCAATTAATATTACCATTTTTTGGAGCAATTCCTTTTTTAAAAATGGAAATGGAAATTCTGATAGTTAAAATGTCATCTTGCTGATTTTAATTATGGTTCCAGATAATAAATTTTTTTGGATTTTTCACTCTGCTGTCTTTCATGTTACCTAATCTTAGTTCTTGGCTGCTGCTGCTGCTAAGTCGCTTCAGTTGTGTCCGACCCTGCGCGACCCCATAGATGGCAGCCCACCAGGCTCCCCCATCCCTGGGATTCTCCAGGCAAGAACACTGGAGTGGGTTGCCATTTCCTTCTCCAATGCATGAAAGTGAAAAGTGAAAGGGAAGTCACTCAGTCGTGTCCGACTCTTCATGACTCGGAGTCATCTGCAAATTCAAAGCATGCTTCTATGGCCTTACTGCAGTTATTATTCTTTGTATCACTGCTCCTAGTACAAGTGTGTGATTCGTAGTAGGTTCATAACTAGATTGATAAACTGGTAAATAAGGCAAAGTTTGGGTCAGAATTTTAGAGCTTGTCACTAGACATCTAATTTGACTTCTAACAATTTATGGGTCAACATTCATTTGATTTGGTTTTTCATACAACTGTGAATTCCAAGAAGATGACATGTCTAATGCTGCTTGTTGTTGTTCAGTCATAAGTCGTGTCTGACTCTTTGTGACCCCATGGACCCTCCAGGCTCCTCTGTCCATGAAATTCTCCAGGCAAGAATACTGGAGTGGTTTGCCATTTCCTTCTCCAAATGCTGCTGGGGTAAGATTTAAAAGAGAGTCCTCAACAGTCTAATACCAGTGTTTCAATATATAAGCTACTGCACTCTCAGTTACTTTCCCTTTAGTTCATTTCTTTCTATTATTGTAGTATTTTACTAATCTTCCCTAACTCCTCTAAGTTGTGCACTTCTTTGAGGGTAAGGATCTAATCTTAGTCATCTTTTTAATTTCCTTAACTTTTCAGCAGAATTCAACAAGTGCAGTTTCTTTTGACATTTATTGCATTCATGTGTCTAGGCACTATGGCAGACATTGGGGATGCAAACATGAATATGGTATGGTCTCCCTTCTTGAGAATTTATGGTTTAGAATGGGAACTCTGAAATCTATAACTGAGGAGTAAGTTGTGGGTCTACCTTGGGAAAGTTGCTTAACCTTTTTCTGCCTCAATTTCTCATCTGTTCAACAGTGCACCTGCCTCAAAGTATTACAGTGGTCAGGGTAGATAAATAAACAAATACTTAAAGAGGTGAGAATTAAGATAAGAGGTTTGCACAGGGAGCTCAGAGGAGAGGTGATTAGCTCAGTTTAAGGGTTCGTAAGAGAGCCTTCCAAAAGATGAAAGTTGAGTAGAGTTGTAAATCCTAAGAGC
>NW_011495045.1:5319293-5330563 GCF_000754665.1 Bison bison bison | reverse complement strand
ATCCTAAGAGCCAGACAGCTGAAAAATGATGGGACAAGCATTTGAAGACAAAACTGTGTGAGCCATGGTCTCGAAGGGATGAAGAGACAAGATGTGCTCAGGTAACTACCATCAGTTGTGAATATCAAGACTTAGTGATAAAAGTGTTGACAGATAAAACAGGAAGATACATGGGACCAAGTGGTGAAGGGCTCCTTCTTCCCCTTCTAGCCAGACTGCTACTCCTAAACCTTTACACAGAGAAATTATGAAGTTGCAACTGGGCAGGAAGCTGCAGGAGTGATGGATTCCAGCTGTGGCAGTGATGAGATGTGAAGGACCAGAGAGAGATGTTGAAGATTACTACCAGGTTTTTGACAGGAGTGAAGAGATACAATCAATTACTGAGAGTTTACTGTGTGTCATCACTCTGTTGGGCACTAAAGTGAGTGCAATAAAGACCTGGCCTTCAAAGAGCATATAATCAATATCATTCAAACATTTAAGTCCTTATTTCTTATCTATCTATCTATTTACACACACACACACACACACACACACACACACACTCTTAGAGCCTGTTAAATAATGTGTAGAAATCAATATAAATTATGTTTGTCTACTGGAGCAAGATGAGTTGTGCTAGGAGTCAGATGGGGGCTTCCCAGGTGGCCTTAGTGGTAAAGAACCTGCCTGTCAATGAAGGAGACATAAGAGACACGTGTTGGATCTCTGAGTTGGGAAGATCCCCTGGAGGAAGAAATGGCAACCCACTCCAGTATTCTTGCCTGGAGAATCCCATTAACAGAGGAGGCTGGTGGGCTACAGTCTGTAGGGTCGCAAAGAGTCGGACAAGACTGAAGTGACTTAGCACGCATGCACACATGCAGGAGTCAGATATTTTGTGTTGCTATTTGCAAGTTCTGGACACATAATTCTGGAGCTTGGTGAGGAGATTTAGGGTGAAAATTTAGAGGTTGATAGCACTGATCTGTGCAGTCAAGTTTGTGGATGGTATCATGCAATAAAGATATCAAGACTGAAGGAAAAGATGTTGCAGCTACTTATTGCCTTCTGCTAAGTCTAGGAGCTTGTTTCAGCTCTGGTAGATAAACTCACAGATTCATGGGGGCCAGGTTTTGAGTTTTTGCCATTGTGACTCACCTCTTAAGGGAATAAACATTACAAACATTATATAGTTGTTCTTTTCTCATCTTCAGTCTTGTAAAGTGTGTTATGTTATGAAAACTGGCACTATGGTAGATGCTGATTTACTAGTGGACCTGTTCTTTTTGGTCTTGTAGGTATATTTTGGGAGCTGTGAATATGTAAATTTCAGTTTTTTTAATACAATCATCCAGTGTTGGTGACTATTAATTTTAACTTAGTCTTAGCAGTTACTTTTAGATTAAGTGTTTGTTGAATTTAAGTTTCTTATATTTGTAACTGCAAAAATTATTTTAAGATTTGCATTTATTTTTGGTTTTCCAGGATTAGGAATATATCAGTTTGCTCAGTTCACTGGCCTAAAGATAATAAAATACAAAAACAAACCAATTAAAAACTGCCCCTACCTCCCCCTCAGAAAAGAGTGAAGGAGAAGACAGAATCCTACAGCATTTGTTTTGTACTCACAGGAGTGAGCAAATGGAGAAATGCAAAAAGAAATGCAAGAAGGCAAAGTGGTTGTCTGAGGAGGCTTTAAAAATAGCTGAGGAAAGAAAAAAGAAGAGAAAGGCAAAGAAGAAAGGGAAACATACTCAACTGAATACAGAGTTCCAGAGAATAGCAAGGAGAGATAAGAAGACCTTCTTAAATGAATAACACAAAGAAATAGAGGAAAACAATAAAATGGGAAAGCCTAGAGATCTCTTCAAGAAAATTGGTGATATCAAGGAACATTTCATACGAGGATGAGCAGGATAAAGGACAGGAATTGTAAGGACCTAACAGAAGGAGAAGAGAGTAAGAATAGATGGCAGAAATACACAGAAGAACTATCCAAGAAAGATCTTAATGACATGGACAACCACGCTATGGTGTGGTCGCTCACCTAGAACTGGACATGCTGGAGAGTGTGGAGTCAAGTGAGCCTTAGGAAGCGTTACAACAAACAAAGCTAGTGGAGGTGATGACATTCTAGCTGAACTGTTATAAATTCTAAAATATGCTGTTAAAGTGCTTCACTCAATATGCCAGCAAATTTGGAAAACTCAGCAGTGGCCACAGAACTGGAAAAGGTCAGTTTTCATCCCAATAACAAAAAATGGCAATGCAAAAGAATGTTTCAACTACTATACATTTACACACCTTTCACATGCTAACATGATAATGCTCAAAATCTTCCAAGCTAGGTTTCAGCAGTATGTGAATCGAGAACTTCTAGATGTACAGGCTGGGTTTCAAAGAGATAGAGGAACCAGAGATCAAACTGTGAACATTCACTGGATTATAGAGAAAGCAAGGGAGTTCCAGAAAAACATATGCTAAATTGATTACTAAAGCCTTTGACTGTGTGGATCACAACAAACTGTGGAAAATTCTTAGAAAGACAGGAGTACCAGACCATCTTACCTGCCTCCTAAGAAACCTGTATGTGCATCAGGAAGCAACAGTTAGATGGAGAACAGTGTTGAGATTCCTTAAAAAACTGGAACTAGAACTGCCATATGACCCAGCAATCCCACTGCTGGGCACACACACTGAGGAAACCAGCCTTGAAAGAGACACGTGTTCCCCAATGTTCATTGCAGCACTGTTTACAATAGCCAGGACATGGAGTCAACCTAGATGTCTGATGATTGACGAATGGATAAGAAAGTTGTGGTACATATACACAATGGAATATTACTCAGCTGTTAAAAAGAACACAATTGAGTCAGTTCTAATGAGGTGGGTGAAACTGGAGCCTATTATATAGAGTGAAGTAAGTCAGAAAGAAAAACACCAACACAGTATTTTAACACATACACTCCAGTGTTCTTGCCTGGAGAATCCCAGGGATGGCGGAGCCTGGTGGGCTGCTGTCTATGGAGTCGCACAGAGTCAGACACGACTGAAGCGACTTAGCAGCAGCAGCAACACATATATATGGACTTTAGAAAGATGGTAACAACGACCTGTGTGCAAGACGGCAAAAGAGACACAGATATAAACAGACTTTTGGACTCTTTGGGAGAAGGCAAGGGTGGGATGATTTGAGAGACTAGCATTGAAACATGTATATTACCATCATGAAATAGATGACCAGTCCAAGTTTGATGCATGAAACAGGGCACTCAAAGCTGGTGCACTGGGATGACCCAGAGGGAGGGGATGAGGAGGAAGGTGGGAGGGGGGTTTGGGATGGGGGGACACATGTAGACCCGTAGCTGATTAATGTCAACATATGGCAAAAATCATCACAATATTGTAAGGTAATTAGCCTCCAATTAAAATAAATTAATAATTTTAAAAAAGAAGCAACAGTTAGAACTGGGCATGGAACAACTGACTGGTTTAAAATTAGAAAAGGAATATGACAAGGCTGTATATTGTCACCCTACTTATTTAACTTATATTCAGAGTACATCATGCAAAATGCCAGGCCTGATGAATCACAAGCTGGAATCAAGATTGCCAGGAGAAAGATCAACAACCTCAGGTATGCAGAAAATTAGGAAGAACTAAGGAGCCTATTGATGGGGATGGGGGGAGAAGAGGAAAGTGAAAAACTGGCTTGAAACTCAACATCAAAAAGAAAACTAATATAATGGCCTCTGGTCCCATCATTTCTTGGCAAATAGAAGGGGAAAAGTGGAAGCAGTGACAGATTTTATTTTCTTGGGCTCCAAAATCCAAAAAGTGACTGCAGCTATGAAATTAAAAGTCACTTGCTCCTTGGAAGGAAAGTTATGACAAACCTAGACAGTGTATTAAAAAGCACAAACATCACTGCTGACAAAGGTCCTCACTGTCAAAGTTATGGTTTTTCCAGTTATATACAGATGTGAGAGTTGGACCATATAGAAGGCTGAGCACTGAAGAATTGATGCTTTTGAATTGTGGTGGAGAAGACTCTGGAGAGTCCCTTAGATGGCAAGGAGATCAAACCAGTCAATCCTAAGGGAAATCAATCCTGAATATTCACTGGAAGGACTGATGCTGAAGCTGTAATATTTTGGCCACCTGATATGAAGAGTCAACTCATTGGAAAAGATCCTGATGCTGGAAAAGACTGAGTGCAGATGGAGAAGGGAGCAGTGGAGGATTAAGTGGTTGAATAGCATCAAAGACTTGGTGGACATGAATTTGAGCAAACTGTGGGAGTTGGTGAAGGACAGGGAAGCCTGGCATGCTGCAGTCCATGGGGTCACAAAGAGTTGGGCATGACTGAAAGACGGAACAACAACAATGACAAAATACTTCTCCGCCAAGAGAGGCCAGAGAAATAAAAGGAGCATGGATCAAGAGGGAAAAATATTTTTTAAGTGTAGGGAAAACTGAGCTTAAAGGAGGAGAATTTCAAGAAGGAGGGAGTACTTTCAATCCCTGAAAAGATGTCATGCAAGATCAAGATGAAAAGAAAATCTTTAGATTTAGCCATGAAGAGATAATGGATGATCTTTGCAGAGGATTTCAAAGTACTGAGGGTGGAAGCCAAACTAGTGTGAGTGGGAAGAGGTGAGGAAAAGTGAGTATAGACTGTTCTTTCAAGAAATTTGTCTGTGAAGGAATGAAGATAGAAGAGGATGCAGAGTCAAGAAAAGTTTGGTGTTTTGTTCTATTCTCACTGGTGGAAGTTGAAGCATTTCTGGGGAAGGGTAAGAAGAGAGAAAGATTGAAATAACGTGATTAGATATCTATAGAAGGCAATGAAATTTGAATGCAAGAGTCAGGAGATGAGATGCCTCCTTTACTCTGGTGTGGGGGCTGGGGAGGAAGCAGGGGCAACTTTGGCTGCAGGTAAGTGGGTAGTTGGAAGTCCAGGAAGTTTACTCTTGGCGTCAGTTTCCTCTGAGAGGTAGAAAGCAGATTATCTGCAGAGTGAAAGTGGAGGCATAGAAAGGTATCAACGAGTTGTGAGAGTTTGAAAATCTGCTCTGAGAATGAGAGAGGAAATTGATTAGGACACACAGAAAATTTCCTGAGGAATAAGAATCTCCAGTTGAGGTGAAAAAAACCACGACTTGGAAGAAACATCAATCCACATGGTCATGGGACTTTGTTTTCTTTAATTAATTCATTCATTTGTATTTTATTTTTGATTGTGCTGGGTCTTTGTTGCTGCATGTGGGCTTTCTCTAGTGGTGGTGAGTAGGGGCTACTCTTCGCTGTGTTTCACTGGCTTCTTTTGTTGTGGAGCACAGGCTTGAGGCAAGTGGGCTCCAACAGTTGCAGCACACAGGCTTAGTTGCTCTGAGGCATGTGGAATCTTCCTGGACAGGGGATCAAACCCCTGTTGTCATGGGACTTTTTGCAAACACGTTTGGTAGTGTGGTTGTCAGATTCATACAGGGCTTGAATTTGCTGGGTGGATCTTACAGAATGTCAAGGGAGTTGAGGATTTGGCAAGAAATTTGCTAAAAACAATTACCATGTAGTCAGCATATATGGGAAAAAAGCAGGAGGACTGATGGGCAAATGGAGGGCTCAAGAGTCTGGAGCATAAATGAGATGAGAGTCAGTACGGGAAAGATCTTGAGGAGTTATGTCTATGCTGATATATTTAAGCTAGATGTTGTTTTAGACGAGCCTAGGATCCAGGGGATATCCTCAAGAATGGGTGATTAGAGTGAGGAGAAATGGTTTGCCTCTTTCCTCACTGTTTTCCCAGTTACTTCACACAATTCCTGGAACACAGTAAGTTTTCAATATATGTGTGTTTAAAAAAGCAAATACAAAATCTTTATTTTCTATTCCCAGTATATTATACCAGTTCTCTTCCTCACATATTTCATTAGTTAACTATAATTATGATAAATTCTCTGAAAGAAAACTACTGCTTGCTATGAGATTGTATTACACGGGGTCCTGATTTAGTCTGGGAGTGGGGGTCAAGAAGTTTTCCTAAGGAAGTGATATTTAAGGTAGGATCTGAAGAATCAGTATGAGTAAATCAGGGAATAACAGGTGGGGAGAATCCTACCACTGATAGTGAAAAGATGTCTAAATATCTTGAGGTGGGAAAAAGCTGAAAATATTCCAACTGAATAGTAAGAATGGAGATAGAGGAATGGGCCTGAAGGGGTAGGTTAGGATCATATTACGTGGGGTCCTGTATATATAGATCTTGAAATACATTTTGATCCATTAGACTTGAATTGGGAAAAGTTGACATGCTATTGTTGTTAGCTTATAAATATTAAAAAGAATTATAATGTTATATGGATGTGTGATTATACACAGTGAAATTTGAAAGCTGAAAGATTACATTCGTTTAAGAAGTCTCCCTCCAGCAACCACCACTTCCTTCTACGCCAACTTATTCCTTTGAATTAAACAAAGCACATGAGATAGCCTTCCAAAAATCACTATCAAAATGCACTTAGGTTACCTGGAGAGAAAGTCTCTAGGGCATCTTTGCTATTTTTTTTTTCCCACTAGCTTTCATGATTGGGTTAATTAGGTTTTTGCATAGGGAAAAGATAAGCATATTGATGGAATGCAAAGAAGGCTAGTAGGAGGAGAGACCTTTGGCTAACTATGGAGAAGTGAGGCTCAGGTACACAAACATTGTTAATGGAGATTTTGAATTTTGGGCTGTCCTGTTGAAGCTTGTTGAAAACAAGTTCAGGGAATACTTGTTTTCACAATTTTGTCTAATAGAAATCTATGTAGCCTCTAATTTTGCTAAAATGGAGAATTACCACAGGCTGGTGGCTGATCCAAGATCCATTTTGGAGCAACTATAGGAAATAACAGGGGGAAACTCCAGAGAAATTGCCAGGGACAATAAAGGCTGTTTAGAACAGATGTGTGTATTTGTGTGTGTGTGTATATACACCTGAAGCCTGGGGCAGAAGACTTGTGTGGAAATTAGCAATAGAGCCCCAGACCTCTGGTGTAAGTATTCTCAAGGATGACAACCAGGGCAGAACAGAAGCCAGAGTATAGAAAGCTGGTAGAGACTGACTGACTCTGAACATTTACTCACATCTCCCTCTGCTCCCCACTCTCTCTAGCGCCTAGGAGTACTTCCTTTTAAGGCTGCTTCTCCTTTTTGGGTGCAGGGTGGGGTGAGTCTAAAAGTAGAGAGCTGGTCTGAAGAGTTACTTGGCAGCATGGTACCCAGCCCAAGCAACTAATTATGTAGTCTGGTGCTTGGAACTCTCTGACCCTAAGGTTACCCTTCCCTCTCCCCTTGATTTTGCTGGACGTTGACACAGACTGAAATCTACCCTTTTGTCTTTTCTCATGCCAAATGTGAAGACAGAACAGCTGATACCATCAGAGAAATATATGCTTAAAGGCCAAAGCAATGAGATAGTTTAAGAGCATAACTACGTCAAAAGAAAGTAACAACCTGGATTACAGATGCCACCAGAAGAAAATACGTTAAATCCAATGGTTAACAAACATAAAATAAGCATACTAAGTAATTTATAAGGAAATCATAAAAGTCAAGAGGAAATACTGGACATGAAAAATATGTATGTAATAGTAGAGGGAACAGAATACTACTACTACTACTAAGTTGCTTCAGTCATGTCCGACTCTGTGCGACCACATGGACTGCAGCCTACCAGGCTTCTCCATCCATGGGATTCTACAGGCAAGGACACTGGAGTGGGTTGCCATTTCCTTCTCCAATGCATGAAAGTGGAAACTGAAAGTGAAGTCGCTCAGTCGTGTCTGACTCTTAGCGACCCCATGGACTGCAGCCTACCAGGCACCTCCATCCATGGGATTTTCCAGGCAACAGTACTGGAGTGGGGTGCCACTCCAGTGGGGAACAGAATAGACATAGCTAAAAAAAATTACCTAGAAGGTCAGGTTAAGAAACTCTTCTGGAAGGAAGGAGGGAAGAATAAATAAAAACATAAAAACTAAGAGATAAAGAAGACTGAATTGGAATGTGACCTTCAGCTTACAGGAAATAGGATTGTCAGAAGAGAAAAATAAAAGTGGAGAAGAGGAAATATTTTAAGAAATGTAAAAAATTTACCAGAATTAAAGAAAGATGAAAGACCTTATATTTATGCAGTTCCAATAATGAAATGGAGGTTTTACAGGCAAAAATAAAATTCTAAAAGTTTCTAGAAAGATGGAGCAGATCGACTGCAAAGGAACAAGAATCACCAGGATCTCAGGTTTTCCAAGAGCAACAGGAGATAATGGTAATATTTTTAAAGTATTGAAAATATATCCAGCCAAATTGTTATTTAACTTTGAGGGTATAATAATATTTTCAGGCATATTAGGCCTCAAAAGTTTGTCACAAAAGAACCCATATTGAAAAGAATGTTGGAAAAAGCCCTCAAATAAGGAAAGAAGCAAATCCAGGAGATGCTACTAGAAGTATATGAAGTAAAGATAATTAAATACCTGGATAAAGTTTGGTGTTGTATTTTAAAAATTACCAAAGATCAAAGAAAAGAAAACGAGAAGGTATGTCTACCATAACCTAGACTTAAATTTTATACAATATCGAAGGTGGTGTCTTTAAGTTAAACATTGTTAAGGTAGAAAAAATAAAACAATAAATTTAGAGAAAGTAGAAGGAAGGAGATGAGAAAATAGCCAAAATTAATGAAATAGGAAACAAAAATAATACAGATCAACAGGACTAAAAGCTGATTCCTTGAAAAAAACTAACAAAATAGGCAAGCCTATGGCAAGAGTGATCTAGGGAAAAACTAATTTAAAAACTAGTATTTTCTTATCACCTTTTAATCTTAACTTTAAAACCTCAGACGTCTGGAGCATGAATGAGATAAGAACAAAATGTGCCATGTTATTGTTTACAATATCATCTCCATACTGTACAAACACATTTGAAGAGTATGGGCAAATTCCTGGAAAAATATAATCTACCAATTGAATTAAGAAGAAAGAGAAGGCCTTAATAGTGTTATAATGAAATTAAAGCAATTTAAAAAATCATCTCACCAATAAAATTTTGGGCCAAGTGGTTTTGCAGATAATTCTACTAAACTTTCAAGGAACATATCAGATTAAACTTGTACAAACTGTAGCAAAAACTAGAAAAAGAATACTCCCAACTCACTTTAGTTCAGTTCAGTCGCTCAGTCGTGTCCTACTCTTTGTGACCCCATGAACTGCAGCACGCCAGGCCTCCCTGTCCATCACCAACTCCCGGAGTTCACTCAGACTCACGTCCATCAAGTCAGTGATGCCATCCAGCCATCTCATCCTCTGTCGTCCCCTTCTCCTCCTGCCCCCAATCCCTCCCAGCATCAGAATCTTTTCCAATGAGTCAACTCTTCGCATGAGGTGGCCAAAGTACTGGAGTTTCAGCTTTAGCATCATTCCTTCCAAAGATATCCCAGGGCTGATCTCCTTCAGAATGGACTGGTTGGATCTCCTTGCAGTCCAAGGGACTCTCAAGAGTCTTCTCCAACATCACAGTTCAAAAGCATCAATTCTTTGGCACACAGCCTTCTTCACAGTCCAACTCTCACATCCATACATGACCACAGGAAAAACCATAGCCTTGACTAGATGGACCTTTGTTGGCAAAGTAATGTCTCTGCTTTTGAATATGCTATCTAGGTTGGTCATAACTTTCCTTCCCAGGAGTAAGCGTCTTTTAATTTCATGGCTGCAGTCACCATCTGCAGTGATTTTGGAGCCCAAAAAATAAAGTCTGACACTGTTTCCACTGTTTCTCCATCTATTTCCCATGAAGTGATGGGACCGGATGCCATGATCTTTGTTTTCTGAATGTTGAGCTTTAAGCCAACTTTTTCGCTTATGAGGCCATAAAATCTTGATCTTCAAATAAGGAAAGGGCAATATGAGAAAAGATAATTATAGATTATTTCCTTAGGGTTATAAGTATAGAAAGCCTAAATAAAATATTTGCCAGCTAAGTCCAGCAAAGTATACAAAGTAAAATATATCATGTAGTGTTTTCCCAAAAATGCAGATAGATTCATAGAAAATCCATAAACATAGTTCACATTAACAGCTTCAAAGACAAAAATTGTATAGTTGTCTTTAAAGATTTGGAGAAATATTTCATAGAAAATGAGCATAAATTCATGATAAAAATTCTTAACAAATCAAGAATTTGCTTAACCTAATGAAGGACAGTTATGTTATGGCAAACATTATACTTATGAGGAATCAATAGAAGTATTCCATTTAACATCAAGAATGATTAAAGGTGCTCAGTATCATCATTTCTATTCAACTTGGTATTGACAATTTTAGCTAATGCAATAAGGCAAGAAAAAGAAAGTAGAGGCATAAGGATTGAAAAAGAAATAAAATTGCCAGTTATTTGCTGATGACATGATTGTCTCACAGAAAAAGACACCAGGGGTAAAGTATTATATTATTCAAAATAATAAGAGAATTTAGCAAAGTCAGTTTATTTCTCTACCCTAGCATCAAATAACCATAAAATGTTTTAATAATTTTAAAGAAGACATCACTTATGATGTATTTCAAAAATCAAATATATAGATATAAAATTTCTTTAATAGATGTGAAGGACCTCCTTGGAGAAATTTAAAACTATTCAATATCAGTATCAGTTCAGTCGCTCAGTTGTGTCCGACTCTTTGCAACCCCACGAACCGCAGCACACCAGGTCTCCCTGTCCATCACAACTGCCGGAGTCCACCAAACCCATGTCCATTGAGTCGGTGATGCCATCCAACCATCTCATCCTCTGTCATCCTCTTCTCCTCCTGCCCCCAACGCCTCCCAGCATCAGGGTCTTTTCCAATGAGTCAGCTCTTCGTATCAGGTGGCCACAGTATTGGAGTTTCAGCTTCAACATCAGTCCTTCCAATGAATACCCAGGACTGATCTCCTTTAGAATGGACAGTTGGATCTCCTTGCTGTCCAAGGGACTCTCAAGAGTCTTCTCCAACACCACAGTTCAAAAGCATCAATTCTTCAGCACTCAGCTTTCTTTATAGTCCAACTCTCACATCCATACATGACCACTGGAAAAACCATAGCTTTGACTAGACGGACCTTTGTTGACAAAGTAATGTCTCTGCTTTTTAATATACTGTCTAGGTTGGTCATAACTTTCCTTCCCAGGAGTAAGTGTCTTTTAATTTCATGGCTGCAGTCACCATCTGCAGTGATTTTGGAGCCCAAAAAATAAAGTC
>NW_011495045.1:5318218-5319193 GCF_000754665.1 Bison bison bison | reverse complement strand
AAAAATAAAGTCTGTCACTGTTTCCACTGTTTTCCCATCTATTTGCCATGAAGTGATGGGACCAGATGCCATGATCTTCGTTTTCTGAATGTTGAGCTTTAAGTCAACTTTTTCACTCTCCTCTTTCACTTTCATCAAGAGGCTTTTTAGTTCTTCTTCACTTTCTGCCATAAGGGTAGTGTCATCTGCATATCTGAGGTTATTGATATTTCTCCTGGCAATCTTGATTCCAGCTTGTGCTTCTTCCAGCCCAGCGTTTCTCATGATGTACTCTGCATGTAAATTAAATAAGCAGGGTGACAATATACAACCTTGACAACTCCTTTTCCTATTTGGAACCAGTCTGTTGTTCCATGTCCAGTTCTAACTTGCTTCCTGACCTGCATACAGGTTTCTCAAAAGGTTTCTTAAAACTATTGAGATTCATTAAAGAAATCCTAAGGAAATGAAGAGCAATACTATGATATATATTTCTTATTTCTTAAATGGAAAAAACTTTAATATTATATTTCAATTCTCCTCATATTGGCTCATAGACTTAATGCAATTCCAACAAAAATTTCAGTAGAATTTTAATGAAACTTCATAGTTTATTCTAAAACATACATATAGTATGATGTGCTAAGTCACTTCAGTCGTGTCTGATTCTGTGCCACCCTGTGGACATAGCCTGCCAGGCCCCTCTGCCCCTGGTATTCTTCAGGCAAGAATACTGGAGTGGGTTGCTAAGCCCTCCTCCAAGGGATCTTCCCAACCCAGAGTTTGAACCAGCATCTCTTGTGTCTCCTGCATTGGCAGGTGGGTTCTTTCCCACTAGTGCCACCTGTGATACTTGTTCAGAAAAATTAACTTTGGGGCAGATAAAAACTCAGAAGCTGGCCCATGTACTCTATATATGGTACTTCCGTATATGATAGATGTAGCATGACAGAGTAATGGGGAGTGGAGAAACTGTTCAATAAGTATATTTGTAAT
>NW_011495045.1:5315401-5318118 GCF_000754665.1 Bison bison bison | reverse complement strand
TAATAACTGGTTACTTATAATGGAAAAATATATTGATTCCTACCTCATGTCATTTGAAAAAAGTGAAATCCAGATAAATTAAAGACTTAAATATCAAATGTTAACTTTTATAAACTTTACTGGAAAATATAGGTAAATATATTTCTGACTTTGAGGTAGGGAAGCGTTTATAAATATGCCTCTAATCATAAAAGAAAAGATCAATAAATCTGGCTGCATTGAAATTAAGACCTGAACACCAAAGAAAAGATCAATAAATCTGGCTGCATTAAAATCAAGATCTGAACACCAAAAGATATCTTACAAAAAGAAAAGAGAGAAGGTACCAACTGGAAGAGGATGTCTGCAACCCAACTAACCAACAAAGGACTAATAGCAAGAATATATAGAGGTTTCCTCAAATTAATGAGGAAACCCAGACAATCCAAGAGAAAATGAGCAAGAAATACAAATAAGAATTTTACAGAGGAGAAGACACAGATTATCAATAAATCATTGTGAGAAGGTCAACTACATTGTTTATTGGAGAAGGCATATTAAAACCACAATGATATCAACTTATACCCATTCAGTGGGCAGAAATTAAGAAATGGAGCAATGCCACATATTGGAGAGAATGTGCATTAACTGGGTGTTTTATACAAACTGTTGGGCGTGTAAATGGGTATTACCATTTTGCAAAGTTTGTCATTATCTAATGTTGAACATTTCCATATCCTGTAACCCAGCAATTCTACTGTTAGGAATATACCCAAGAAAAACTGTGTACAGTAGGAGAGTTAAACAAGAATGTTCCCAGCAGCACTTACTGTATTCTTACTACTAGTAGGATAAACACCTGCAACAACCCACATACTTCTCAATAGAAAATAGAAAAAGAAATTGTGGTAATTTCACACAATGGCATGTTATATAGCAAATAAATAACTGCAAGCAAAAATATGAATAACCTGAATAATAAACTTTTTAAAAAAGGAAATTTCCTAAGATTTTATAGAACTGACACTTTTATAATGTTGAAAATAAAGAAAACTAAAAAATATAATTATTAGAAAATACATATATGTGATAAAGCTATTAATTTCAAAAGCAAGTTATAATAATAACTGCAAGATGCAAGGAAGGGGAAGTAGAAGAGTAGACTGGGGAGAAGTCCAAAGGTGGGTGTAAATGATTCTTGTATTCAGGTGGTTGGTTCATATGTGTTTATCTTATTAATAATAAACAAACTCATAAATGGATACATAGTTTATATAAATAAAAACAAAAGAGGACCATTTTTAGACAGTGATGAGCTATGAATCAAAGATAATCCACTTCTGGTCAGCTGAGTGCATGAACAACATCAGCTCCTTCACTATGTTTTGCTTTTGTTGTTAGTTATCAATAATCTGCCCGACAATCCTATTTTGGGTTACTACTATGATCTCCTTTTTATGGATGCATCAAGCTAGCACGTGGTAGATTCCAGAACTTGAAATCTCATCTGTTTGACTCTAAGGCCCAGCCCTTAACAACGGGGTTAGGCTCCTGGTCATGAAGATTGTTTTAATCACTAGGATACCAACCTTGAGTAATTGTTCTGCTGAGGATAACAGTCTCTAGATATGTGAAGGTAAGAGTTCACCAAAGAGTTCATTTAAGCATTTTGCCAAAGTATGCCATGGCAAGTTGAGGAATTTGCACATATGTGTCACAATGGAAAAACTATGTTAAAATGAAGTATCATTGAGTAAGAAGAATTTGATTGCAAGAGAGCTCAAGTGAGAAATGTCATGCACTGTTGGAAGGGAGTGATTCATTCCTCTAGTCTGCACAATGTTCCTTTCTCATATGCCCACGCAGGAATGTAAAGATACAGAGAGAATGTTCACAAAGCCTTTTAGTAGTTGTCAGTGCCCTCTACACCTAGTTCATTCTGCTTTGTGACCTCACCCAGGCACCCTTCTTTCTGGTTTCTTGTGTTTTTGAAGAATATCAAATATGAAGCCCAGGCCCCCTCTACTGGTCAGCCCCATTTTGACATATTGAATAAATGTCTTCCTAAATAGGGATCCATCCATCCCCAAGAAGGAAGATAATTTGATGCTTATTTCTAGTGCCCTGATTTTTTTTGGAGGGCAGAGCTGACAGTGAGAAAGAGAGAGGAGTATATGTATTTTTTTTGTGAAGAACATAGAATGTCACCAAGAAGCTGGTTTGTGGGCAGATGTCATAGAATGACTTATACAGAAACTTTGGGGGAAGAAGATTGGAGGTGTGGAGATCAGCTTTAGAGGCAGCATCTGTAAAGTCTTTGCTTTTCCGCTTAAAAGTGTATTAGTTTTCTTTGACTCATCATCAAAGTTAAATTTATTAGGTAATCCCACAGACAGACATCTCTTTTGGGTATATCTCTACCCCATTGCCCTTGAGACTGGTGTTCTCCTCTCCTTCCTGTGTTTACATGCCAAATCTATTCATCAGAGTAAAATGAGGACTTCTGAGGGCAGAAATCACATTTAATTTTCTGTCAGGTTCAGCCCCTAACTCCCAAATAGTGCATACCACATGGTAAATAACAATTATGCTACTTAGCTACCCTTCTCAAATTGCCATGTAAGGACAGAAAACATCCCCATCCAGTAGCCCAGGGAAATCCAAATCAGAAGGATGAAAGAAGATGCTGACCACTCCCCAGAAGACTAAATACAGTAATTTTATTTTTGGGCCCATAA
>NW_011495045.1:5314240-5315301 GCF_000754665.1 Bison bison bison | reverse complement strand
TGGGCCCATAATCACTATTTGACCGGAAACATTTCAGGATATGTTAGTTCCAAGATGTCAAAGTTCAATAATCAAATTCAGAAAACATCTATTAAAACGACTTCCCTTTTCCTCCACCCCTGTACCTTCAAATCCTTAAACACGAAAGAGGGCAAAAGAAGGTGGTTCTTTTATTCTTTTGGATTCACAAGACCCTGACAGAAATGCAGAAGCAACTCTGAGCATCAAGAAGCAAGCAGAAGGCTGTGGGCCAGGAGCCAGGAGTCCCGGGTTCTGGTCTCAGCTCCACCAAATGGTGGCGAGGTTAGCACTGGAGAATCGCCTTGGTTTCTTAGTGCCTCCGTCTCTTTCTTGGTAAGCTAGGAATAATCCTATCTGCTGCATATACTAATCTCACTGGGTAGGTAGGTAATGCGTGAGCAAGCATTTTGTGAACTCTGTTCCTAGGTTCTCTTCTCATTCTGTATTCTCTCTGGAACAGAGTGGAGGGGATCATGTCATACCCACTCTACTCCATCATGTCTACATACTGGAGACTTCTGACAGCTCTCAGACTGGGCCAAGTGAGGTCTACCCTGGCTTTCAGAACCTCAGCCCCACCATAAATTATTAAAGAACATATGGCACTCAGCATTAACTTAGCATGACCATAAGCCTACATATCCACTTCAAAATATTTTTATTGGAGTAAAGTTGATTTACAATGTTCTGTTTATTTCTGCTGTACAGCAAAGTGAATTAGTTATACCAACTTAGATAGCATATTCAAAAGCAGAGACATTACTTTGCCAACAAACGTTCGTCTAGTCAAGGCTATGGTTTTTCCTGTGGTCATGTATGGATGTGAGAGTTGGACTGTGAAGAAGGCTGAGCGCTGAAGAATTGATGCTTTTGAATTGTGGTGTTGGAGAAGACTCTTGAGAGTCCCTTGGACTGCAAGGAGATCCAACCAGTCCATTCTAAAGGAGATCAGTCCTGGGTTTTCTTTGGAAGGACTGATGCTAAAGCTGAAACTCCAATACTTTGGCCACCTGATGCGAAGAGTTGACTCATTGGAAAAG
>NW_011495045.1:5303500-5314140 GCF_000754665.1 Bison bison bison | reverse complement strand
AGTTGACTCATTGGAAAAGATTCTGATGCTGGGAGGGATTGGGGGCAGGAGGAGAAGGGGACGACAGAGGATGAGATGGCTGGATGGCATCATTGACTCGACGGACGTGAGTCTGAGTGAACTCCGGGAGTTGGTGAGGGACAGGGAGGCCTGGCGTGCTGCGATTCATGGGGTTGCAAAGAGTCGGACACGACTGAGCGACTGATCTGATCTGATCTGATACATATATCCATTCTTTTTTATTTTCTTTTCCCATATAAGCCATTACAGAGTATTGAGTAGAGTTCCCTGTGCTATATAGCAGGTCCTTATAAGTTATCTATTTTATATCTAGTAGTGTGTATGTGTCAATCACAATCTCCCAGTTTATCTCTCCCATATCCCCCTTCCCTTATGTTTGTTTTCTACCTCTGTGGCTCTACTTGTGTTTTGTAGATAAATTCATTTGTATCCATTTTTTAAGATTCCACATATTAATGATATCATGTGACATTGGTCCACCCTAAATATCCACTTTTATAACTAACACTCTTTGTGTGTGTGTTTGTGTGTTAAATCAGTCGTATCCAACTGTTTGAGGCCCATTGGACTCCTGTGTCCATGGAACTTTCCAGGCAAGAATATTGGAGCGAGTCCAGGGATCAAACTCACAGCTCCTATGTCTTCTGCATTGGCAACTGGATTCTTTACCAATGGCGCCACCTGGGAAGCCCAACTAGCGCTGTTTGCCCCCAGGAATAGGTTTTCCGACATCTTTTGCCTGGTGTCATCACAACAGAACATGGTTCCCTTGGAATGTTAGGAAGGTTTGTGGGTTGTGCTTTCCCAAAGATGGGGTCCCACAGTGCTGGGAAGTGTGGGGAGCATTGGGTGATGGAAATACTTGAATAAGAGGAAATACAAATTAATCAATTCTTCAGACTTCTCTTTCAATAAGAATGAATACATTTTTCCATATCCAATTCAGTTCAGTTCAGTCGCTCAGTCGTGTCCGACTCTGCGACACCACGAACCACAGCACCAACTCCCAGAGTCCACCCAAACCTATGTCCATTGAGTCGGTGATGTCATCCAACCGTCTCATCCTCTGTCGTCCTCTTCTCCTTCTGCCCCCAATCCCTCCCAGCATCAGGGTCTTTTCAAATGAGTCAGCTCTTCACATGAGGTGGCCAAAGTATTGGAGTTTCAGCTTCAACATCAGTCCTTCCAAAGAACACCCAGGACTGATCTCATTTAGAATGGACTGGTTGGATCTCCTTGTAGTCCAAGGGACTCTCAAGAGTCTTCTCCAACACCACAGTTCAAAAGCATCAATTCTCCAGCACTCAACTTTCTTTATAGTCCAACTCTCACATCCATACGTGACCACTGGAAAAACCATAGGTTTGACTGGATGGACCTTTGTTGGCAAAGTAATATCTCTGCTTTTTAATATACTGTCTAGGTTGGTCATAACTTTCCTTCCAAGGAGTAAGTGTCTTTTAATTTCATGGCTGCAATCATCATCTGCAGTGATTTTGGAGCCCAGAAAAATAAAGTCTGTCACTGTTTCCACTGTTTCCCCATCTATTTGCCATGAAGTGATGGAACCAGATACCATGATCTTCGTTTTCTGAATGTTGAGCTTTAAGCCAACTTTTTCACTCTCCACTTCCACTTTCATCAAGAGGCTCTTTAGTTCTTCTTCACTTTTTGCCATAAGGGTGGTGTCATCTGCATATCTGAGTTTATTGATATTTCTCCTGGCAATCTTGGTTCCAGCTTGTTCTTTCTCCAGCCCAGCATTTCTCAAGATGTACTCTGCATAGAAGTTAAATAAGCAGGGTGACAATATACAGCCTTGACGTACTCCTTTTCCTATTTGGAACCAGTCTGTTGTTCCATGTCCAGTTCTAACTGTTGCTTCCTGACTTGCATACAGGTTTCTCAAGAGGCAGGTCAGGTGGTCTGGTATTCCCATCTCTTTCAGAATTTTCCACACTTTATTGTGATCCACACAGTCAAAGGCTTTGGCATAGTCAGTAAAGCAGGAATAGATGCTTTTCTGGAACTCTCTTGCTTTTTCAGTGGTCCAGTGGATGTCGGCAATTTGATCTCAGGTTCCTCTGCCTTTTCTAAAACCAGCTTGAACATGGAAGTTCATGGTTCATGTATTGCTGAAGCCTGGCTTGAAGAATTTTAAGCATTACTTTACTAGCGTGTGAGATGAGTGCAATTGTGCAGTAGTTTGAGCATTCTTTGGCATTGCCTTTCTTTGGGATTGGAATATAAACTGACCTTTTCCAGTCCTGTGGCCACTGCTGAGTTGTCCAAATTTGCTGGCATATTGAGTGCAGCACTTTCACAGCATCATCTTTCAGGATTTGAAATAGCTCAACTGGAATTCCATCACCTCCACTAGCTTTGTTCGTAGTGATGCTTTCTAAGGCCCACTTGACTTCACATTCCAGGATGTCTGGCTCTAGGTGATTATGATTATCTGGGGCCATCATGATTATCTGGGGCCTGAAGATCTTTTTTGTACAGTTCTTCTGTTCAGTTATTGGTCTCTAATACTGCTAAGTGTACACATGTCTTTTGTGTTCACAGATTTAGGGTGATTTCACGACTATTGCATGTGGTGGCTGAGAAATATTTTGCAACATTATGTGATTTATATCCCTCTTAAGGGATATATATGAAGGTCTAATTAAAACATTTATGAAGCACGATACCAATAATTTGCATTGGCAACTAGAAGGGCAATCAGTTCGGTTCAGTCTATCAGTCGTGTCCGACTCTTTGCGAACCGTAGCACGCCAGGCCTCTCTGTCCATCACCAACTCCCGGCGTCCACCCAAACCCATGTTCATTGAGTCGGTGATGCCATCCAACCATCTCATCCTCTGTTGTTCCCTTCTCCTCCTGCCCTCAATCTTTCCCAGCATCAGGGTCTTTTCAAATGAGTCAGTTCTTTGCATCAGGTGGCCAAAGTATTGGAGTTTCAGCTTCAACAAGGGCAATAAATTCTGAATGAAGAATCATTTTATAAACCATTTAGTGAAATTTAATTACATTTTAAAACATTAAATTTAAAATACTTGATTTAAAATGTTGACATTGGATATTCCCTTGCAGTCCAGTAGTCAGGACTCTGTGCTCTTACTGCCAAGGGCATGGGTTCCACCTGGTTCAGCAGCTAAAATCTTGCAAACATCCCCCCAAAAAGTTGACATTTATTCTTTTTATGTTTTCATTTTAATAGATGCTTTTGAGTATTTTAGAAGAGAAGTAACTTGTTTGATAATATATGAAAAGTAATTCTACATTTTTATTCTTACAGTTATTTTAGTTTACATTTATAGTGAAAATATAGTAACATATAGTTTGAACACACTTACATTTTACTTTTATGTCATTATTGTCACAAAAGCACAAATCTTGCGAATGTCTTCATTATAACAGTTTAGTGACTTTGCTAAAATGAGAGAAAGTAAAATAATAGATGCTTCATAAAGATTGACTGATGGAGTAGAAAAAATGCAAGTTAAAAAATAACAAATCACCTTCAAGAGTATGAATTCTGCCTCAGAGCAAAAATCTACTATATAATTTTCTCAAGTGGAGTTTTTCCAAGTGGAAATGTGAGAGATGTTCCATGATTGAGGAGGGGGGTAAATTTTTCTTAAAGTCTTTCTTAAATAGACTATATCTTCAGGAATACAAAATTTCCCTTTAAGGTTTTATTTATATATGAAAAACAGAGTAGGTATGAGATTTAAACAAGTAAGATAGACACAGGACTTTGGAGAATGTTTATTTCCTAAAGATTGTGTTGGGCCATTTTCCCAGGGCTGTGCATTTGCACACGTGTGTGTATGTTTGCATGTGTGTGTGTGTGTGTGTGGTGCTATGTGATTTTCAATGGAAAGGTTTAAGAAGCACTGAAAGGGATAATAACTGATGGTTGGACAAGGTTATTATGCCTGGGGAGGGATTGACAAGATTCTCTTAAAATCCTTCATTTGAAGAGGAGTGAGGAATTACACCGTGTCACCAGTTTGATGGCTTATTTTTGTGTGTGGCGCAAATGAGACCAGGTCATTAATTCTCCTGCTAAGAGGGTTGGCTAGTTGAACCCTTCTACTCTGCTGAGATGGCCCTACTTTGGCCAACCTAGTGTGAGGCTGCCTGGCTATGGGCAGAAGGGCAGGAGGGAGGGCACAGTGCTTTGGAAGAGCAACCGGATGAGTGTTTTCTACTGAAGGCGGGTAAGTAGTACTTCCATTTACTCTTCAGGAGGAAGCGAAAACCTTCCTGGAAAGTGCTCAAAAATAACCCAAAACATTAGAATTAGAAGGAAACTTAGGGATCATGTAGAGACCAAACCAGTCCATTCTAAAGGAGATCAGCCCTGGGATTTCTTTGGAAGGAATGATGCTAAAGCTGAAACTCCAGTACTTTGGCCACCTCATGCGAAGAGCTGACTCATTGGAAAAGACTCTGATGCTGGGAGGGATTGGGGGCAGGAGGAGAAGGGGACGACAGAGGATGAGATGGCTGGATGGCATCACTGACTCGATGGATGTGAGTCTGAGTGAACTCCGGGAGTTGGTGATGGACAGGGAGGCCTGGCGTGCTGTGATTCATGGAGTCGCAAAGAGTCGGACACGACTGAGCGACTAAACTGAACTGAACTGAGAGACCAAAACTCTCATTTATAAATGAGGAAAGGAGAGCCAAGCAAAGTTCAGTGAATTTGTGCTGAGTTTTTCCACAATTACTTAGTACCAAGGCAGAGCTGGGAGGAAGCCACTTAACTCCTAACATGCTTGTTTTTTTTCCTGACTCTTCTCCCTAGGGTTACCACTCTCATGTTGCAGAACTGAGAAAATAGAGCAGAGAGGAGCAGAAAGGAGAAGGGAGCCCACTTAGGATGTCATAGTGCCTCAGAGAAACCGAGAACTCAGAGCACAGACCTGCACAAAGGGAGCACTGCTAACTTTTAATCTGTACCTTTTAGCTGTCCTTTAAACATCTCTCACTTCTGGTTTCAATTACAAGTTTGGAGATTCCCAGGGCTTCCCTTGTGGCTCAGCTGGTAAAGAATCCGTCTGCAATGTGGGAGACCTGGATTCGATCCTTGGGTTGGAAAGATCCCCTAGAGAAGGGAAAGGCTACCCACTCCACTATTCTGGCCTGGAGAATTCCATGGATTGTATAGTCCATGGGGTTGCAAAGAGTAGGACACATCTGAGCGACTTTCACTTCAAAAGAACCCTTATTGTTCACAAGGGTTCATAAGGGATCCTAGGTCATGTCCGATTCTTTGTGACCCCATGGACTACAGCAATGCCTGGCTTCCCTGTCCTTCACTATCCCCCAGAGTTTGATCAGACTTATGTCTATTGGGTTGGTGATGCCATCCAAACACCTCATCCTCTGATGCCCCCGTCTTCTGGCCTCCATCTCTCCCAGCATCAGGGTCTTTTCTAATGAGTTGGCTCCTCACATCAGGTGGCCAGAGTATTAGAGCTTCAGCT
This sequence comes from Bison bison bison, assembly GCF_000754665.1. Lineage (NCBI taxonomy): Eukaryota > Metazoa > Chordata > Mammalia > Artiodactyla > Bovidae > Bison > Bison bison. The sequence goes on along the minus strand of NW_011495045.1, from coordinate 5,308,618 downwards.
TCAGCATCAGTCCTTCCAATAAATATTCAGGGTTGATTTCTTTTAGGACTGACTGATCTGATCTCCTTGCAATCCAAGGGACTCTCAAGAGTCTTCTCCAGCACCACAATTCAAAAACATCCATTCTTTGGTGCTCAGCCTGCTTTATGGTCCAACTCTCACATTCCAACACATGACTACTGGAAAAACCATAGCCTTGACTAGATGGACCTTTGTTGGCAAAATGATATTTCTTATTTTTAATATACTATCTAGGTCTGTCATATTTCCTTCCAAGGAGCAAGCATCTTTTAACTTCATAGCTGCAGTCACCATCTGCAGCGATTTTGAAGTCCAAGAAAAGTAAAACCTGTCACTGTTTCCACATTCCCCCCATCTATTTGCTATGAAGTGATGGGGCCTGATGCCATGATCTTAGTTTTTTTGATGTTGACTTTGAATCCAACTTTTTCACTCTCCTCTTTCACTCATCAAGAGGCTCTTTAGTTCCTCTTCTCTTTCTCCATTAGAGTAGTATTATCTGCATATCTGAAGTTGTTGATATTTCTCCCAGAAATCTTGATTCCAACTTATGATTCATCCAGCCCAGCATTTCACATGATATACTCTGCATAGAAGTTAAATAAGCAGGGTGACAATGTACAGCCTTGTCATACCCCTTTCCCAATTTTGAACCAGTCAGTTGTTCCATGCCGGTTCTAACTGTTGCTTCTTGATCCACATACAGGTTTCTCAGGAGGCAGGTAAGGTAGTCTGGTATTACCATCTCTTTAAGAATTTTCCTCAGTTTGCTGTTATCCACACAGTCAAAGGCTTTAGTATAGTCAATGAAGCAGAAGAAGATATTTTTTTGGAACTCCCTTGCTTTCTCCATGATCCAACGAATGTTGGCAATTTGATCCCTGGTTCTTCTACCTCTTCAAAACCTAGCTTGTACATGGGAATTCTTGGTTCAAATACTGCTGAAGCCTAGCTTGAAGGATTTTGAACACAACCTTGCTAGCATGTGAAATGAATGCAATTGTATGGTCGTTTGAACATTCTTTGGCATTGCTTTTCTTTGGGATTAGAATGAAAAATGACCTTTTCCAGTTCTGTGGGCATAGCTGAGTTTTCCAAACTTGCTGACATATTATGTGTAGCACTTTCACAGCATCATCTTTTAGGGTTTTAAATAGTTTAGCTGGAATTCCATCACCTCCATTAGTTTTGCTTGTAGTAATGCTTCCTAAGGGCCACTTGACTTCACACTCCAACATGTCCAGCTCTAGGTGAGAGACCACATCATCGTGGTTATCCAGGTCATTAAGACCTTTCTTGTATAGTTCCTCTGGGTATTGTTGCCACCTCTTCTTAATCTCTTCTCCTTCTGTTAGGTCCTTACCATTTCTGTCCTTTATCCTACCTATCCTTGCATGAAATGTTCCTTTGACAGCTTCAATTTTCTTGAAAGGATCTCTAGTCTTTCCCCTGCTGTTGTTTTCCTCTATTTCTTTGCACTGTTCATTTAAGAAGGCCTTCTTATCTCTCTTCACTATTCTCTGCATTCAGTTGGATATATGTTTCCATTTCTTTCTTGCCTTTTTCTTCTCTTCTTTCCTCAGCTATTTTTTAAAGCTTCCTCAGACAACCACTTTGCCTTTCTTGCATTTCTTTTTCTTTGGGGTGGTTTTGGTCTCTGCCTCTTATATAATGTTATGAACCTCCATCCATAATTCTTCAGGCACTATGTCTACCAGATCTAATCCCTTGAGTCTATTTGTCACTTCCACTCTATAATCATAAGGGATTTGATTTAGGTCATACCTGAATGGCCTAGTGGTTTTCCCTAATTCCTTCAATTTAAGCCTGAATTTTGCAAGAAGGAGCTCATGATCTGAGCCACAGTCAGCTCCATGTCTTGTTTTTCCTGACTGTATGTGTACATTATAATGTTATGTTTAAATAAAATGAACATGTTTCAGCAGTCCTGTGTCTTCAGGATGGATAGAGCGTACTCATGCTCATGTGCAAAGACCAGCATGATAACTGTCAACAAAATTTATTCACAGCTTTTTAACTATTTTAAAACACACTTCAAGGGATAAATTAAAGATCCCTGGAGATCTGTCAGTGCCTCAGTTGTCCATACTATTACTACTTTCAGGGTGATTGTTGATTAAATCCCTATAAAATATTTATGCATTATGTCTCACTTGCCTTCTTGTAGATACTGTTAGTTATTATAGTACTTTAATCCAAGCCATTCAGTCCTGTCATGAAGAGATGTCTTCCTCTTTCCTTAACAGTTGTCTGTATACCCCTGTAATTATGCTGTAGACCAGTGATGGAGTCTTCTGGGAGAAACGTTGAAAGAATCACAACCTCAGGAAAGGCCTGCAGAGGTACTCTTCACTATTGATACTAAACAGAATAGATTCACAGGTATAGGCTTTCCAGTCTGATGTCACCAAGTGTGTGATTAAATGATGACTGAGGATTTCCAGGACTTTTTTTTTTAGGTCGAAAGAAGATGATTTTGTTACAGTACTTGGCCAATTATACACTAAGATTATAAAATAAAAAATTAATTATCTAGTTGCTGTTCACTGCTCAGTTGTGTTTGACTCTTTGTGACCCCATAGACTGCAGCATGCCAGCCTTCCCTGTCCTTCACTGTCTTCCGGAGTTTGCTCAAACTCATGTCCATTGAGTCGGTGATGTCATCCAACCATCTCATCCTCTGTCACCAACTTCTCCTCCTGCCTTCGATCTTTCCCAGCATCAGGGTCTTTTCCAATGAGTTGGCTCTTTGAATCAGGGGACCAAAGTATTGGAGCTTCGGCTTCAGCATCAGTCCTTCCAATGAATATTCAGGACTGATTTCCTTTAGGATGGACTGGTTGGATCTCCTTGCTGTCCAAAGGACTCTCTAGTGTCTTCTCCATCTAGGATGGAAGAAAATTAAGATGAAAAGCTTGCTTGTGGATAGTGTTCTATTTTCTATTGGGCAAATAAGAACATCCCTTCTTTCCCAATTTATCACTAATTTTTTATTTAACAAGTTAACTCTGTTCAAAGTAGAACAAAACATTTTTAAGGGATGTCTTATAGCCATTGGTGTCCCAGAGTTCAGAAAAAATCTATAAAATATCTTAGAAAATGGATAATATAATAATAAATCAAGAGGAAAATCTAAGAAAAATATTTTTTAAAGTTACAACATTTTATTTTATTTATGTAAAAGATTGAAATATAATTGACATATAACCTTCTATTAGTTTTGGAGTACGACATAGTGATTTCATATTTGTATAAGTTGCAAAATAATAACTAAAAAAAGTGATTCTGAGGAAAATAGTAACACATACTGATTGGCTTTGTCTGTAAAACTACACAAAACAATGATTATCACACAAAGTGTCATTTACTTTTACTTTACTTTTTCATGACCATGTCATTATTTACATAGGTTCAGAACAAATCTATCCTTTTCCTATGGGGATTTGATAAAAATTTGTAACAGAAATGTCACACTCAAAACCAAATCTCATTTAATTAGGTATGGTAGGCTCACTATTGGAGAAGGCAATGGCACCCCACTCCAGCACTCTTGCCTGGAAAATCCCATGGACGGAGGAGCCTGGTAGGCCGCAGTCCATGGGGTCACTAAGAGTCGGACAAGACTCAGCAACTTCACTTTCACTTTTCACTTTCATGCATTGGAGAAGGAAATGGCAACCCACTCCAGTGTTCTTGCCTGGAGAATCCCAGGGATGGGGGAGCCTCATGGGCTGCTGTCTATGGGGTCACATAGAGTCGGACACGACTGAAGCGACTTAGCAGCAGCAGGCTCACTATTAAGAAACAAGGACTGCTCTGGAATATTTGGAAAAGATGCCTACAGAATCTTTCCAGACAACTTTCCTTGTTCATGCTCTATGACTAGTGGAATCTCAGCCTTACGGTTAATAAAGAATGTTACCTCTTGGACTTCCTTGGTGGTCCAGTGGTTAAGAATCTGTCTGCCAATGCAGGGGACACGAGTTTGACCCCTGATCTGGGAGGATTCGACAAGCCTCGGGGCAACTAAGCCTATGCTCCACAGCTACTGAAGTCCTTGTTCTAGAGCCTGTGCTCTGCAACAAGAGAAAAGAGAAAGTGAAAGTCACTCAGTTGTGTCCAACTCTGTGACCCCATGGACTGTACAGGGGATCCATGTACAGGGGGTCCACGTACAGGGGGTCCTGAATTCTCCAGGCCAGAATACTGGAGTGGGTAGCCTTTCCCTTCTGTAAGGGCTCTTCCCAACCCAGGGATGGAACCCAGGTCTCCCACATTGCAGGCAGATTCTTTAGCAGCTGAGCCACCAGGGAAGCCTACAACAAGAGAAGCCACCACAATGAGAAGCCCACAAACTTCAGCAAAGCGTAGCCCCAGCTCACTGCATCTAGAGAAAGCCCGTGCATGCCTGCGTGCTAAGTGTCTTCAGTCGTGTCCAACTCTGTGTGACCCTATGGACTGTAGCCCGCCAGCCTCCTCTGTCCATGGGATTCTCCAGGCAAGAATACTGGAGTAGGTTGCTGTGCCCTCCTCCAGGCGATCTTCCTGACCCATATCTCCTATGTCTCCTTGCACTGGCAGGTGGATTCTTTACCACTGAGCCACTTAGGAAGCCTCACACCTCTTATGAGTCCTATATAAATTAAACTGGCCAAATAGGAAAAATCCACCAAGTTAATGACATGAATCAGAAAATCACTGAACAAACCTGTATGCTCAAGTTTATGCTTCAGGGGCAGGAACTTGCCAAGCAAGCAGGAGTAATACTCGTTCTGCTGGTCTCTTGACTTAGCACATCATGTACCATAGTCATAAACTCACCCCCAAATAAATCAAAAAAGAAATCCCAAATATTTGGCATTCTCTCTTGATGAAAGTGAAAGAGGAGAGTGAAAGAGTTGGCTTAAAGCTCAACATTCAGAAAACTAAGATCATGGCATCTGGTCCCATCACTTCATGGGAAATAGATGGGGAAACAGTGGAAATAGTGTCAGACTTTATTTTTCTGGGCTCCAAAATCACTTCAGATGGTGATTGCAGCCATGAAATTAAAAGACACTTACCCCTTGGAAGGAA
>NW_011495045.1:5292006-5303400 GCF_000754665.1 Bison bison bison | reverse complement strand
GTGAGAGTTGGACTGTGAAGAAAGCTGAGCACTGAAGAATTGATGCTTTTGAACCGTGGTGTTGGAGAAGACTCTTGAGAGTCCCTTAGACTGCAAGGAGATCCAACCAGTCCATTCTGAAGGAGATCAACACTGGGATTTCTTTGGAAGGAATGATGCTGAAGCTGAAACTCCATACTTTGGCCACCTCATGCAAAGAGTTGACTCATTGGAAAAGACTCTGATGCTGGGAGGGATTGGGGGCAGGAGGAGAAAGGGACGACAGAGGATGAGATGGCTGGATGGCATCACCGACTTGATGGAGGTGAGTTTGAGTGAACTCCGGGAGTTGGTGATGGACAGGGAAGCCTGGCGTGCTGCAATTCATGGGGTCGCAAAGAGTCGGACACGACTGAGTGACTGAACTGAACTGAACTGAAACTAAAAAAAGGCAGAATATCCTAACACTAGCCTCTGAATGCAGAGAAAGCAATGGCACCTCACTCCAGTACTCTTGCCTGGAAAATCCCATGGACAGAGGAGCCTGGTAGGCTGCAGTCCATGGGATCACTAAGAGTCGGACATGACTGAGCGACTTCACTTTCACTTTTCACTTTCATGCATTGGAGAATGAAATGGCAACCCACTCCAGTGTTCTTGCCTGGAGAATCCCAGGGATGGGGGAACCTGGTGGGCTGCCCTCTATGGGGTCGCACAGAGTCGGACATGACTGACGCGACTTAGCAGCAGCAGCAGCCTCTGAATGAAGATCTAAGTAAGTCGTTCTTGTAAGCTGCTCAGAACCTAATGCAAACAACTTTATTCCTGAGTTTTACAATATTGATATCCACAGATCAGTGACAATCCTTGCAATATGATACAAACTGATAGTAATCTTGGCAACTTCTCATTTTTAATCTAGATACCTGCTATGTTCTTTGTTTGGAGAATACGTTTGTTATGAAGTATCGTCTCCCTTATTAAATAGTGAAAGCAAAAAGTCTTTCTTTAGTGGTTCTATGTCTTGAGTTCTCCTTTCACAATTGGTAACTGTTGAAGCTGGGCAAATGAATTCTCCCTGATTTGGTATATGCTCTTGAAGTGTTAGTCACTAAATCATGTCTGATTCTGTGTGACCCCTTGGACTTTAGCTTGCCAGGCTCCTCTGTCCATGGGATTTCCCAGGCAAGAATACTGGAGTAGGTCGGCATTCCCTTCTCCAGGGGATCTTCCCAACCCAGGGATTAAACCTGGGTCTCCTGCATTGCAGGCAGATTCTTTATCACCTGAGCCACCAGGGAAGCCCTGTATATATGCTCTTAGATTTTCATAATAAAAGTTAAAACTGTGCAGAAGGGCTGGATACCATATTAAAGAGATATTGTCAGTGCTTTCATGCAGAGACACAGGACTTAGTCTAATTTTAGTGAGTTTCCAAACTTGAAGGCTACTTGGAAGCTGTGTTCAATTGTAAAGCTGGTAGAAATGACAGATCATCACAACGATGGCACCGGAGTTGGCATCCTGGATCCAAGGAAACTTATCTTTGTGGTTGTGAAACTGGTGTTTTCTAGCCTCACTAGTGAGGTTAGGTTCTTTAATGTCAAACAAAAATGAAAGGAGCCAGAGTTTCCATATTATTTTCTTGTGTTCAGTGTGCTTGTCAAAAATACATCCCAAAGCTATGGCAACTGAAAAATATTTGTTTTAATCAGTGTTTGGGAAACAAATGCTGGTAGTTGGCTTTAGGACTGGCTTCTTCAGCACTGATATTGGCGGATTCAATTCACAATAAAGCCCTACAGCAGTTGTGTTGTTTTTAAAATCCCATATGGACTTACTCTGTAAAACCTCTTGGCACACTTGCTCATTTTTGTTTCCTGGAGGTTTCTTTGGATTTGTTTGGCTTGGTATCATAATTATTTATTATATTTTCCCTTGAAATACAAAAAGAAAGAACAAACTTGTTACATTTTGTAATCTGTATGTTTAACAAGTTTTTATTGATCTCCTACTGTGTACAAGGCTTTATTCTTGGCACTCTGGAAAGATATAAAAATCAATCAGATAAATATTGTGATCCCAAGATACTTTCAGCCCAATCAGGAAGCCAAGTTATGAGCCAGGCATTCAACTAGGTGCTGGGAATGCCGAGGTGAACATATAAATTTCCTGACTCTGTGCCACTCCACGTAATTAAGACTGAGAGCGTAGAAATCAGAGAAGGCCTTACGGAAAACGTATCCTTGATGATAGAGTCTTAAAAAATATAGAGTTAACTAGACAAAATTGAGTGGGGTGGAAGGTGTTTTTTAGGGAGAGGAAACAGCTAATATGTATAGAGGTCATGGGATAGAGAAGACTCAGTGTCATATTTTTGCAGATCTAGAATCCGGACCCTCCCTGGGTTTCAGTTGTCTCAAGATAACTTTTCTGCTTGGTTGGCTCATTTCAGTAACCAAACAAGGTCCTCACAGTTTCTTTTAGTTAAAATTCCAATCCAACCCATTACCTCACAGGAAATACTCACTATGCTCTCTTTATCAAACACACACAAAAGAGGCCGCTCCAAGTTCCCCTAACAGCTGACAGCCTCCCAGCCCATCCAACGGGGCCAAGGCCCTTCTCTGAGCCTGAGGAAGGGATGATTTGGGGTGAGTTCTGTGTCAAGTGTGGCGACCTGCTGTGCTGCCTATTCCAGCTCACTTTATTCAAGACTCTTTAAAAAAAATACATCAGTGTTTTAAAATTTAAATGAAATTAAATTATTTTTGGGTGTGTTGGGTCTTTGCTGCTGTTCAGGCTTTTCTCTAGTTGTGGTGAGTGGGGCCTCCTCTCTGCTTCTAGTGCACAGGCTTCTCATTGCGATGGCTCCTTTGGCTGCGAAGCACAGACTCTAGGGCATGCAGTCTTCGGTGATTACGGCTCTCGGGCCTACAGGTCAGAGCTGTGGCACACAGACTGAGTGCTCTGGGGCAAGCGGGATCTTGCCGGATCAGGGATCAAGCCTGTGTCTCCTGCATTGGCAGGCAGATTTTTTACCATGAGCCACCAGGGAAGCCCGATTCAAGACTCTTTTATTCATTGTCTCTGGGGTAGGGCTTGGGGTGAAATATTGAGGACATATGTGGACAGGGGGCTCAGGGGCAGTTCTTCAGCCTTCCTTCCACTAACTGATCTCAATCTTTAATAAAATTGGTTTTTAGAGATTCTAGATCTTGACAAAAACAAACAAAACAAAACTACCACCAAGCTTCTTTGCCCCTTTCCCTTTCCCAGCTTTTAGAGAATAAAAGGAAATGACCAAAATTCATGGCCTGAGATGAAGAGGGATGCTACAATTATTAGCTTCAACTCTCCAACCAGCAGAGGGAGGCCCTCTCTGGTATGAAGAACTAATACCTTTATAGCGCATGCCTGAGGGTCTCAAAACCATAGAGCTCCAAATCCTGACCTTCCCAAGGGGTCATGTGGCCTCTGCGTGAGCTTCCTCAGAGAAGGAAGACCTTACGTATCTCATTGTTAGCAGCTATTCTCCTGTGTTTCACTGAAATCCCCCTCCCTGCTTTCTCTTGCTCCATAGAATGTCTTCATTTGGGTGGTGCGTGTGTGTGTGTGTGTGTGTGCGTGTGTAAGATATATTCAATAAATCCATAACAGCTGGAAAATGCACTTTGTAGCAGAAACAGTCTTGTTTCACACAATTATATTAGAAGTGTTCAGTGCTCCTAACAGCTGATGTGCATTAGTCCTTTTTCACATGCTGTTCATTTCCCAGGGCTGCTCTAATAAAGTGCCACCAACCGGGAGGCTTAAAACAACAGGAAAGTATTGTCTCCCAGTTCTGGAGGCTGGAAGTCTGAGATCAAGGTGTTGGCAGGCTTGGTTTCTCCTGTGGGCTGTGAGGCAGAATGTGCTCCCTGCCTCTGCCCTAGCTCCTGGTGGTTGCTGGCCATCTCTGGTGGGTCTTGGCTTGTGGAAGCATCACCCCAAGTCTGCCTTCCTCTTCACATGATGGCCTCCCTCTGTGAATGTCTGTGTCCAAGTGTCCCCTTTGTATGAGGACACTGACCATATTAGAGACCACCTGAGTAACTTCATTAGTGTGAACTAATTATGTCTTCAATGACCCCTTCTCCAAACAGTGTCACAGTGTGAGGCACTGGGGACTAGGACTTCAACATACGAATTTTGGTGGACACAATTCAACCCATGAACATATGTCCATGCTTTGCATATATTTGTGATTTTATTCTCACAACACTTTTAGGTAGGTAATGTTGCCCTCACCCTTTCCCTTACTGTCTCAGAAAGTTACTTGTCAGAAACCAATACATGTTAGCAGTGAGTAGAATTTCTATGATATCCTAACACTGCCATCTGGTGGTGGAAACAATTAAAGCAGCTTCTAACTTCTAGCAAAAGTTGTTCAGTTGCAAAGTCGTATCTGACTCTGCGACTTGCCTTACAGGAAATGTTCACTGACTTTTTTCTGTAATTGCAACAGTTCAGCCAAATAAGTATGAGTTTTGCTTGATATTGCTTTGCATCAAACACAATCCATATGAGAAAAATTAAGAACGGAATAGCACAAATTTTGAGTCCTTGATGGGCTCTAAATTTTGCTAATTAAAATACATAGCTCATTATAAAAAACTCTTGAGTGACTAGTCTGTGATAATACATATTCAACAGCTTTGTAGTTTTGGAAAAACCTATTTTGAAAAACTGGTTTCTCCTGATGCCCTTCCACTGGTGAGTCAGTCTAGACACTATTTCATTCTGCTGTTCAAACTCAGAATTCAAAAATAACTTTAGTTAGCAATTATTGAACTTCCCTGGTGACCCAGTGGATAAGATTCTGCACTCCCAATGCAGAGGGCACAAGTTCAATCCCTGGTTGGGGAACTAAGATTTTTGCATGCCTCATGGTGAGGCAAAAAAAAAAAAAAATTAGTAATTTCTAACCATTTACTGTTATTTAAAGGAAAAAAAGAGGCTGTAAAGAAGAATTGACTTTGTTGCTTTTCCATCTCTGGGTGTGTTATTTCCTAGGCCTTCATTTGGTACCTCTCTCTGCAGTTTGCTCTCCACTATTAGGTTATTCATTTATTATTTTATACCAGTGTGGTCTTCTGTTTATCCAGTGGGTTATAATCTATCACTATAGTTATTTATTCTAATGCTTAAATTATCCCACATTTGGCCAATGCTGGCTGCGGGAAACTGGCTACTGTGACCTATGACACAGGCCCCTCATTCCTGGCTGCTGCTTTGCTTTCCTGAAAAAAATCTTTTTTCCCAAGCTAATCAAGTATTTTTCCTACTCTGGCCATGGAATCAGGCATTTTTTTCAAGGAGCCCTTTTGTGAATCAGCTATACTTCAATTTTAAAAAGGAACCCTGGTATATTTTAGTGGAGAATGTTATTTAGAAGCCAGCTAGAGAATATATGTATGTGTATATATACGGTACATTGGAAATCATGAAGTCACACCAGTATTTCAATCTAATACAAAAGCCCACTCCAGTTTTTCTCTTTTTTTTTGTATCTGCAACTCTCTCCTCTTGTGGTGAGAAACCGGGCCCTTCTCACCCTTCGTCTGCTTGTCGGTTTTATCACTTCCCTGTGTAACCCACCGCTCATTGTCCCCACAGCACGTGGGGATGGCCTCCTCGCCACTCGGGCCACACCTGAGCCAGGTTTCTGCTCTGGATTGACCTCTTCCTTATCCTGCTCCGGCCTGACACTCCGATCTAAGCTACCAAGTCTCCCCATGTCCCTGGACATGGATGCTACCTTCTTCTGACTTACCTAATGGCTTTAGGACCGAAGTGCTCAAGAACAGGAGGAAAGGGAAGAGGAAGGAGACCAGAGAGTGCTGCACACAACTAAAAAAAAAAACCCAAATTATAGCAAATTCTCTTTCACTCACTTGTGTTCTGATGTAGCTTCGTCCCCTGCTGCTGCTGCTGTTGCTAAGTTGCTTCAGTTGTGTCCGACTCTGTGTGACCCCATAAATGGCAGCCCACCAGGCTCCCCCGTCCCTGGGCTTCTCCAGGCAAGAACACTGGAGCGGGTTGCCATTTCCTTTTCCAATGCATGAAAGTGAAAAGTGAGAGTGAAGTCGCCCAGTCGTGTCCGACTCTTAGTGACCTCATGGACTGCAGCCCACCAGGCTTCTCTGTCCATGGGATTTGCCAGGCAAGAGTACTGGAGTGGGTTGCCATTGTCTTCTCCGAGCTTTGTCCCCTACTAGAACATAAACTCCATGAGAGGAACGTGTATCTGTCTTACTTACCATTTTATGCCTAGCACTTAGCATATATCCTGACACAAAATGGGTATGTGAAAGCATTCTGAATAAAGGAATGAATGAATACCATGAAAAAATAAAGAACTTTGTAGCTACCATGCTGGGAAATGTACATAATTACCAACCAACTTGTCTAAGCCTTAGCCTGACATCTGGCTGTGTGTCATATCTGGCACAGTGTGTGGCAGGCACATAGTAGGTATTCAAGAAATTATTTAAAAAATAAAACCAAAAATTTTTGGTTGCACGTGTCTTCATTGCTGTGCTGGGGCTTTCTCTAGTTGTGCCAAGCGAGGGTCACTCTTCATTGCAGTGCATGGGCTTCTCATCGTGGTGGCTCCTCTTGTTGTAGAGCATGGGCTCTAGAAGCATGGGCTTCAGTATTGCCCTATGTGAGCTCAATAGCTGTGGCTCACAGGCTTGTTCTGTGGCATGTGGGATCTTCCCGGACCAGGGATCCAACCTGTGTCTCCTGCATTGGTAGGTGGATTCTTATCCATTGTACCACCAGTGAAGTCCAGGAAATTATTTTAAAATGGATAGACCCAAGGAATTATCTGATATATTCATTTCATCCATTGTGTATCACAGTGAAGAAATAGCTGGGAACTACAGCTTTCAATGATGAAACAGATCAACTAAACTTTCAAACAATACCAGGATGAGTAAGCTCAATGTTCAATTTTTTTCAAAAGACTTTTTAAGGGACTTCTCAGATGGCACAGTGGTAAAGAATCCTCCTGCCAATGCAGGAGATGCCAGAGACTTGGGTATGATCCCTGGGTTGGGAAGATCCCCTGGAGAACGAAATGGCAACCTGCTCCCAGTATTCTTGTTTGGAAAATTCCATGGACAGAGGACCCTGCTAGGCTATAGTCTATGCAGTCACAAAGGGTCAAACACTACTGAGCATGCAATTATGCAAGATTTAAAAAAAATATTTATTTGACTGTACTGAGTATTTCAAATCCTAAAATGTGATGCTGTTAAAATGCTGCACTCAATATGCCAGCAAATTTGGAAAACTCAGCAGTGGCCACAGGACTGGAAAAGGTCAGTTTATATTCCAATCCCAAAGAAAGGCAATGCCAAAGAATGTCCAAACTACCGCACAATTGTACTCATCTCACATGCTAGCAAAGTAATGCTCAAAATTCTCCAAGCTAGGTTTCAACAGTATGTGAACTGAGAACATCCAGATGTTCAAACGATTAGAAAAGGAAGAGGAACCAGAGATCAAATTGCCAACATCCACTGGATCATAGGAAAAGCAAGAGAATTTCAGAAAAACATCTACTTCTGTTCAGTGACTATGCTAAAGCCTTTGTGTGGATCACAACAAACTGTGGAAAATTCTTCAAGAGATGGGAATACCAGACCACCTTACCTGCCTCCTGAGAAACCTGTATGCAGGACAAGAAGCAACAGTTAGAACTGGACATGGAACAACGGACTGGTTCCAAATTGGCAAAGGAGTACATCAAGGCTGTATATTGTCACCCTGCTTTTTTAACTTCTATGCAGAGTACAGCATGCAAAATGTCGGGCTGGATGAAGCACAAGCCGAAATAAAGGTTTCTGGGAGAAATATCAATAACCTCAGCTATGCAGATGACACCACTCTTATGGCGGAAAGTGAACAGGAACTAAAGAGCCTCTTGATGAAAGTGAAAGAGGAGAGTGAAAAAGATGACCTAAAACTCAACATTCAAAAAATGAAGATCATGGCATCCGGTCCCATCACTTCATGGCAAATAGATGGGGAAACAATGGAAACAGTGACAGACTTTATTTTCTTGGGCTCCAAAATCACTGCAAATAGTGACTGCAGCCATGAAATGAAAAGACACTTGCTCCTTGGAAGAAAAGCTATGACAAATCAGGACAGCATATTAAAAAGCAGAGATATGACTTTATCAACAAAGGTCCTTCTAGTCAAAGATGTGTTTTTTCCAGTGGTCATGTATGAATGTGAAAGCTGGACTATAAAGAAAGCTGAGCACCAAAGAATTGATGCTTTTCAACTGTGGTGTTGGAGAAGACTCGAGTCCCTTGGACAGGAGATCAAACCAGTCAATTGTAAAGGAAATCAGTCCTGAATATTCCTTGGAACGACTGATGCTGATGCTGAAACTCCAGCACTTTGGCCACCTGATGTGAAAAAATGACTCATTGGAAAAGACCCTGATGCTGGGAAAGATTGAAGGCGGGAGGAGAAGGGGACGACAGAGGATGAGATGGTTGGATGGGATCACCACCTCAATGGACATGAAATTGAGCAAGCTCCAGGAGTTGGTGATGGACAGGGAAGCCTGGTGTGATGCAGTCCATTGGGTCTCAAAGAGTTGGACACGCCTGAACTGAACTGAAGCAGGTATTAGCTGTGGGACACATGGGACTTTTAGTTGTGGCATGTGGGATCATTTTTTTCAGTTGCAGCATGCCAACTCTTAGTTGCAGCATGTGGGATCTAGTTCCCTGACCAAGGCTCAAACCCAGGCCCCTGCATTGGGAGCCTGGAGTCTTCACCACTGGATCACCAGCTAAGTTTCTCAATGTTTCATTTGGACATAACACTTAATATTTAGCAAGCCCTTGTTAAATTTGCATGTGTGCTCACTCATTCAGTAGTGTTTGGCTCTTTGCAACCCCTGCTAGGCTCCTCTGTCTATGGAATTTTCCAGGAAAGAATACAGAGGTGGGTTACCATTTCCTTCTCCAGGGTATCTTCCTGACCCAGGGATCAAACCTGTGTCTCTTGCGTCTCCTGCACTGGCAGGATTCTTTACCACTGTGCCTCCTGGGAAGCCTGCTTTATCAAGGAGGCAAAAACATAAAAACAGGTACAAACTATATTATTAGGGACATAGCTTAATATGTAGTAGAGCACATGCTTGTGTGCTTAGTTCCTAAGTCATATCTGACTCTTTGTGACCCCATGGACTGCAGCACGCCAGGTTTCCCTGTCCTTCACTATCTCCAGGAGTTTACTCTAACTCATGTCCATTGCAATGGCACCCCACTCCAGTACTCTTGCCTGGAAAATCCCATGGATGGAGGAGCCTGGTAGGCTGCAGTCCATGGGGTCGCTAAGAGTCGGACATGACTGAGCGACTTCACTTTCCCTTTTCACTTTCATGCATTGGAGAAGGAAATGGCAACCCACTCCAGTGTTCTTGCCTGGAGAATCCCAGTGACGGGGGAGCCTGGTGGGCTGCCGTCTATGGGGTCGAGTGGAGTCGGACATGACTGAATCGACTTAGCAGCAGCAGCAGCATGTCCATTGAGTTGGTGATGCTATCTAATCATCTCATTCTTTGCCACCCTCTTCTTTTGCCTTCAAACTTTCCCAGCACCAGGGTCTTTTCCAATGAGTCGGCTCTTTGCATCAGATGGCTAAAGTAGTGGAGCTTCAGCTTCAGCAACAGTCTTTCCAATGAATATTCAGGGTTGATTTCTTTTAGAATTGTCTGGTTTGAGCTCCTTGCAGTCTAAGGGACTCTCAAGAGTCTTCTCCAGCACCACAATTCAAAAGCATCCATTCTTTAGCACTCAGCTTTCCTTCTGTTCTAGCTCTCACATCCGTACATGTCTCCTGGAAAAACTATAGTTTTGACAATGTGGACCTTTGTTGGCAAAGTGATGTCTCTGCTTTTTCCTTCCAAGGAGCAAGTGTCTTTGAATTTCATGGCTGTAGTTACCGTCTGCACTGATTTTGGAGCCCAAGAAAATAAAATCTGTCACTGCTTCTGCTTTTTCCCCTTCTATTTGACATGAAGTGATAGGGCCGGAAGCCATGATCTTTGTTTTTTGAATGCTGAGTTTCAATCTCGCTTTTTCGTTCTCCTCTTTCACCCTCATCAAGAAGCTCTTTAGTTCTTCATTTTCTACCATTAAAGCAGTATTATCTGCATATCTGAGGTTGTTGATATTTCTTCTGGCAATTTTGATACCAACTTGTGATTCATCCAGCCTGGAATTTTGCATGATGTACTCTGCATATAAGTTAAATATACAGCCTTATCATACTTGTTTCCCAATTTTGGACCAGTCTAACTGTTGCTTCTTGACCTGCATACAGGTTTCTAAGGGGGCAGGTACATTGGTCTGGTACTCCCACACTGGCTGTGTATAAACACAGAATAAGAGATCTAGGGGTCCCAGTAGAGACAAGACGCTAGTGAAAAAGGGAACACGCAGAGGGTTATCTCTGATTATAACCTTAAGACTGAATCCTCATTTTAAGTTTTAGTGACATACGTGTGTATGTGCACACATGCTCAGTTGTGTCAGACTCTTTGCAACCCCATGGACTGTAGCCCGCCACACTCCTCTGTTCATGGGATTGTCCAGGTAAAAATACTGGAGTGGGTGGCCATTTCCTTCTCCAGGGGATCTTCCTGACCCAGGGATCAAACCAGTGTCTCTGGCATCTCCTGCAGTGGCAGGCAGATTCTTTACCACTAGTGCCACTAAATAAGTTGTTAATTCATCAGCTTCTGTTTACTTGTCCCCATGCTTATGTCTTCCCAGGTAGTGGGAGTGCTTTCCAAACTAAAATAACTCAATTATCTTCCCCCAACACCAAGGTGGAGTGTGAAAACCACGTCCTCCAAACTTCCAAGCTGAAATATTTTGATGGATTGTACTTCACTCTGAAAGATGAACTGTTCATCCATCCAAAAAGTACTGATGGTTTACTCTGCTCACGGCACTGCCTTGGGTGCAGGAAGTACACATCTTGCTGGGTGGATTGGACCCCAGCCTTCATGGAGCTTGCAGTCTAGTAGAGACCAGAAGACAGGGGAGAAGGGGAGGATAAAGAGACACATCACAGAGCCAGGAAGTTTGATGCAAAATAGGAACTTTGACGTTTTGGGCAATGGATTGGTCCTTCAGACCATATGGTCACTCTTTCTTTTTTTAACTTTTTACTTTATATTGGAGTATAGCTGGTTAAAAATGTGAAGATATGGCCACTCCTTTTGCTTGAAATAGTGTTAACTGCATGGCACCCCACTCCAGTGCTCTTGCCTGGAAAATCCCATGGATGGAGGAGCCTGGTGGGCTGCAGTCCATGGGGTCGCTAAGAGTTGGA
>NW_011495045.1:5291665-5291906 GCF_000754665.1 Bison bison bison | reverse complement strand
AGAAACAAGATATACGAGGAATGGTAAAAATACTAAAATCATTAAGCTGATGGTAGGAAGGTTGCAGTCCATGGGGTCACTGAGGGTCAGACATGACTGAGCGACTTCCCTTTCACTTTTCACTTTCATGCATCGGAGAAGGAAATGGCAACCCACTCCAGTGTTCTTGCCTGGAGAATCCCAGGGACGGGGGAGCCTGGTGGGCTACCATCTGTGGGGTCGCACAGAGTCGGACACCTGT
>NW_011495045.1:5280272-5291565 GCF_000754665.1 Bison bison bison | reverse complement strand
TATCGCCATGGATGGAGGAGCCTGGTGGGCTGCAGTCCATGGGGTCGCTAAGAGTTGGACACGACTGAGTGACTTCACTTTCGCTTTTCCCTTTCATGCATTAGAGAAGGAAATGGCAACCCACTCCAGTGTTCTTGCCTGGAGAATCCCAGGGGACGGGGGAGCCTGGTGGGCTACCCATCTGTGGGGTCGCACAGAGTCGGACACGACTGAAGTGACTTAGCAGCAGTAGCAGCAGCAGGATGTTGCTGGTGTTTTAAATAATGGCCTTCAGAATTTCATATGGTAAATGACTGGTGTTAGGCCACATTTCTCTGCATTTGAGTCTTAAAGTGTTTGAGATAGTCAGCTCCCCCAAACAAAAAAAATGTAAAATCATTAGCATTATTTCTAATATTAATGTTGAGGCTGCAGTGAGACAAACACACAAACAGGACAGTGTGCAATCAGGATCGGGAACACAGTTAAGCGAAGAAGCCTAGATTCAAACTTCATTTTTAGTTTCTAAATTGTTTCCAAGTTACATATTTCCAAGTTTGGATGTCAGGAGAAAGAAAAAAGGTCCCCCGAGGCCACATGCAGAGGAGGGACTGTAGACACAAACTGACTAACATTCTGCTTCCTGCTTTTGGTTTGATTTGATTCTCTGGGAAAAACAAAACAAAACAAAAAACAGATATAAGAATTGCTATGTGTAGGCCAGCCCGATGCCAGCATACGCCGGCTTTGAAAAGCTTCTGGGATTTCTGTCTCCTTGTAATGATGTTTGCGGCTGTACTGAAGAAGAGGGACAGAACCCAGATGTTGGTTTCCCAAGCTCCACAGCACGCCCGCCAAGGAAAGCACTCTCTCTTGAAAGTCAGTTATAACAATCAGGTATTTATTTTCTACCACGTGCCAGCCCCTGGGCAAGGTGGTTCTTAGAGGTGCCAGCTGGGTGAGGGGCTGGGTTATGGGACACAGCCCAAACCAGGGCTCCAGCGGGGGCTCAAACCGTCTCATGCTCACCCCCAGAACCTGATCTGAGCCCCTTCGGAGACCTTCTGCATGTTTCCCTGATAGGAAAATTGCTTCTCTCTCCCTTCCCATTCTTGTCAGTTCAGGGTTTCTTTGAGCCTCCTAATAACCGTAGATTTCATTTTCCACCCATCCGGACTCCTTGCTCCTCCCTGCTCGGCCCGGGGAGAACTCGTAGACGTCGTTGGTGACGAAGCCACTCTCCATGCTCACCAGCGTCACGAACCCGCTCTCAGACGGGTTCACGGCCACGTTTTCGTAGTCACAAGACACGGCGTCCGGCGAGGCCTCTCCTGAGCGCGCTCTGAACGAGATGTTCTTTAGGTCCGGGCGGGTCTCGGCCAGATCAGCTTCGCTCTGCTTTCGTATGACGTTGTAAACCTCCAGGTCCGGGCTGTTCCCGGGCTGAGGAGCCGGCCAGGTGGGGCGCTGCTCCTTAGTGCTGGGGTCCGGCTGCCCCCGTTTCCTAGGAAGAGGGAGAACCAGGGCTGAGCAGACAAGGGGCCTGAGAATGTCCCCGGGTCCCTGTCCAGGCAGGAGAGGGTCATCCCTGCGCGGTCACTACGTTGCACTTCTCATCTGTGTCAACCTACAGGGCAGGGTTTCGGGTGGGGCAGGAATGAACGAGGAAAGTGTTCTATCTGTCATTCACCATGGCCTGAGCACAGAGCAGAACGGGTGATCCTAGGGTCCCCAGAGCCCCCAGAGGGTCTATGGAGAGAACTGCATGGGGGAAAAAATGCCACATTAAAACAAATCCATCTCTAAGGGAAACTGTCCTTCAATTCTGAATGTGGGCAATCAAGCTGAGTAGAATTAGTAATGTCTTTGACGTGCTCACCAACGGAAATCATAGATATTTTCATATCACAGTTATTGTTTAAGATGCCTTAAAATATTTTATGCTCATCTCTGCTTCAATATTATGATGTTGAATTATAATTCAATAATTATACCTAAAGAAGCATTAATAAAGAAGCTCATGTATTACTGTTTCACATACATTTTTGGAAATATTTTGCTAGTATTTTTGTGTCTGTGGCACAAAATGATTAAAACTGTGAGTAGACTCCAGTTTAAAGTTACAATTCCCAGATTGGGGTGAGCTGCTCAATGGGTAGATAAGGAAGGGAAATCAAGAACCAAGCACAGAGTAAGCAGTTAGAAAACATAGTAGCAATTTTTTAAACTGAATTCTGGTTTTTTGGCCATACCAACATTTTTAAAACTTATTATTTATTTTTAATTGGAAGATAATTGCGTTACAATATTGTGTTGGTTTCTGCCATAAATCAACATGAATCAGTCAGGTATACCTATGTCCCCTCCTTCTTGAACCTCCCTACCACCTCCTATGAACTGAATTCTGTCGATATTTTGGATTAAAAGGAATTAACTAATAAAAATGATCATAGGAAGAGATATTCCTGAGTGCTTATAATATACTCACTCTGCATGTATTAACTGATTTAATTCTAATAATTCTATAGGGGAGTTACTATTTTCTTAATCTTTTGGCCACGCTGCATGGCATGTAGGATGTTAGTTTCCTGACCAGGGATTGAACCCCTACCCTCTGTACCGACAGCACAGAGTCTTAATTGCTGGACCACCAGGGAAGTCCCTAAGGAATTATTATTAAATGAAGTAGGTTCTACATTGAAATCTTATTAGTTTATCTTAAATTGGTCATCAAAGGGAGTCAAGTCTTAAAATGTACCTTTGCTTTCCTGTTGTGAAGTCCACCTTCTTCTATATATACCATGATGATGGGGAATAAAAAGGTAGCTGAGAAGAGCTCTGGGTACCTCCAAAATGGTGGCTCCATTGTAACAGAGGTGCTCTAAGCTACTTAAGGTAGCTATTTTGTAGCTTGTGTATTCAAGTAAAAGTCAATTAAAAGAATATGGCTATTTTATTTTGAATGACGTGGTTTAGTTTCAGATGTTTGCCAGGAGGCTTTGGGACAGTTATTTTCATATGGCTCACTATTTACTCCTTTACTCACCCAGAAAACATTTCTGGAGTGAGAATGTACAGGCATGAGAAAACTTTGCTGAGTGATGTGTGGATACACAGGTGAATAATGCAGTCTCACCCCTCAAGTCATTTAAAATCTTCCACACTAAAAAATTAAAGAATGTAAGATCACTCTGTTAATTACAGCTGAGTACAAATGCTTAGTACTTCTGAGTGCCCGGAACCCATCAGAAGATTTATTCTCAAATCTGCAGAAGAGATTCTCTTGGAGCTGCCTTGCCTTTTAATGAAGTCCAAGTTCAGAAAACACAAAGGTTTACAGGATCAACGTTTTACTTGCCTCCTTCTACAGATCCAAACCCAACATACACCTGTGGTGACCACAAGGAGGAGAACGAGAATGCTGGGGATTAGGATGTAGGCAAGATTCAAGGCAGCTTCTGAAAAGAAAAGCGCAGATAAAATGTAGTTATGGGTATGGTGTTTTTCTGAGTTCTATAAGTTGTTCTAGTGAATTACTGAAAGTGACTCATTGGAATTGCAGTCAGTTGATTAGAAGTGCGGGTGGCCTGGGGACCCCCAATCTTGTGGCTGATATCTGAAGCAAGGGCAGTCTGTGTGGGGACTGAGCCCTTAACCTGTAGGGTCTGTGTTAATTTGGGGTGGCTAGTGTCACGGCTGAATTTCAGTACTTCAGTATCCTATTTCATTATATGGACACAGTAGATGCTCTTAGGTAGGTGAGAAAAATACTGTTACTTCTATTATGTAAATAACTAAACTGAAAAATTAAGTGTTTGTTTCTTAAAGTTACCCAGTGACAAAAACTCAGATCTTTCTCTTTTTTTGTTTTAATTGAAATATAGTTGACGTACAATATCATGTTAGTTTCAGATGTATCCTATATTGATTTGACATTTACCCACATTATTAAGTCTAGCTACCAGCCCATATCTTCCTCTTGAAACTCAAGGTGAGAGTTGAGGTTGAAAGTCCATTAGCACTCCAGTTTATCACCCCATTTTCTTTTATCTTTTATGTCCATTTTCTCTATTTGTCTTGTAAAGAAATATTAATCATGGCCTGGGTCTTTCTGCTCTTATTTCTCAATATTCATTCTCAATTCCCACCCCTTCCCCCCAACCTGACCCAAACAACTTCTGGGAGGTTCTCAAGTCTCCGACTGTCTTCCTGAAGACTTTTTACCTCTTGTCTCATCTAATCGCCCTAATTGTCTTAGGAAAATTCCCTTTGTATATTTCACTGACAAAATCTAACATTTAATACAGTTTTGACAAAGCCCGAGTGCCCTGTCTGTTTTCATTTTTAAGCAGCCGTGGGATGAACAAAGCAGGGTATGTAACCATGGGGAATTTATAATCAGGAGAGTCCCATTATCTATTTTTCCCTGGGAGAATTTTATGTATACCTTTGCTTTCTTTCAGTATTTCTGTGGCATCTGCTTTCTCTGTGTCTTCTGGAAGGATGGGTGTTGCTGGCTCTATCTCTTCACCTGGAGAGAGACACATGTACTTAGAACCTGGAGAAAAGCATTAACATCCAGATATTCTCTGAGGTCCTATCAGCTTTGGGGGGGATGTCAAAAAGCACTAGCAAAGTGACCAGTGCAGTTTATAACCACAGAAAGTGAAGAACTGAATTTGCTGACCGAGAGGTCTACTTTCGTGATCTTTCTGGTATGACTCTTGCTGCCAAGAATCAAGTAGGAACACAGCCAGCAGGCAGCTGACATCAAGGCCCATAAAGTGCTGCAGAACACGGAGGAAGGGCCGATGACTCACTTTTAGGACCAGAATGATCAGTTTGACTCACTTGTCTCGTTAGATTGAATTACTCCTTTCATATTGTCAATAAGGATAAGTAACATCCCAAACTGATTTGTAATTGTTCCTTTTCACACAGTTGAAAGGCGACCCTAGAGAGTGAGATTCTTGTCGTGAAGAGTCAGACACGACTGAGTGACTTGACTTTCACTTTTCATTTTCATGTATTGGAGAAGGAAATGGCAACCCACTCCAGTGTTCTTGCCTGGAGAATCCCAGGGATGGCGGAGCCTGGTGGGCTTCCGTCTATGGGGTCGCACAGAGTCAGACACGACTGAAGCGACTTAGCAGCAGCAGCAGCAGCAGAGAGTGAGATTAATGAATCACATGTGGTGTCTCGGTGTGACATATACCCATCCAAAGAGTCGGTGTCTTTCCATCGAATAATCTGGTATAAAGAGCATGTGACTCTAAACCTATCCAGAGGTTCTAAACCTGTGTAAAACAGCCCAAATGAACTCAAATCTCCAATGACAGTCTTACCTCCAGTCCTTGTAGAAGGAACTGTTGGCTTCTCTGCAGCAGAAAGGGATAAGAATGAGAGTAATATGTAAATTGCCATACCATCTGAGTGAAACTGGCCAGGGCACAGCTTCCATTTAGTTGCTCATTCAGTCTTCCAACAAACTTCATTTCGTGCTATCAGACTCCAGAACCTGGTTAGTAAGTCCAAAGAATCCCTTCTGCACAAAGACTAGCCTTTCCCCAGCTTTGCTTGGACACTTTTAAAAAAAGCATGAAAACTTTTAAATATGAGAACTTCCAAATATACACAAAAGTGGAAAGATTGGTATAATGAACCCCTATGCAGTGTCAATGCTTATCAACATACGGCTAATCTGGTTTCAACAATAATCCCTATTCCTCCCTGGGTACACCCAGGCCTGAATATTCTGTTCTATCCTATTAGGCTGCACTGGGTCTTAGTTGTGGCATGTGGGATCTAGTTTCCCTGACCAGAGATGAAACCCAGGCCCTCTGCATTGGGAGCATGAAGTCTTAGCCACTGGACAACCAGGGAGGTCCCCTGAACTGTTTTAAAGCAATCCAAGACATTTTATCAGTTCCTACTGGGGATGTTTTAGAGCAATGAACACCAGTCTCCAAGCAGTGGAGATGGCTGGGGACTAAGTAGACTATGGGCCGCCCCAAAGCAGAGCTGTGATCTAGAACCTGAACTATTTAATTCTAAGAGCCTCTGGATAGTCAGGCTACGCAGACAACCTACAGTAATGATTTTACTTCTGGCAGAAATTGTGTCAGTCTTTTGTACTGGCAGGGACTCTTATGCTGATCAGATACTCTGGGATCATAGAGTCAGAGTCTTTAAGGTCAAAATTTTAGAATTTATAGTCCTAAGGCCCGGAGGGGCTTCCCTGGTGGCTAAGATGGTAAAGAATCTGCCTGCAATGCAGGTGACCTGGGTTCGATCCCTGGGTTGGGAAGATTCCCTGGAGAAGGAAATGGCAACCCATTCCAGTATTCTTGCCTGGAGAATCTTATGGACAGAGGAGCCTGGTGGGCTACAGTCTGTGGGGTCGCAAAGAGTTGGACATGAGCAAGTAACATGCATACACAAGGCCAGGATGTCAAAGTTATTCTGAAGTTTTATTCAGAAGGGAAACTTTTAATCGTGTGTGTGTGTGTGTGTGTGTGTGTAGAGGTGATGCAAATCCATTTATTTATTAAAAATGTCTGCTATATGATAGAAACACCATTATGTTCTAAATGTTTTTATAAAAACAAACACAATTTATCCTGATGGCAGCCTTGTGAGTAAGTGCTATTCTGAATCTGTTCACAAGGAGACTCAGGTACAGGGAAATTAAGCAACTTACTCAAATCTCATGGCTAATAAGTAGCTGAACTGGGATTTAAATTTTAAAAATTCAAATGAAAATTTACGATCCCAAGGAGACAAACTCCATGCTAGGTATTAGAGACACACCAGCAAATAAAAAGCCATCCCAGCAGTCTAAGGAACTTACACTCTACAGGATGGCAATAAATATAGAATTATAGGAGAATATTCATACATATTAATTTTGTGATGTTATATTATAATACATCGTATATTCAATGACATTACAGAAAATGATGCAGTCATTTTGTTGTCCCTCCATAGTTCCATCCACTGGGCAAAACTGCAGTGAACGTGGCAAATTAATGCAGCATTTCCATCGCAGCTGCAATGGCCCGTGACATTGCCTCAGATGATTTGTCTCTGATTTCCACTGAATGTGTCTATGCTTCCAGAAGGAATCCAGAAGCACCCGGGACGAATCAAGCGTTCAGATCTGGCTGGCATGCTGCCTACTCTAAGTGGTCATGTCGTCAAATTTAGTTTTAGACGCTGTCTTTCAACTGGTCACTTGCCCTCTGGTATAAAACGATATTGTGCCATAATGTTGGAGCCATGCCAGGTGACCTTCCCCTAGTCCATCAAGTGCGGGGTCAAACATGTGTATTTCCAGACTTCATGCCAACCATATAGTGAAGTGGACAAACTTGCCAACAGGCAGCATACGTACTGCGTGTGTGAGGTGTTATGAGCCTCATAGGAGGAACACTTAACCTAGTTTTGAGGTTAAGCCCTGGAATGCTTCCCAGAGGAAGTGATTTTTTTTTTTAAACTTATTTGGAAATAATTTAAAATTTATGAAAATTTGCAAGGCTATTGCAAAGAATTCCCATGTATCCTTCACCCAAATGTTATCATTGTATCACATTTCATTTATGTAACTATTCTCTCTGTCTCTCTCTCTTTATATATATCTCCATATATTTATATCTATGTATCTATATCTAAATCTCTATATATACACAGACACATATATATATTCACATACACATACATGCATAACTTTTTTTCGGAGAATAAGTTGTAGTCATAGTTACCCTTTACTCCCTAAATACCTCAGTGTGTATTTAAAACAGGACTGGGAGGGGCATACTCTATCATAACCATAGTACAATTATCGAAACCAAAATATCAACCTTGATATGTATGGTATCATCCAATCTCCAGATCTTATTCAAGTTATGCCAATTGTCCTAAAAATGCCCTTTATGGAAAATTACCATTGTCATCATCAAAGATACAATCCAGGACCATCTATTATTGTTATGAGAGAAGGTGATGCTTAACCTGAAGGCTGAAAATGAGTTGACTGGAAAAGAGGGAAGGATGTTCCAAGCACTGGAAACAGCAGTTAAGAGACCATGGAGAACTTCACAAAACGCAGAAGGGAACTGGATGGGGGAGGGAATAAAAGCGGTGAGAACTGGGGCTGCAGAGAGGCAAGGGTCTGATCAAGCCAATCCTTTCGTGGTGTGCTGAGGTACATGAGCTTATCCTGAGAAGGAGGGGGCGGTCTACAGAAAGGCAACGTGCTAGTTTTCTTCCTTGTGCCCACATCCCTCTGCTCAATCTATTCTTGGTCCTTCTCTGTGTCCTGGGAGGCTGACCTCTGGGGATGTGTCCTGGGGCTCCCTTGTCCTTTGGTTCTTGATTGGACTTAACTAATAGGAGCTGAAGCAGGAGATTAGAGGGTAGGAGAAGAGACAGGTCCTAGTATGACCCCCCAGACCTCTCTCCCACATCATGGTGGTTCGACAGTACCGTGTTGTCTGGTTATAGCTCCTGTTGGGTGGCTCCTCTTGCATGACTCCAAGATTTCTCTGGGTTCTGCTAAAACCATACCCTCCCTTCGCTCCTTGAAGCCTAGGGGTAGTAATAGTTTCCTGTTGCAGCTGGTCCCTGGGCACGTCACCATCTCATGCTCTGTGTCCACACTTTGGTAAATATCATTTTATTATACTCCTCCCATTAAACCCTTTGAGTGTGCCATCTTTACCCTGCCAGGACTCAGTCTAATACAGGCAACAGCACAATGAATAAACAAAATTATTTTTTAAAAAACTAACTGGTTCTAACCCCAAAATAAAAGGCTATGAAAACCAGTGCCCAAATCTCACATTTCAAAAAATGTTTAAGGTACAAAATTTTAAATCATGGTGATAATAGGATATAATGAACAAAAGTGATGGGCAGCCAGTTTGTCATAAGTGAGTTGCTTTAATTGCTCTAAAAAAGTGCCCTGCAAGTCAGCCTTGATCCTTGCAACCTCCCTGCCTGAGACAACTCTATGGTGGGGAAGACCAGGTCTCTGGAGAGAAGAATTCATCTGAAGGGGTGAAGAGGGAGGAAAAACAACTTTAGCAGCAAAGGCACAGTCAAGCTCCAACAGTTTTTAAATGACAGGATTGTTTAGTCCCCAGCTAGATGTAACTAACAAGTCATTCTACTCCTGTCAGGAAAAGATGCCGAATTGAGATCAAGCAGTTGGCTTCAGGGTGGTGAAACGCTTCAGTAACAGAAAATCACTTCATGTTTAGATTGAAGTCCATCAAATGGAGGAATTTGGGAAAGCCCAGCACAGTGAGATTACGGGCTTGTAGCCAATTCAAAACCCTTAATAGATGTAGAAGAAAAAGCTAGTTAAATTTGCAAGGCATATATATAGACGGTGGCCTAAGGAGTTTAAGCCTGCTCATCAAAGTGACTGCTATCTGCCCAGTATCAGTAAAATTGGCATATTTTATCATCTACCTCCTGTGGTCATTATCCTGTTTCCTTAATGCCCCAGAAAATGGCTGGCAGGAGACAGGCAAGAAAAATGGCCAGCTTCCTTTCATATTTCTTCCTTATTCGAAGCTCCTACAGTGTACAACCTCACATATGGAAAGAATAAGAATTGTAACTGTCCACCTGGAAGGCTTTTTATTTCTTGAAGTTCTCATAATTCTTGCCTTATCATCCATAAATTAGACCCTTTCATTTCTTCATCTCTTAGCATCTAATACCCTCTTCTTTGCTAGAATTACTCCTCAGCGAGGAGGTATCAGGTCATCTCCCTTTACAAGAATTCCCAAAGTTTAACACTGCTGGCATTTGCAACAAGCTTTCTCAGAGACTACGTGACAAATTCTTAGAACCAGCAGCTAATTATGAAAGGAGACAGGAGGCTGAGAATGCAGCCACATAACTTGGGAGAGGATTCATTACCATCAGAATATTTGCAGATGAAATTGTTCTTCATGGTACATCGGTCGTCATTCCACTGGAACATGTAAGGGCCCCCGATGCCGGCGGGAGCCGACGGCTGATGGTACATGACCACGCAGACCTCGCTGCCGCAGGAAGGCTCATCCACATACCAGTTCCTGTAGGAAAGGGGTCAACAGTGGAGGCAACTGGAGAAGGATCCCGCAAGACTTCAAAGCCTTTGCTTTCCTATCAAATTCCACCGAGCCAGGAACTTAAGAGAGAGGGAGGAATTGAAGTGCTGCCAATAAGGAGAACCATGCTTTCGAATATGGACATCACAATCAATCATCTGACATTTGCCACAGCCTCTTTGCAGGGAGGAATATATTATCATATGATGTCTGCAAAGTTATTATGAGAAAAAGCAGCCAGCAGGGCCAGTCTGGACAATCTTATTATTTTTTTTGCTTTTGGGTAACTGGGTTTTGTTTCTCTTTTTTAAGAAATCAGATGTACCAGGAGAGGCATGGCTTATTGCATCCAGAGCTCACCCTGCTTCCATCTCCCCATGCTTTTCAGTAGCCACAGCTGCCTTCTGAACTCTGAGAGTGGATAGAATATTCAAGCATCTGAGGCTTCAAAGCAGGAGCCAGAGTTTGGGAAAAAGCAGGAGGCCCAGCTAGTCTTTTTCAGTGTTTAAGTTGTTTCTACTTCATCAGGCTGCTGAGACCTTTTGTTAGCCTCCGCTGCCTGATTTCTTGTCTTTGTCTCCCAGTTTCCTGGATGGGGTGCACTGCAGCCCCAGTGGTACTTGGAATTAAATGGTGCGGCTGCCCAGTTAGATCTGTGGGTGCCAGGTTAAAGCCTTGGATTCCGTAGTTTAGATGCTGTGAGCACCCAGGCCGTGTGCTGACTCAGGGCTGGGCTTTGTACTCTGCCTGGTTACTCACCCAAGCAGGTTGCTTCCAGGGCCCAGCTCTGCCCTGATGCTCAGACTGTTTAGATGAGCTCTGCTGCTCTGCCTAGCTCTCGTCACAGCCCCTCCTCATGGGCACCTAAGAGACAGCTCTCCGTGTACTACCCCAGGAGAGCTCTGCTTGAGTCTGGTGCTGCAGGTCAGCAGAAGGAAAATTCTCTGCTGAACTCATTGGGTTGAATTTGCCTGGATGATAGCTGAACTTGCAACACAGCTTGGACACTGTCTGGACAGCTGGGGTTCCTGACCGGGGCTGGGCTCTGCACCTCACCAGTCACCTCGAGGAAATTTTCCAACCTTGTTGATGGGCCTCCCCTTGTCTGTTTTCCTCCCCACTGGCCTTATGGCTTTATGTTAATTTATTTCACAGATAATGGGATGGATGCCTGGCATCCAATATGATGCCTGGAATCTAGTTTCTGGACT
>NW_011495045.1:5267359-5280172 GCF_000754665.1 Bison bison bison | reverse complement strand
GACCCTGCGACACCCCAGTAGATGCCCATGGTGCGTGCATGTGAGCTAAGTTGCCTCAGTCATGTCCAACTCTGGACCCTATGGATGGTAGCCCACCAGGCTCCTCTGTCCATGGGATTCTCCAGGCAAGAATGCTGGAATGGATTGCAGTGGGTTGCCGTGACCTCCTCCAGGGGATCTTCCCAACCCAGGGATTGAACCTGAGTCTCTTACATTTCCTACACTGGCAGGTGGGTTCTTTACCATGGAGGAGTCTGGTAGGCTGCAGTCCATGGGGTTGCTAAGAGTCAGACACGACTTAGTGACTTCACTTTCACTTTTCACTTTCGTGCATTGGAGAAGGAAATGGCAACCCACTCCAGTGTTCTTGCCTGCAGAATCCCAGCGATGGAGGAGCCTGGTGGGCTGCCATCTATGGGGTTGGCAAGAGTTGGACACGACTGATGTGACTTAGCAGCAGCAGCAGCAGAAGCAGCAGCACCCTCTGGGAGGCCCCAGGTACACATGGTATTTTCCTCTATTCTCCCCAAGGGACCTATGGCCATTTATTCAAGGAACCATACACTGGGGAAGGAAGAATACCCTGATATTACAAAGGCTGTGGACAGAGTGTGCAAGTTAACACTGCTACCCAAAGACTTGAAGTGTCATTAATGTTACCCATTTGAGTGGGAGCATATTGAGGCCAAGTATTAAATCGAGTTCTGTTTCAGGACTGAGGTAGGAGATAGATGGGCCTCCAGGCTGAACAGCTGGTGTTTGTCAAGCAAAGTTGTGTTTGCTTGAGGCTGTGTTCTCACCCAGACACTCCAAGCAAAAAGCTAGTGGCATAAGCTGCGCTCTGCTGGAATAAAGAGATAAGATGACCACTCAAAATCAAGGAAAAGTTCCCTGTCTGCCCATGGAAGGCTTTTTGGGGGGATCAAAAAGGGAGGGGGAGCATAATAAGTAGGTGCGTGGGAGACCACATGCACCTACAGGCATCTGTGGTAAGATCCATCTTAACAAAAAGTTGTGCATGCATCTTGGGGAAGGTCCTTGGACCTGTCAGGTATGAAAAAAGAAACAAGATAACTGCCCAAAGGTAAATGAAGACCCAGAAGGTTTATCCTATATCAGTGATTTAAATCACCTCTTTACTTCACCCCTCCTCATTAGAGAGGACTCCCGTATCTTTTCTCTCCGGGTGTGTATTTCTGCCTAACTGCTGACTTAAATAAACAAATTGCTTCTCTGTGTGTTTACCCACACTTCCGTGGTGGCTCAGCAGTAAAGAATCTGCCTGCAAGGCAGGAGATGCAGGAGATCTGGGTTGGATCCCTGGGTTGGGAAGATCCCCTGGAGGAGGAAACAGCAACCCACTCCAATACTGTTGCCTGGAGAATGCCATGGACAGAGGAGCCTGGTGATCTATAGTCCACAGGGTCACAAAGAGTCGGACACGACTGAGCGACTGAGCACGCACCCATGTGCTCTCCCACTGCTGTGTTTCTAATAATAAACTTTGTACCTGTTTTTATGTTTTTGCCTCTGTGAGAAATGTATTTTTCAATGGGTCAGGGGAACTTTGCTTTTAGCCTCTAATCCCTGGTGGACTAGTGGCTAGGATTCCTGATTTTCATCCAGGCTACCCAGGTCCAATTCCTGGGCAGAGAACTAAGATCTCTCTTCAGGACTGCTCAGTGCTGTCTCTCTGAGATAAGGACCAGCTCACAGTGGGACCCATCCAGTGGTCATTCTCCAGTTTCAAAATATATGAATTGAAAACTTATGGGGTAAGAGTTATAATAGGGAGAAGGTCAAGTGGAAGCCTTGAAAACTGCATTCTTCCCTGTCCTCTTCAAGATAGTAAACAGAAAACAATAACTTATCCAGGCAAACATGACAGAAAGTAGTGCTGCCTCCAAAGACCTAGAAAATGCCAGGATGGTATTCCCCGCCACATCTCTATATAATTCACTAGTCTGGCCCCTGCAAAAATCAGGCAGATTCTGAAGGATGAAACTGGAGGAGCACAGACTCAACCAAGTAGAAGCCTCCACTGCAGCTGCTATGCCATATGTGGCATCTTTGCTAGAGCTGGTTAACATGTCCTTGGGTACTAGTATGAAGATTTGGTGAGTACATTCCTTTTCATCTGTATCAGAAAGAGAATCAGAAACAGTCTGCCTTCATTTGGGATAGACATCAGTATATATTTATGGTCTTTCCCCAGGACTGTATTACTTTTCCTACCCTCTGTCATAATATGACATGAAGAGAGACTTCCAAGAACACTGGATTGGGTTGCCATTTCCTTCTCCAATGCATGAAAGTGAAAAGTGAAAGTGAAGTTGCTCAGTCGCGTCTGACCCTCAGCGACCCCATGGACTGCAGCCTACCAGGCTCCTCCACCCATGGGATTTTCCAGGCAAGAGTACTGGAGTGGGGTGCCATTGCCTTCTCCAAAATCACCTTGGTGATTTTGCCTTCTCCAAAATCACCATATTGTTGAAAGTGAAAGTGAAAAGTTTCTCAGTCAAGTCCCACTCTTTGTGACCCCATGACTATACAGTTCATGGAATTCTCCAGGCCAGAATACTGGAATGGGTAGCCTTTTCCTTCTCCAGGGGATCTTCCCAACCCAGGGATTGAACTCAGGTCTCCCACATTGCAGGCAGATTCTTTACCAGCTGAGACACGAGGGAAGCCCAAGAATACTGGAGTGGGTAGCCTATCCCTCCTCCAGGGGATCTTCCTGACCCAGGAATTGAACTGGGGTCTCCTGCATTGCAGACAGATTCTTTACCAACTGAGCTATCAGGGAAGCCCCAAGGTTGGAGATAAATGCTATGAAGATTCAGGGGCCTGCTACTTCATGAAAATGTGTAGGTGTTTTGTAGTCTAGGCAATGGCACAACACCTCTTTCAAGTTAAGGGTTAAATTATTTCATCTCATAATACATGAAGCATCTTGCAATCATTTGAAGAAGGAAGCCTAGCATGTGGTAGGTCCCTTTGGGCTCTAGAGGTGGCATATTTCATACCTGGGAATACTGTTCTGGTATATATACCTGTTGACATGAAAGGCAGCTGTCTTTGAGTGGGATCCAGAGCCAAAAAGGACTCTGAAGTGGTTCTAGGCTGTGATGGAAGCAGACTTCCCACTTGGGCCATATGATCCATCACACCCTATTGTTAGAGGCATCGGTGGTGAGAAAAACAATGTCATGTAGCATCCGTACAAGCTCCAGTGAGAGAATCACAATGCAAACCCTTGAGATTCTGTAGCAAGGCCATATCACCTGTAGCTGAGGGAAAAAAACCACCTTTTGCAAGGAACTCTGGCTTGCTACTAGGCAAGGAGTACCAAGAGACCATACAATCCAACTTGCTCGGTCAAAGTGAGATATTGTCAGACACACTTAGTCAAAAGATTAGGCAGGAATCAACTCATTATAAGATGGAAGAGGTATATTTAGGACCAAAGGGCATGTACAAACAGAGCAGACCGCCATGATATCTTCCTCTATTGTACCAGAGCCTATCCCTCAGCTTCTACCTACAGCTGCATAAGGGAATCCCTTATGACCAGCTGATAAAGGTAGCCTTAGGTCGCCAAGCATGGGGAGACAACTCCCAGTGGGCAGCAGCTGTACTACAGCCCCACTCAGAGGTGGTTGTGAAAGGTTTAGTGGTGAAGAGGCAACCTCCCAATGGCCAGAGCTTTGTTGATGTGCCTACTTAACCACTTGGTATGGAAAGAGAAGTTATTGGACATTAGACTAAGGCAAAGAGCTTGGTCAGCTGATCAGGAGTCTAAAAGGAGAAAGAGTGGGAGGCTGAGGACAAGGAGTTCTTGGATAGAGTGACGTGAACAGACATATGGGAGTAGGTATAAAGTATGAAAATCTACCATATGTTAAAGCCCAGCAAGAAGCCTCTAGCACAGAAGAGGCACTGACTAAGCAGGGAGACAAAACAGCTCAACCTGTGAGCAGCTGCCCCTGTGCTGATGTAATAGGCGTATACTAGAGTGGCCGTGGTGGCAGGAGGGAGGCCATGCATGGGCTCAGCAGTAGCTGTTCCCACTAGCCAAGGCTGATCGAGCTACTGCCAAATCCAACCTGCCAGAAACAGAGACTGGCCTAGCATTTGGTGGCAACTAGACCCCACTGGACTCCTTTCACCCTGAAAGGGGCAATGATTCATGTTGATAGGAAGAGATAATCCGGGCATTGGTTTGCCTCTTCCACCCCAGGGCCTTAGCATCACTATCCAAATACTTACACAGTCTTTGATCTACCAGCTCAGGATTCTAAATAAGATCTAATTAGACCAAAAAACCAAGTTTCTAGCAAAGGAGATGTGGGAGTAGGCAGGGGATTTACTAGTCGGACCACACGCTTTGCTCTCCTAAAGCTGCCAGTGTGACAGAAGGATGAACAAGCTTGTTGAAAATCCACCTGAAGCACTGACTGAGTGGCAATACTTGTGAGGAGGGGGCAACATCCTCCCAGATGCAGTGCAGACTTTGAATCATCGACCTTTGTGTCATGCAAGGGTATTCTGGGGTCTGGAAGCCAAGGGGTGTAGAAGAAAAATCGGAAGCTAACAGAGGTTGATTCATGAAGTTAAGGAAAGAAACTGTCTCCATAACATAAAAGTGCATGCTGAAGCAGTAGATGCTGCTTAGAGGCTGAAGCAAGTTATCCAGATCTAGCTAAAGATAACTTACAAAGGTGGCCTCACTAAACAGATTTTCAGAGTAGAAGAAACAGCCTTTTATTGGAAGATACCATCTAGGACTTTCATAATTTAGACAGGAGAAATCAATGTTTGGCTTCAAAGCTTCAAAGAGCAGGATGACTGGTGGGGATGTATGTGTGCATATCTGCTCAGGCTCCTCTGCCTGTGGAATTTTCTAACCAAGAATACAGGGTGGGTTCGCATTTTATACAACCCATGGATCGAACCTGACTCTCTTGCATCTCCTGCATTGGCAGGCAGATTCTTTACTACTGATGGCACCTGCTGCTGCTGCTGCTAAGTCGCTTCAGTCATGTCCGACTCTGTGCAACCCCATAGACGGCAGCCCACCAGGCTCCCCTTTCCCTGGGATTCTGCAGGCAAGAACACTGGAGTGGGTTGCCATTTCCTTCTCCAATACATGAAAGTGAAAGTGATTCATGTTGAGGTTTGACAGAAAACAGCAAAATTCTGTAAAGCAATTATCCTTCAATAAAAAATAAATAGTAATTTTAAAAAAAGCTGACACAGCCAGTGACTTTAAGTTGAAGCTAGTTTTCACCGATCATTTTGAAAATTTTAGGACCCCTAAGAAATATGCTAAATCTACTTGGCCTTTGCTGTATAAATGGGACAACAAAGCCTGGATGACAGCACAACTGTTCACAGCATGATTTACTGAATATTTTAAGCCCTTTGTTGAGACCTACTATCAGAAAAACGATTCCTTTCCAAGTATTACTGCTCCTTGACGATGCACCTAATCACCCAAGCGCTCTGATGGAGATGTACAATGAGATTATTGTGATTTTCATGCCTGGTAACACAACATCCATTCTGCAGTCCATGGATAAAGAAGTAATTTTGATGTTCAAGCTTTATTCTTTAAGAAATACATTTCTCAAGGCTATAGCTTGCAAAAGGAGGACAACCCTTGCTTCCCATCCCTGGCAGTACCCACTTGGGGAATTTGTGCTTCTTGTCTCTGCAATATTGAGGCCTGTGGGTTTAGAGGGCCTGGTACCCAGAGGAGAAATCCTTCCACCAGAAGATATACCACAAATGTTGTTGAACCAATGGCTGCCACTTGGACACCAAGGGATCCTTGTGTCCAGGAACGAGCAGGCAAGAGGAGGAGTCATTGTCTTTGTAGGAGGTACTGACCCTAATCATGAAGGTATCTCTGCTGTTATAGGCAGGGGGATATGTTTGGCACTCAGGTATCTCTTGGGTACCTGTTGGTACTCATGCGCTCCATTTTGATGGTAAATAGAAAAGTGAAATCACTCCAGACTGAGAAATTCAAGTTGACTAGGGCT
Organism: Bison bison bison; assembly: GCF_000754665.1. Taxonomy (NCBI): domain Eukaryota; kingdom Metazoa; phylum Chordata; class Mammalia; order Artiodactyla; family Bovidae; genus Bison; species Bison bison. Next base: position 5,274,125 of record NW_011495045.1, on the reverse strand, counting down.
TCACATTCCTCAGGGATAAGGGTCTGGGTCTTCCCACAAGGTAAGCAAGCCACTGAGGCTCCCTGAGAAGAGGGGAGGGGAACCTAGACAGGATGGAGGAGGTGAGGGGGGCTCAGTAAGTATAAGTCATGGCTCTGGGGACCAGCTGCACTGGTGGAGAGGGTAGTTCCTCCTGCTAATCTTCTTTTTAAAAATTTCTCCCAGGAGTACTTCCCTGGCAGCCCAGTGGTGAAGAATCATGCCTTCCAATGCAGGGGACATAGGTTTGATCCCTGGTTGGAGAACTAAGATCCTACATGCCATGGGCAGGTAAGCTTGCCCCTGGCAACTAGAGAGCCTGTGTGCCACAACTAGGGAAGCCTGAGTGCCGCAGTGAAGACCCAGAGCAGACGAAAAAAAAAGGTTTCTCCTGGGAGGAGAGGTCCATGAGAATCTTGGAGGAGATACTCCTGGATTAAACGAAGGTGAGGGTCAGAATAGCCAAATGGGTGGGCTTCGATAAATGCTGACATGCTGTCTTAAATGGAGTAGGTAAAAAGAGATATTCTTATCTTCATTCTTTTGATTGAAACTGAGTTTAAATTTTTTCCCCATACGATTGTTTACCAGTTAGAGTGTCTATTTTGTGAACTGTTTGCTCAGGTCTTGCTCATGGGTTTTATTGACATTTAAACATTTAGCGTTTTACTGATTTATATATACTATTTATTATAAAAAGATAGTAACTGTTAAATTTGTTAAAGTACGTTTCCCGTCTTAAGTCTGCCTTTGCATTTTGATATTTGATGACATTTTTCCACATCACTGCTTTCCTCAGGGAGAGATGATGGCAGTGCCATGGTGCCAGGGCGAGTATGTGAAGTGAGTCCAATACTGGAGGTTTAGAAGGGGTCTGCAAACCACAGGCTTCTTTGTGTCCCCTCTTGGCCAATCCAGAGAATTAGATCTGGCTCTAATTTCTTGCCTGTCATAATTCCAGAGAAGGCAATGGCAACCCACTCCAGTACTCTTGCCTGGAAAATCCCATGGACAGAAGAGCCTGGTAGGCTGCAGTCCATGGGGTTGCGAAGAGTCAGACATGACTGAGAGACTTCCCTTTCACTTTTCACTTTCATGCATTGGAGAAGGAAATGGCAACCCACTCCAGTGTTCTTGCCTGGAGAATCCCAGGGACGGGGGAGCCTGATGGGCTGCCATCTATGGGGTCGCACAGAGTCGGACACAACTGAAGTGACTTAGCAGCAGCAGCAGCAGCAGCAGCATAAATCCTTGTTGTCTAAAGCCCTTCAGCCCCCTAGGCCTTTAGTCTCTCACTGGGCCTGCAATCACACTCTTGGGCATATACTCAGAGAAAACCATAATTCAAAAGTATACATGCACCCCAATATTCACCGCAGCAGTGTTTACAGTAGCCAAGATATGGAAGCAGCCTAAACATCCATCAACAGAGGAATGGATATAAGATGTGGTACATATATGCAATGGAATATTACTCAGCCATAAAAAGAACAAAATAATGTCATTTGCAGCAACATGGATGAACGTAGAGATTGTCACACTGAGTGAACTCAGTCAGACAGGGAAAAACAAATATCATATGATATCATTTATATGTGGAATCTAAAAAAATGGTACAAATGGACTCATTTACAAAACATAAATAGAGTCACAGATGTAGAAAACCAACTTATGGTTACCAAGGTGTAAGAGGGTGGAGGGAGGGATAAATTGGGAGATTGGGATTGACATATACACACTGCTGCTGCTGCTGCTGCTAAGTCGCTTCAGTCGTGTCCGACTCTGTGTGACCCCAGAGACGGCAGCCCACCAGGCTCCCCCGTCCCTGGGATTCTCCAGGCAAGAACACTGGAGTGGGTTGCCATTTCCTTCTCCAGTGCATGAAAGTGAAAAGTGAAAGGGAAGTCGCTCAGTTGTGTCCGACTCCTAGGGACCCCATGGACTACAGCCTTCCAGGCTCCTCTGTCCATGGAATTTTCCAGGCAGGAGTACTGGAGTGGGGTGCCATTGCCTTCTCCAACATATACACACTACTATATATAAAATAGATAGCTAACAGGGACCTACAGTATGGCACAGGGAATCTACTCGGTACTCTGTAATGGCTTGTAAGGGAAAGGTCTTAAAAAAGGGTGGATATATGTATATGTATACATTCACTTTGCTGTAGTAACACAATGGAAATCAACTACACTCTAATAAAAATTAAAAAAATCTCTCATTAGGGTTCTAGTCCAAAAGGCCAGGTAGCCAGAACTGCTGACATCATGCATTGTGCCCTATTGAAGCAATGCTTCTGGGCCACCCTCCTGGGCAGAGCTCTCTGAACATGAGCTGGGCCCAAGTTAAGGCTGATTTATCACCCTTGCCACACTGCTTCGGTCTGTGGCTGTGCCAGTGCTGCTATCCCCTTGGGGCTCTGCCCAGCTGGGCTTCTCTTCCTTCCTGACTGGCACCGGGGATCTAGCCTGCCTCTTTCTTGAGCTATGTCCAGTGAGTTAGCCGCTGTGAGTTCCGCACACTTACCTAAATGCTGCTGTGCTTCCATCGATCCAGGCATAAAGGTCCTGGCAGGCTGTGCCATTGCTTTTTTGGTCCTCACGCCTCCTGAGCCCAATCCAGAAATCGCCATCAGAAGCCAGGAGGTTTTCAATGAACTTTTCTATCAGTCTCTGTTCATCTTCAGACTCAATGCTGACTAGCTGGCCCCCATTTCTCCTGCAGGCTGCTCTGGCTTCCTCAAAGTTCAGTCTTCGAGAAGCATCACGGAAGTAAATGACTTCATAACAAGGCTTCTGGGTTCCTAACCGGCAGACTGGCTGACCTGGAGAAGAAAAGAAGCCTACCTATTTTAGTGCCCCCCAACACACTCTCAGATGGTAAAGAATCTGCCTGCAATGCAGGAGACCTGGGTTCAATTCCTGGACAGGGAAGATGACCTAGAGAAGGAAATGGCTACCCACTCCAGTATTCTTACCAGGAGAATTCCATGGACAGAGGAGCCTGGCGGGCTCCAGTCTGTGGGGTCACAAAGAGTCGGACCCAATTGAGCAACTAACACTTAAAATATACCAGAGCAGAGACGCTTGGAGACATCTGAATGGAGCTGGGCAGGAATTCTGATTACTCATCAGTGGACTGTTTTAGTGTCATTTAGGCTCTCAGAGCAAATTAATACCCCTTCCAGTGCGGAGATGCAGTGATTTAGACTCTGATGGCTAAATTGTGTAGGACCTCCATGCTTTGTTTATTCCATTACAGATGATTGAAAAGCAGACATTTAAAATTAATCTCTATAAGAGCAGTGGATGAAGATTTATTGTTTCACTTAAAGGCACACAAACACTTTCATGCCATTTGGGAGTCTCAGGAGATAGTGTGGTTTAAAGTGAGTTGCCTCTGTTTGGGGTTTCCTTCGGGTAAAAGAGGCATTCTGAACTCAGGTGTGAGCTTCTCAACGCTGGAGCCCTCTGCCTAGGTTGCAGGACTGAGAATTCACCCAGTCTATGGTATAAGCAGAAGCTATGAGCATCAGATCCAAGGGGATTTCTGCTACTGGTCTTGCTTAAAGACAACAGCTAAGGTTTAGTGAACTCTTTCTGTGTGTTATGCATTACGCTAAGGGCTTTTACATTTACATACACACCATATCTCACTAAACACTCATAGTAATCCTCTGCTGTAGAAGTTGTTTATGCCTCATTTTACAGATGAGAAAACTGAGGCTCAGAGAAATTTGCTTGGCTAAGGTCACATATGGCTTCCCAGGTGGTACTAGTCATAAAGAACCTGCCTGCCAATGCAGGAGACATAAGAGACATCCCCCATGCCAACGAAAGCTCAGGTTGCACCAGAAGCCTATGTAATATGTCTCATCTGACTGACCACTGAAAGGCTGAAGACAAAGACAAATGGATGGGACTCTACTGAGGACAGATTACAAATCCTTCACCAGTACACACCACCCTAGCTTGTGTCTGGGCTCCTGAAGCCATTTCTGATCTGTTCTGTTCAGTCACTAACTCAGGTTGGACTCTTTGCAACCCCATGGACTGCAGCACGCCAGGCTTCCCTGTTCATCACCATCTCCTGAAGCATGAGTTGCTCACACTCATGTCCATCGAGTTGATGATGCCATCCAGCCATCTCATCCTCTGTCATCTCCTTCTCCTGCCTTCAATCTTTCCCAGCATCAGAGTCTTTTCCAATGAGTCAGCTCGTCGCATCACGTGGCAAAAGTATTGGAGATTCAACTTCAGCATCAGTCCTTCCAGTGAATATTCAGGGTTGATTTCCTTTAGGATGGACTGCTTTGATCTCCTTACAGTCCCAGGGACTCTCTAGAGTCTTCTCCAACACCACAATTCAAAAGCATCAATTCTTCAGTGGTCAGCCTTTCTTATGGTCCAACTCTCACACCTGTATATGACTAATGGAAAAACCATAGCTTTGACTATACGGACCTTTGTTGGCAAAGTAATGTCTGTGCTTTTCAATATATTAAGTTTGTCATAACTTTTCTTCCAAGGAGCAAGAGTCTTTTAATTTCACGATTGCAATTCTGCACCCAAAACATTAGCCTCATCGCTCCTTTGTCCAGTCAGTATGTACTGAGTGTACACATGGTGCCTGGCGCTGTGCTAGGTGCTGGGAATACAGAAACACATATGCTTCCGAGCCCACAGGAAGACACAACATGTGTTTCTGGATCCAGCTGTACAGTGAACACCAGACTTCAACAAGGAGAATCCCTTGCAATGAAGAGCCGGTTCTTGGACTCTGGATGTCAATTGCTGCCACAGAGCGAGGAGTTGAGGATTTGTGTTTGGAAAACTCTTTCCAGCTCTCATAGAATGTTCTCATTTTCCTAACTTGTTTTGCATCTGTTCAGGGAGCCAGATAGCATTCGTTATTCCCCAAACTGCCCAGAGTACCGGGCAAAAGGCCGCAGACAGTGAACTGCATTTTCAGTGCTTAAATGGGAACAGAGCCCATACAGATAATCCAGAGAGCTCTTGTGAATTCTTATTTTCAGTTTCTTCTTTCATTGCTTTTGTAACTAAATTCTTAAATAAAAAACGTTGGTTTTTCATTTTCCATCTTCTCCCTTTCTCTGCCATTTTTCTCCTGTTGCTGAATAGAGAAACTCTAGCAGGACTGCTCCATCAGAAAATTAGGAGGCCTCCTAAGAGGAACATTCTCACTGAGGAGGTATTCTGGAGACGGGAGAGAAGGCTGGGCCAGCTCAGCTTCTATGGGTCCTTAAAGGTGGCTCCAAATGAGGAAGCCGAGGAAAAACAAATGAGTCCCAGGAACCCCAAATCTGGAGGTGAATTTACTGGCAGCCTCCATTTTTCCATCGTTGGATCATCAAGGTGATCATCATAACACCCTAAACGAGTTTCCTGTATGGCCCAGCCTGGCCACACATCCCCAGTCAGCCAGTGAATGCCAGAGTGACCCAGAGCTGGAAGAAGGCCCAGGGCTCATCTGGTCCCCTTGCCTTCAGGAAGTGTCTCTCATCTCTCACTTGCAGGAAAGGGAAGGGCGGGAGGGACTTCTGTTCCTCTCCATGGAGGACAGAGCCCGGGGAATTGGTCACCCAAACAGCTGAATTCGGTTACCCTCCCATTTTGCCGCTCGGCACCCCACCCCATCCTGAAACCAACTTTAGAGTCTCTCAATCAACTTCCGAAGCATAGATAACTGAGCGGCGGTTTTCTTTCTCCTCCATCCCTCGTGGCCCATCTGTTGCCTGAAAAAGGCCATGAAGGAAACCCGAGAAGGGATATGGACATCACCCTCCCGCTGGCCCCCGCCACGACATGTGGAACAAATGCAAGAGGCAAGAAGCCAGAGCACTGTACCTCCTCTGAAGTCCAAGTCCGCGGCTGCAGTCACAGGAGGAAGGAAGCCTAGAGTCATCCCCCCGAGTAAGGCGGGGCTTGTCCCGAGCTAACTAGGCTGCTTTTTCTAAGCGCTCTTATTCCAGGCGCGGGATCCAGCCGCCCTCCCTGCTGCTGGGGCTGCTAAGTCGCGTCAGTCTACCAGGCTCCTCCATCCATGGGAGTCTCCAGGCAAGAATACTGGAGTGGGTTGCCATTTCCTTCTACAATCCATGAAAGTGAAAAGTGAAAGTGAAGTCGCTCAGTCGCGTCCGACTCTTAGCGACCCCATGGACTGTAGCCTACCAGGCTCCTCCATCCATGGGATTCTCCAGGCAAGAGTACTGGAGTGGGGTGCCATTGCCTTCTCCGCCGCCCTCCCTACCCCCCATCAGAAGAGACCAGGAGTAACAGGCTGGGTTCCCACAGCACAGCTGAGCTAGAATCGCTACTGTACGCACCCCTCACTCCCCCACCCCGTCCCCGGGGACAGGAGACCTCCTCGGTGGGCAGGACAAGCGCTGTGTGGGGGTCCCGGGCACTACTGAGACTCGCTCAATGGAGCGGACCGAGGGGCGCCTCCTGGAGCAGTTTGCTCACTGTTCCATCTAGCCTCCGTCTCCCGGTATCTGGTAACCGTGGGCGGGGAGTGGACGTCGAGCTGTCCACGACACGCAGGGAACCGACGCTGGGCTCAGCCGCCCGGCGATTGCTCCTCTAGAAGCAGCGGGAGCCGGTGGGACTGAGTCCACTGGTGGGGCGGGGGCGCCACCCCTCCGCCCTCTCCTCCGAGGGCCAGAGAAGAGGCGCCGTGGCCCTGAAGACTGTCAGCCGCACCAGGGGTGCCGTGGGTGCCGCAGCCG
>NW_011495045.1:5246794-5266936 GCF_000754665.1 Bison bison bison | reverse complement strand
ACTCGGAGCTTCCCAGGGACATCCTGCGTTTGCTCGGGGCGCAGAGCCGAGGAAAATCCCGGTCTGGCTTCTCCGAAATCCAATGAAGACGGCACTGGCTAAAAACCGACCATGTCTCGCCCCAACTCCTCCTCCCAGCGTCCTCGGCTCCGCCTTCGGGCCAGCGGGAGAAGCAAACTCCGAGACCTGCAGGGACTCAGGAGGCTGCTGTCCGCCTTCGGGGCTACGTCTAAGAAAAAAGCGGTGGACGTAGCGAACAGACGCGCACCTAGGCGGGGTGCCCACTGGCCAGGCAAGTTATGCTGCAGCGTGGATACCGTCCAGCGGAGGCTAAGTTGGAGTTCTGGCTGAGAGAAGAGTGGCTCTCCCAGAGCGTCCTTGAGACCAGCGAGGAAATAATACCGCTTTCTGCAGAGCACATGGGTGTGGGTCATGGTTCCGTCTCGTGGTAGAAAGGAGGCGACCCTCTCTCCCCATCCCCCCAGGAAAGAGTGACCCTCGTTTCCTGTGGCAAAGCTTTCCTCAGGAACCCAGCCTCAATATGTACTCCTTCTTCGAAACTCTCACAATAGTCCTGTTTTACATTTGCACCTTGTTGTAAACAAAATGTCTTCAAATATATTCAAATAATAAAAGTAAGACTCCTGTCCAAAAACTAAAGTGCTAAGTGCTGGAAGGTGGGTCTGATTTGCATACTACCCCCCGCCCCCCCAGCCCTATCTGGTCCACTGACTTCTGAGTTTTGGTCTCAGATGGAGCCAATTGCAGTTTGAGACAAACAAGCCAGATTGATCACAGGCTGGGGCATCTGTTTTCAGTATCAGCTGATCTTTTAGGAAGCTCTGCTACTGCAGAAAGGACAGCATTGGCACGAGGAGGGCTGACCTTTAAGGCAAGTTCATTTACAGCCTGTCCTTATGCCTGAATTAGAATATTTCATGTCCAGCACACATTCTTTCTAGAAATTCCCAATTATCAAAACATCCAAAGAGTGGGCTGATATGGTGAGTAGAAGCACTTGATTCGGCAAGTCAGCATTTGAAATTGTTTCTGGTTCTGCTTTTTTTCGCTTAATGTCTCTGTAGACTCCAGCAAGTTTCTTTGCCTACATTTAAGTTAACTCTTGGTAACAATAAAAATCACTTTAACTTGTGAAGTTTTGATAAGGCAACTGGGTATGTAAGTGTGCAGATAGCTGGACACTTAATGGCAATTACAGAGGATTTATTTCCAATCTTACAGCATATATTACAGCTTAGAGAAGCTGTTTAACCTTGGCCCAAATAATTGAATTGTGCCTTGAGTTCTCCCTTGGATACCCTGGCCCTTGGTCCAGATGGACATTGTTGAGGTATGCAGTCAATCTAATGTAGATTACAACAGTGACCCCAATTCTTCACCCCACCTTATATCCACACCCTTTAACTAGGTGAATTTGCAGTTCTTCTTACTAAAGGAGCTGGAGAAGGCAATGGCACCCCACTTCAGTACTCTTGCTTGGAAAATCCCATGGACGGAGGAGCCTGTTAGGCTGCAATCCATGGGGTCACTAAGAGTCAGACCCGACTGAGCGACTTCACTTTCACTTTTCACTTTCATGCATTGGAGAAGGAAATGGCAACCTACTCCAGTGTTCTTGCCTGGAGAATCCCAGGGACGGGGAAGCCTGGTGGGCTGCCGTCTATGGGGTTGCACAGTCGGACACGACTGAAGTGACTTAGCATTAGCGTTACTAAAGGAGCAGAGTACATTGCCCCCTCCCTTGTCCTTGTGTTCGACCAACAGAATGAGCTTAGACTGGAAAAGGCCTCACATAGTTTTGTTTGTTCTCTTGCTTCTCTGCCACCCTTTGAGAGCTCAGATATCCCACTTGTCCAGGTAGAACCCAAAGAAGACACCTGGGGCAGAGCGGCCTCTGTCAATCAACAGACATATAGTGAGAAGCAGAGCTGCCCTGCAGCCAGAAGCTGAGCTATCTGGCCAGACTTAGTCAAATCCTCAGCTGACCTCCAGATATATAAGCAATAATAAATGTTTCAGATCACTTTGTTATGCAATGCTGTTGCAGCAATACCTGACCATTACACCCGGTAATACAGAGCGATGCTGCTGGTTGCTGAAAAAGCTCATAAAATGGAATTTTTCTTGGTAAAATTGTCTTGGTCCAGGCTCCAATCCTTAGTTTGACAAGCTCAAGCCCAATCTAAGAGAATAATATATTCACCCATTGAGAAACAGTCTTCTGAGCACATACTCACCCTCTGGGGGGAAAAGATTTCTCAGTGAGTGTGGCATCAGAACAAAGGGAATCAGCTATACGATTTGAAATTTAGGCTTTGATATCCAGCTATGTCCATCTTCGCGATAAGAGAGCTGTCCGGCAGACAAACACATCATCCTGACAGGGTCATTTTTAATCTTGATAATGCTGAGATGAGATTGCCAACTTGTAACTTTCTAAATTTCCCTTCTCTAGGTCTGATTACCTTTCTTTTTGTTCAAAACGTTTTTCTCCAAACAGTGTCACAGCAGAAATGCTAATATCCATTCTCCACTTCTTTTAGTGATAGAGTCCTTGAACTCCAACTAGGCAGGTATCCCCTCATCCACCCCCATTAAAGACTGTTTCCCAGCCTCCCTTGCAGTCTGGTGTGCCCTTAATGATTAAGTTCTGACCAGTGGGTCACCCGCTCTGCTGCTGGCCCTGTGGATGGAAGCCGCACTGTGCGAAGTTTATGTTCAGGAGTTGCAGGTGGAGGCTAGCAGGAAAGTGCATGGTGCTTCTAAATAGAGCTGTGAGCTCTGGAGTCTCATGTACAATCCTGAGTAGGCCTGCCAGTTGGGCAATGCAGAAGGGACAAAGTCTTAACCTTCTCTTTTCCAGTGTATCCCACCTTTGTAAGTGAGGTAGGTTAGCACTGGGATTATGGACCTGTGTATAAGACATGGGGATGTTGAGCTATTCACAAAACTGGAAGTAATTCACTTCTGACTTCAGACATGTCCCAGAAGCTGAATAAACCAAGTTTTGGATAATGGATTTTTTTTTTTAATAGCAAGAAGAACTTTAAAGTTTTCAGGACTGATCTTTCATCTCTATTTCCTTATTGTTTTTACTTTTGTGGAGTATGTAGTGCTTTTGTGCTGTCGCTCAGTCGTGTCTGACTCTTTGCAACCTCATGGACTGTAGCCCGCCAGGCTCCTCTGCCCATGGGATTTTCCAGGCAAGAATACTGGAGCAGGTTGCCATTTCCTCCTCCAGGAGATCTTCCTGACCCAGAGGTAGAACCCACGTCTGCTGCATTGGCAGGTGGATTCTTTACCACTAGCACCACCTGGGAAGCCCTTGTTTTTATGGTGGTCTACAAGTTGAGGCATATAAAGTCCTTGTTTCTTGTTTATCTGATATTCATAATATAGATCAAATATAGCAGTTCTGGAAATACCCTTCAAACGAAAGCAAGATAAGTTGGAGCTTGAGAATATATAAAATGAGACAGATGATAACTGTGTGGTATCAAATGCAGTGGTTTTCAGTAAGTAAAACAGACACAAGTACTCAATAGCTGGTACTCCTAGAAGCGCTGTATATTTAACTTTTATTTCTTGGTCTAATTTAATTGATTCCGGTGATTCTGATGTAAGAGCTGGTTGTTTCAAAAGTGAAGGTCTAAGTGAGCCATCCTCTCCCAGGTGTCAATCAAATTAGTCCAAGGCTTTGACTTCTTCCTGGTCTTCTTTGTCTGACTCTGAAATCACTTTCCTGTTGGCAGTAACACGGATCAGTTCAGAACTCTGTACAGAACTCTCTAGTTATGAACACAATGTGGCATGAAAACAACTTTTGAGAGTTTCTCCAATAAACATTTACTGTGTTGGATTCTAACTATAGGTTAGATTTTGCAACCGAGTATAAATTTCTGTGTGGGAGGAACAGTCATTCCACTGTGAAGTGACTTGAAAGGTTTGGGAGTGGACCTCCTAAAGTTAGATATACTGTGCTCACCTAAGAGTCAAACTGCTGAGATTTCATCACTGGTGACTGATCTCTTTGGATTACCCAGTATTCCTTCTATTCAGCCCTCTTTTAAAGTGAAAATATTCCTGGGTGGATAAAAAACATAATGCCACTAAAACCTTACTGTGTACACACTTTTTTAGTTCTTTCTTTCTGACGGAATGGGACCTGGAGTATTCTAAGATCTGGTGAAGGAGTGATGGTAAAGGCAGATCTGCTTATGTAGGGAAGTTTTGGGTAGACAAGAAAGGATGGAGGGAGAGGAAAGGGGGTAAAATTAAAATAAAATTAAACTTTAAAATAAATTACAATAAAATCTTAAGATATTTCACAAATTTAAAATTGTTCACAAACTAATGTACAGTATAGAAATAATACTTTCTGAATTAGCTAATGCTGAACAACATGACATTTTTTTTAGCTAAAACTTTTTGTTACATGGAATCCCCTGATGGCCCAGTGGTTACGACTTGGCATTTTTCACTGCCTGGGTCCGGGTTCAATCCCTGGTTGGGGAATTAACATCCCGAGAGCCACGTGGTGTGGCCAAATTTTTTTTTTAGTTTTTTACAAATATTTTCTGAATTCCTACAGGGAGGCAGTGTGTTAGGCATTTTGTGCTAGACCCAATTTCTTTTGGAGCATACAATACAGTCACAGACAAGTAAAAAATAGGTGAAAAGTTAAATAACAACATAGTAGAGAAGAGTTGAATAATTATAAAATATGGGCACAAAGAAGCGCATGACTAATTGCCAAAAGAATGGTGCAGACACAGCTTCTTCTGTGTAAGAAGCTCAGAGGAAGAAAATGTCGCAGTGAAACAGAATGAAATTCAAGGCTTTAGAACAGAGGAGAGAGGCCAAGCAGGTATACAGAAGGAATTAGGTTAGCACTTATATCATTAAGGGAATTATCTGTCCAAGTTGTGGAATAATGTTTTACTCTTAGGTGAATCCACATGGGTAGTAACAGGACTGTTCTGATCATCCCTATAAAAATATGCACAGAAATCTAAGGTACCCGGGGCTTGCCTGGTGGCTCAGACAGTAAAGAATCTGCCTGCAATGCAGGAGACCTGAGTTCTATCCCTGGGTTGGGAAGGTCCTCTGGAGAAGGGAATGGTTACCCACTCCAGTATTCTTGCCTGGAGTATCCCATGGACAGAGGACCCTGGTAGGCTGCTGTCCATAGGATCGCAGAGTAGACACAACTGAAGAGACTTAGCATGCATGCATGCATGCATTGGAGAAGGAAATGGCAACCCACCCCAGTATTCTTGCCTGGAGAATCCCATGGACAGAGGAGCCTGGCGGGCTATAGTCCATGGGGTGGCAAAGAGTCAGACACGACTGAGCAACTAATACTTTTACTTTCTCTGCGGTACCCAGACAGATCTGCTGATACAATTCAAGTAGCAATCTTTATTATTTGAATCAGGTAAATGAAATTTTCACTGAACTAACTTTGCTCCACCCTTATAAATTAAATCAAATCATCTGACTGAAAAGCAAGAAATTAAGTTGCTAAACATTGTGTAGACAATATTAGGTTATTAAGTGACTTTTCCAATTTTTTTTTTCAGAACTTTAAAAAAATCAGGGTAGACATATTCATGTTTTCTTTAATAACATCTGATAACATTAATGGAAGTTGACCTCAGTACCAATAAGATCAGAATAAAAATTCTATTACTTCTTGTTAATCCATGAATGTAGTATGCAAATAAACATCTGTCAAGTTAATGTTGATTTAGACACATTGGGTTTCAGTCATAATACAAAGATGGAGACATTTTTTATTAGGGATTCTTTAGTCATTAACAGGTGATAGCCAGTTTCCTTTAAACTCTTCTGGACCCTGTGCCTGGTGCTGCTGCAGCAGTATTCTGGGAATAAGGTGATTAACCCTGAACTGTGAGGCTAGCCCTCGCTACATGGATTAAGATTTAGCAATTTTAGGTATGCCTTTGGTTGTATCAGAGTTGAAAATCTAGAAGACATGGTGTTTTGCCAAAAATGAGAGGGCTCAGTGTCGGTGGGAGAGAGGGGAGCTGAGAGGGTGTGAGGGCAGGTGGATACAGTTCCCTGGGGTGAGAAGGGAGGGCAATGGAATGTGTACAGAGGCTCAAGGCTGATCTATTCCCCTGTTTGCATCTACTTATGCTTTTGTATTACACAGATAAGCGAACACACACTTCTATGTAGATGAGAAGAAGAAAGTTTTCTCAAAGCAAGAAATCTCTAAAACGGTGAGCGGGTTTTTATAAAGATTTGAAGTTAGGGAGAAAACTGAGTAAGGAAAAAATAAGCACTTCTTCCAGGGAAACCAGAAAGGTGATGGAATTTCAGTTGAGCTATTTCAAATCTTAAAAGATGATGCTGTTAAAATGCTGCACTCATTATGCCAGCAAATTTGGAAAACTCAGCAGTGGCCACAGGACTGGAAAAGGTCAGTTTGCATTCCAATCCTAAGGAAGAGCAATGCCAAAGAATGTTCAAATTACTATTCAATTGCACTCATTTCACATGCCAGCAAGATTTTGCTCAAAATCCTGCAAGCTAGGCTTTAGCAGTTCATGAACCAGGAACTTCCAGATGTACAAGTTGGATTTAGAAAAGGCAGAGGAACCAGAGATGAAATTACTAACAAATGCTGGATCATAGAAAAAGCAAGGGAATTAAAAAAAAATCTACTTCTGGTTCATTGGCAATGCTAAAGCCTTTGACTGTGAGGGTGACAACAAACTGGAAAATTCTTAAAGAGATGGGAATACCAGACTACCTTACCTGCCTCCTGAGCAACCTGTATACAGGACAAGAAGCAACAGTTAGAACCAGACATGGAACAATGGACTGGTTCAAGACTGGGACAGGAGTGCATCAAGGCTGTATATTGTAACCCTGCTTATTTAATTTCTAAGCAGAGTACACCATGCAAAATGCCAGGTTAGATGAATTGCAAGCTGAAATCAATATTGCTGGGAGAAATATCAACAACCTCAGATATGCAGATGATACCACTTTAATGGCAGAAAGTGAAGAGGAACTAAAGAGCCTTTTGACAAAGGTGAAAGAGGAGAGTGAAAAAGCTGGCTTAAAACTCAACATTCAAAAAACTAAGGTCATGGCATCCAGTCCTATCACTTCATGGCAAATAGATGGGGAAAATGTGGAAACAGTGTCAGATTTCATTTTCTTGGGCTCCAAAATCAATGTGGACAGGGACTGCAGCCACGAAATTAAAAGACGCTTGCTCCTTGGAAGAAAAGCTATGTCAAACCTAGACAGTGTTTAAAAGAGCAGAGACATTACTTTGCCAACAAAGATCCATATAGTCATAGCTATGGTTATCCAGCAGTCACATATGGATGTGAGAGTTGGACCATAAAGATGACTGAGCGCTGAAGAACTGATGCTTTCCAGCTGTGGTGTTGGAGGAGGCTCTTGACAGTCCCTTGAACAGCAAGGAGATCAAACGAGTCAATCCTAAAAGAAACCAACCCTGAATATTTATTAGAAAGACTGATGCTGAAACTGAAGCTCCAATACTTTGGCTACCTGATGCAAAGAACTGACTTACTGGAAAAGACCCTGATCCTGGGAAAAATTGAGGGAGAGGGGAGAAGGGGCCGACAGACGATGTGATAGTTGGATGGTATCACTGACTCAATGCACAGAAGTTTGAGCAAACTCAGGGAAGCAGTGATCGACAGAGAAGCCTGGTGTGCTCCAATTCACAGGGTCATAAAGAGTCGGACACAACTTAGCAACTGAACAGAAAGGTCAGACTATTTTTGACAGAGGTAAACTTACTTTGCTTTGTGTACTTTGCCTTTTGGTTTATGCGGAAGGGAAATCAGTTCTTTCTAAAACAAAACAAACATCAAAAAGGAAAATTTTTACTTCTTGCAATGACTGAAATTTACTTACTTAAGAAAAATCTGAAGTAAAATTATCACAGAGTTTATAATCACTATCTTCCTAAACCTGGAGACTATGGTGTTAGAAATGGTCCAGATTAAGGCATTTGGGGTTCATTCAGGAGAGTGTGTTTGTACATCCATAAGACTATGGGATGCTATTGCTTTTATTGTTTATATTGTTTATTTAGCATTTGTTTTTGTATGATCTAAGCAGGATCAATCATTATAAAACAAATACAGTAAGTCCCCTACATGTGAACCTTCAAGTTGCAAACTTTCAAAGATACAAATGTGTGTTTGCATGTTCAGTCAGAAGGTGTGAGTGAAACTGCAGCTCGCCCTCCATCTCCTGTGGCTGACGATCCTTCAGCTCTACCATCTCCCACCTCCTCTCCCTCCTCCAGTCAGTAACTCCAGCCCCTGTAGGCCAGCTGTTGTACTACACTACTGTGCTTTTCAAGGTAACTGTAGTGTAGGATTAAAAATGCTTAGGTTTTGTTTTTTTCATGTATTGTGTGAAAAGTCTTATAAACCCATTACAGTACTGTATTATATAGCTGATTGTGTTAACTGGGTACCTAGGCTAACTTTGTTGGACTTACAAACTGGACTTATAAACGTGCTCTCAGAATAGAGCTTGTCTGTATGTACTAGCAATGGAGTAGCCCATGTTAATATCTGACAGCTTCATAACAGGTGACAGTAAGCCCGGTGATAATAAGCCCAGTGACAACAGCACCATCTCCATGCCAGCAGAGTTGCGCACTCTGGAGATATCTTTGGTTTATCAAGGATTCTCAAATTATCTGATGTCTATGCCCTGCCCCACCTCCAGCATATAGAAGACTCTGGACCATGGGCATCAATATTTAAAGGATACAGCTATAAAACCTCTCAGAATTTGCCACCCCCCAAAGATTTATCTGAATGCCTCACTATCAGTCTTACCAAGATCCTTTCTTCTCTTTGTTTTCTTAAGAGTTGGATAATTTCATCTCTCTTTTTAGCCTGTTAAGAAAAAGAAGTGGGTGAGTCTTTTGATAATAAAGCTTTGTGTCCATGGGAGGAGGGATGGGTTTTTGTCCATTTTCCTTCTTGTGTTTTGGGGCAGAAATAAACAGTTGTTTTCAGAATAGGTTTATACTTTTCATCTATACAATTCAGTTTTATTCCAGAGGTGCTGCTTTACAAAATAAATTTGATTTCGATCGTAAATGGAGGGAATTTTTCTTGCCCATATAACAATAGCTTTCACTGATTTTATTACATGAACCATGCTAAAAGCTTGATATATGTATTATATCATTATTTTCTTATAATAAGTTAGAAGTTTGACACCAATGTCATCTACTTTATATATGAGGAATGTGAAGAGTACTGAGGTTGAATAATTTACCTAAGCTTTAAAGTGGCAGGATTGGACTTGATACCCGCTCTACTTGACAACAAAACTCAAGGTATCAGTCATTACACTAAATTGCCATTAAAAGGTAGCAAGACACATCAGCCAGCTCAAACAGCATGCCAGCATGTGTTGCGATGGCATGAAGGCTTTCTTGAGCAGCTTGTATACAGAACAGAGCCTCACACCCCATTGCTCCTCTGTCTTAGATATTGAGACATGCATATGCTCAGGTAAGTTTTCTTAAAAGTAAAAAAAAAAAAAGTGCAGGCACAAATATTTACCAAGATATAGACAGTATACAGTGCTTCCCTGGTGGCTTAGGTGGTAAAGAATCCACCTGCCATGCAGGAGACCCAGGTTTGATCCCTGGGTTGGGAAGATGCCCTGGAGAAGGAAATGGCAACCCATTCTAGTATTCTTGCCTAGGAAATCCGATGGACAGAAGAGCTTGATGGACTATAGTCCATAGGGTCATAGAGACTAGCACTTTCACTTCACTTTTTTCAGACTGTATTCAAAGAGACAAATATAGGTACACATTTTTTTCCCCATAGAATCCACATATGTTCACTGTTGGAGATGGCCAGGCAGAAAATTGCATCTGGAATACTTGAGAACAAGAGAAGAAACCTGAGAATCTGACAAATGAAACTCATAGCTTCAAATGGCCAAGTACAGTGAGAGAAGCTTAGATCAAACTGAGAATGGACAGATTTGTCACAGCCAGGTAAAAATTCTAGGTCATCCATTCAAAGGTGTTGCACTGCTTTCTTAGGACTCAGTAACAAAGTATCAAAAATCAGGTGGCTTAAAACAACAGATATTTATTGTCACACAGTTCTGAAGGCTAGAAGGCCAAAATCAAACTGTAGCAGGGCCATGCTCCCTCTGAAACCTGTAGGGGAATCCTTCTTTGCCTCTTCCTAGCTTCTGATCATTTGCTGGAAATCTGTGGCATCCCTTGGCTTGCAGCTGTGTAACTCTAATCTCTGCTTTTGTTGTCACATTGCTTTTTCTCCTTGATTCTATTTCCAAATAAGGTCACATTTCGATGGTACTGGGGATTAGGACTTCCACACATCTCTTGTTTCAGTAGGTCACACTTCAATCCGTTGCTAAGAATTGGTCACAAAGAACTGGACACATTTAGCAACTGAACAACACTTCAGTCTATAATAAGCACCTATGATATAATATTACTGTGCAATGGCACCCCACTCCAGTACTCTTGCCTGGAAAATCCCATGGACGGAGGAGCCTGGTAGGCTGCAGTCCATGAGGTCACTAAGAGTCGGACGCGACTGAGCAACTTCACTTTCACTTTTCACTTTCATGCATTGGAGAAGGAAATGGCAACCCACTCCAGTGTTCTTGCCTTGAGAATCCCAGGGATGGGGGAGCCTAGTGGGCTGCCGTCTATGGGGTCGCACAGAATCGGACACGACTGAAGTGACTTACAGTTACAGTTACAGTTACAGTTACAGGGGCTGGGCCAAATAAAATACCATTCCTGCCTGCCAGGTGGTGGCAGACTTGTAGAGAAAAGGACTACAGTGAGGTTAGAACAGGATGCAAATAGAGAACTGAAGAGGGACCCTTAATTCAGACAAGGGTGTGTATCTATGGCTGAGACTCAGAGGAGGTGATGTCCAAGATTAGACATGAAAGCATAGTCACCAGATAATAACAGACAGGATGGGGAAGAAAGCGTCTAGGCAGAGGAGCTGCTGCTGCTGCTGCTAAGTTGCTTCAGTTGTGTCCGACTCTGTGCGACCCCAGAGACGGCAGCCCACCAGGCTCCACCGTCCCTGGGACTCTCCAGGCAAGAACACTGGAGTGGGTTGCCATTTCCTTCTCCAATGCATGAAAGTGAAAAGTGAAAGGGAAGTCGCTCAGTTGTGTCCGACTCTTCGAGACCCCATGGACAGCAGCCCACCAGGCTCCTCCGTCCATGGGATTTTCCAGGCAAGAGTACTGGAGTGGGGTGCCATTGCCTTCTCTGACAGAGGAGACAGGTGTGCAAAGCCCTAGAAGCTGTGTATTGCTAAGTAATTCCTCAAGGTGGTTCTTTAGTCCAGATGCAAGAGAAGCTGCAAAATTTAGGCAGACTGCACCCAGATGTGGAAGGGAGGAGGGGTGCTGGGCCTGAGTAATCAGCGGGGCACATTGCTGCTTTGGCTCTGCTTCATTCCATTCAAGTCGTATTAATCTTGCTTTCTAAGAACGTACAAAGTTTTAGTTTTATTTATTTTGGGGCAAGATTTCTATTTTTTCACTTGAATTTAAGGCATCATATATCACAGATATTGAAAGAAGAAAAGGCATCATATATGACAGATAATAAAAGAAAAAAATTCAGAGTCCTTCAAAAACCAAGCTAATTTTTTCAGCTATACATATATATGTATCTATTCTTTTTCATATTCTTTTCCCATTTAGGTTACTACAGAATATTGAGCACTGTGCTATTATCTATTATCCCTGTGCTATTATCTATTCCCTTGCTTGCACGCTTAACACGCTTAGTCGCTCAGTTGTGTCCCACTCTTTGAGACCCTATGGACTGCAGCCCACCAGGCTCCTCTGTCCGTGGGATTTCCCAGGCAAGAATACTGGAGTGGGGTGCCATTTCCTCCAGGAGATCATCCCCATTCAGGGATTGAACCCTCATCTCCCTCGTCCTTTACCACTGTGCCACCTGGGAAGCCCTTGCTAGTTATCTATTTTAAGTGTGCATATGTCATTCCCAAATACCTTTCCCCTTTGGTAACCATAAGTTTTATTTTCTAAGTCTGTGAGTCTGTTTCTGACAAACTAAGATAATTTAAAAGTGTCTGTCAATTTGCTAAGGATTGAATAAAACAGCATTTATAGAAAAAGACCTGGGATACTTTCAATGTAGGTATTAGGTGGCACTAGTGATAAAGAATCCACTGGCCAATGCAGGGGAGGTGAGAGATGTGGGTTCGATCCCTGGGTCAGGAAGATCCCCTGGAGTAGGAAATGATACACCACTCCAGTATTCTTGCCTGGAAAATTCCATGGACAGAGGAGCCTGGCAGGCTACATTCCAGGGGGCTGAAAAGAGTCAGACATGACTGAATGAGCACATTCAATATTAACTTTCTTTTCTAACTTTTCCATTACACATGTAATCAGTGGGAATTAAATGCTCCCATACTGTGATTACATAGCACTTTATACTTTTATTACAGTATTGATCTTACTTTGCCTGCTTTATCTCATAGCTGCTACCATGTCTCTTTCAAAGTCTTACTCATCCTTTTATCCTTCCTTCAAGCTTAGCAGTGCCTTGTCAATGATACTCAATGAATTTCTGCTGAATTGATTGAGTCATGAAATATGAATGAATGAAACCATTACATTGTCTAATACACAATTACTAGTCTAAGCAAAAAAAAAGTCTTAGAGATTGAAATTAAACAGTAGGAAGTTTAGTTCTTAAAATCCCATATAAACAAAACTAATATGATTATTTTCTGTGTAATAGAAAATATTGGTTAGTCACAGGCAAGATATTAATATATTGTCATAATGCTTCTAGTATAAACGGTCAAATATTTAGTTATAAGATTCTAAATAATAGTAAGGTAAAATTCATTCATTTAAATTTTGATTTCATGTCCTTTTTAATTATAATAGATTTTAATATCTAATCAGTTTTATAATATAATATGCACCAGAAACAAAGTTTTCAAATATGATTTGATTTTTGCTTCCTGGATATGTTTCCTGGGAATAAATAACAAAACTGTTGTAGGCAACTGTGTCATCAGAACAAAAACATTTCCAACTACTCTAAGAACTCTCAGCCAGGATAATTAAATAAATTCAGTGGTAAGAGAAAATTCTTACAGTTTACCGTATTAGTTGGAATAAATAATTTACTTGTTAATTTCATAACAAAAGAATTCTCATTTCTAACCACAGTGCTTTTGTTGTGCTCATAAATGGAATTTTATAAGGCTTTTAAATCATTTATTAATTCTTAAAATGATAGCATGAGGGGGTCAGAATTTATATTTACAATCTTTTTTCTTTTTTTCAGGTTTGTTGCAATATAACTGACATACAACACTGTATAAGTTCAAGGTGTACAGCAGAATTACTTGACATATATATTGTGATATGATTACCACATGAGTTTAGTTACCATCCATCACCTTATATAATTACAAATTTTTTCCTTTTGATGAAAGCTTTTAGATTGACTCACTTAGCAACTTTCAAATATATCAATACAGTATTTTTTTTAACTATAGCCATAATGTTGTATATTACATCCCCAGGACTTTATATCTTATATTCATAATATTTTAATACTGGATTTTTTCTTATAATCTAAACTTTAGTTATATTACTTATATTTATATACTACTCCTGAGAAAATAAATTACAGAATAAAAAGTAAATTTTAGGAAATTAGGATTTGACAATATATAAATTTAATATCTCATAGAAGGTTAATGAATTTTAGTGTCACTTCAAGAATTAAGTTGCTGAGTTCCTATTTTTGGCTTTTCAGAGCCAAACAGTTTGGGTGGCAACATATATTAGTTGCCAAACACATTTGGGTGTGAATACCAATTCTGTGTGATTTTAATATCTTAACTAATCATCCTTCTAACTATAATCACTATCCCATTTGGTTAGAGGTTTGTGACTTTGGGTAAATCAAAGAACCATTTCTCTGGGTATTGATTTCTTATCTGTAAGGAAAGGTGTGATAACTGGAGATAATAAAACATTGCTTAACAATGCATGGCATATAGTGGATATTTATTAAATGGCAGCTATTATTAGTATGGAAAAACATTTTTCAATGCTTTTAAAATGTGAAAAGTAGGAAAAAGAGGGGAAGGAGGTGTACTGCCTTCTGTGTACAGGCATGAAAGATTCCTGATGATTGAATAGTGTTGGAAGGAAGAAGGGAGAAACAAGAAGGGACATCTAAGGTATTACTTGTCTTTTATGCAGTAGAAATCCCTCTGTTACAAAGTCTCCAGTATATTATAAACTTGCTTCTTAGTTAAATTTAGTTATAAAGAAGATATTAATAAGCACTAAACTCTAAAAGAAAAATCCTTTCTTCTCAAGAACTTGTTCTCATATGAAGAATGCATTTCTTCCTTGTACTATGCTTAAACATTTTGACTGAAACATTCATCAAAGATAGCATATGGCAGTGCTTATCTCACTGATTACCTATCTACATTACCAAAAGAAATTTTCTCTAGACTATCATTGTGTAAGAGTCTAATTACTGAATTTAATCTTAAGAATATCTTAGGAGAGTACTGAACTGGTTCCAATTCAATATGCTCTTTGCTTAGTTACCTGGCAACCATCCCAATGCTTAGAGAATCCATAAACTCTTGAAATCAGTGTGGGGTAGTACTTAAGCACTTTGGCTACATCGTCAGATGGGTCCAGGTTCAAACTGTCTTTACTATATTTTAACTGTGTGACCTTGAAAAAGTCACTTACCGGTTTCTGCTTCAGCTTCCTCATCTGCAATAAGGGTAATTATAATGCTTCTCAGACAGAGCTTTTCTGATGATTAAATAAGAATGTGAGTAAAGAACTTAGTGTATATATGTTATGTAGTTAGTTCTCAAAAATATTACTATTCTCTGGTGAAAGGAGCAGATAGTCGGAAAAGGAAAAAACATGAAGAAAATAGGCTTAGGAAGCACTGGGGGAAATATATTCACTCAAATACAGATTTAAAAAAACACTTATTCTTTCCATTGACTATCAATGCAATATGACACAAACATCAAAGTATGTGAAAAAAAAGACATAGAGGAAAATTATATTTATATAAATCCATTGCTGACTCTAAAATCTTAACATAAGTTTAAAACTTTAAAACATGTAAAAATTTTAGAAGAACCCTAAGGGAGCTCCAAAATAAACAATCTAAGGATTTAAAAATAATACATCAAAGGGAGAAAGGCAACTAGGGAAGCAGCTTAATGATCATGATACAAAAAACACGCTCACTGATGAAAAGAGGATATCAGTTCACCCGATTAAAAATAAATGGAGACACAGAGGCTGGAATGAGCATAAAGTTTCTTAATAACCCTGGCCTGACAGGGTCAAGATGTGTGTTTTGGGGAATAGAGGTACATAGGGTGGGATAGTTGAATGGCGTCACGCTGAGGACCTTGACATAAAGATAGCTCTGTTTAAATTTACTTAGCAGAAGACAGGAACTATGTTTCTGACCTCAATATTACTAAGTTAGAAATAAAAAACAGATAAGACTTCATAGATTTGGAAATTAAAAGGCATACTTTTAAATAATTCATGAGACAAATTATAAATTGAAATAAAAATTTAAAAATACTTAAAATGGAGTAATAATGAAAACCCTATATAGCTTGTGAGTTGTAGCTAAAATAGTACTTTGAGGAATATTTACAACTGTAAATACTAGTATTAGAAAAGAGATAAGGTAGAAAATTAAGAAACAAAGTGAGAAGGGAAGGAAGTTAGAATGAAAATAAGAACTAATTCAAAACTGAAGGGAGAAATAATTAAAATCAAGAACTGATAACATAGGAAACAAAAATACTTTACAGAGGATAATAAAACCAAATGTTGTTTTTAGAAAAGACTATTAAAACAGATAATCCTTTGGTATAATTACTGACAAAAAAGATATGAATGATTAGAAATGAAAAGCAGTAATAACTAGAGCTACAGCAGAGATTACAAAGATGATTAAAACCACTGTGAATCCTTATATCAATAAATTTGAAAATGTAGATGAAATGCATGATTAAAAAAAAATTACCCAAATCATCCCACCCTCTCCCTCTCCCACAGAGTCCAAAAGACTGTTCTATATATCAGTGTCTCTTTTGCTGTCTCGTATACAGGGTTATTGTTACCATCTTTCTAAATTCCATATATATGCGTTAGTATACTGTATTGGTGTTTTTCTTTCTGGTGTACTTCACTCTGTATAATAGGCTCCAGTTTCATCCACCTCATTAGAACTGATTCAAATGTATTCTTTTTAATGGCTGAGTAATACTCCATTGTGTATATGTACCACAGCTTTCTTATCCATTCATCTGCTGATGGACATCTAGGTTGCTTCCATGTCCTGGCTATTATAAACAGTGCTGCGATAAACATTGGGGTACACATGTCTCTTTCAATTCTGGGATGATTTGGGAGAATGGCATTGAAACATGTATAATATCATATATGAAACGAGTCACCAGTCCAGGTTTGATGCACGATACTGGATGCTTGGGGCTGGTGCACTGGGACGACCCAGAGGGATGGTATGGGGAGGGAGGAGGGAGGAGGGTTCAGGATGGGGAACACATGTATACCTGTGGCAGATTCATTTTGATATATGGCAAAACCAATACAATATTGTAAAGTTAAATAAAATAAAATTTAAAAAAATTACCAAATTATTTCAAGGTAAAAAAGCCTTATTTACTCAAAAACAAAACAACCCAATTAAACCTATAGTACATATGCATATTAAGGTCATAGTTATCATTTCAAGTAATTATTTTAGTCAATATTTAGCTGATAATTTGGGTTTGCCTTGGATTGAGTTGGGTCTGCTTGCTGTACTGCCGACCATTTCTAATAGCCTTGGCTTTTTCTTCTACACTAGAGTCTCTTTCTAGGTTTCCAAGAACTGTTGCAAAGGGTGTATATAGTTGGAATATAGTAATATTCTTTTCTTACTTGGCTTTTGACAGGGTTCTGATTGAGAACCACTGATCCAGACCTTCAGAATTATCATTACATTTACCTCTTAATCTGTATTTGTAGAGAGAGGCATTAAGATAAATTTAATTATATTTTATTTATCTGTGATATTTAAATTAACTTTGCCCACACAGTTTGCTCCATATTGAAATTTCAACATATATCTTTGGTGGTAATTTGTCCTTTTGCAGATTATAAATAAAGACAGGATTAAGAGAAATACATGAGGCTCTCTTGAACAGTATGAGCAGGTCAATCTTGACTGTGTCTTTTAATTAGGATGTGGATACCTGGGTGACCATGCCTTTCATAATCTACTCTTCATCTTCTGAGATTTACCACTTTGGTCAAACCATTTCACTTAATACTAAAGCTTATTTTGTACCTCCTAAAATTTTATTTTTTAATTATGGGTTTAAAAAAGAGGGGAAGCAGAAAAGATAAAAACAAACTTTCATTGGGCACCTACTGGATGTCAGGCTTTATGTAATTCCTCTAAATCTTGAAGTAGATGGTATTACTATCTTTTAACAGAGAGAAGGAACTCAATCAACATAAAAATTAACAACTTTTCTCAGGGTCACTTAACTAATTAATTCAGTTCAGTTCAGTTCAGTTCAGTCGCTCAGTCGTCTCTGGCTCTTTGCAACCCCATGAGTCACAGCACGCCAGGCCTCCCTGTCCATCACCAACTCCCGGAGTTCACTCAGACTCACGTCCATCAAGTCGGTGATGCCATCCAGCCATCTCATCCTCTGTTGTCCCCTTCTCCTGCCCCCAATCCCTCCCAGCATCAGAGTCTTTTCCAATGAGTCAACTCTTCCCATGAGGTGGCCAAAGTACTGGAGTTTCAGCTTTAGCATCATTCCTTCCAAAGAAATCCCAGGGCTGATCTCCTTCAGAATGGACTGGTTGGATCTCCTTGCAGTCCAAGGGACTTTCAAGAGTCTTCTCCAACACCTCAGTTCAAATTAGGTAATTAATTAGGTAACTAGTAACTGTCAGAGCAAAGGATTCAAACTCATTCTCAGTTGTTTGCCTCCAGGCTTCTTTTGCTGAAATATTAATACTTAAAACACACACTAGAGACTGTGGTACATTTACACACACACACACATGCAGTAATAGAAGGGTTTCTTTAATCAATCTTGATTATGAAAATGAAGAATTAATTAGGATTAACCATGGTGAAGGAGACAAATACAGTCTGCTCTCACAGAACAATTTACATTCTAGTGGAAAATGTGGGCTGAGAATACACAGCAGGGGAGCTAATCCAGAGTGAGGTCTGCTTGATCAAAGGTGTCTTACTCCATACTGTTTGCTACATACAATCCCACCAATGGTGGGATTTTTCAAAAAACTAAACATTGAACTACCATATGACCCAGCAATCCCACTACTGGGCATATACTCTGAGAAAATCATAACTCAAAAGGACACATGTACCCCAATGTTCATTGCAGCACTGTTTACAATAACCAGGACATAGAAACAATCTAAATGTCCAATGACAGGTGAATGAATAAAGAAGATGTGGTACAAATATACAATGGAATATTACTCAGCCACTAAAAGGAGTGAAATAGGATCATTTGAAGAGATGTGGATGGATCTAGAGTCTGTCATACAGAGCAAAGTAAGTCAGAAAGAGAAAAATATTGTATGTTAGTGCATATATGTGGAGTTTAGAAAAATGGTACCGATGAACCTATTTTCAAGGCAGAAATAGAGATGCAGATACAGAGAATGGATATGTGGACACAGGAGGGGAAGGAGAGAGTGACTCGAACTGGGAGATTGGGATTGACATATAGACACTGTCATGTGTAAAATAGGTAGCTAGTGGGAAGCTGCTATACAGCACAGGGAGCTCAGCTCAGCGCTCTCTGATGACTTAGAGAGATGGGATGGGAGGGGTGGAAGGGAGGCTCAAGAGGGAGGGGATTTATGTATGAATATGGCTGATTCACTTCATTATACAGCAGAAGTTAATACAACATTGTAAAACAATTATATTCCAATAAAAAGCTAATTTACTTATTTTATAGGATCATGTAGCACTTTGCAAAAAGTGGTCCAAGGGAAAGAATAGTTGAACTGTACGGGTACTTATAAACTGATGAATTTTCTAACATTTTATTTAATGTACTTTAAATAGTTATGATAAGCCTTCCCAGCTGGCTCAGTGGTAAAGAATCCACCTGTCAAGCAGGAGACTCAGGTTTGATCCCAGGATCAGTAAGATCCCCTGGTGGAGAAAATGGCAACCCACTCCAGTATTCTTGCTAGGATAATCCCATGGACATGAGCCTGGTGGGCTATATCCATGGGGTCAAAAAGAGTGAGACATGACTGAGTGACTGAGCATGCATGCAAATATTTATGATAGGACTTTTGATATAAGTTAAGTATACCAGGAGAATTACATTCCAGTTTTAGAATACTATCTAAGCAGAACCAAGGTTCTGTGGTTTTACAGAGATTAGAGAACATTATCAAAATTTTTTCTTGCAGCTCTAGAATTTAATTTTTATTTCTATGCCAAGAATTTCAAGTTAAATGCCCAAAGGGATCACTAGGGAATCTTAGTTCTTAGTCTACATGGTCTTAATCTTGAATAGGTTCCATTTCTATTCTGTTACAAAATGCAATTTAAGGACGGTTAAAATTACTATTGGTTTAAGGTAAAACTAAAGTGAAAGAGGAGAGTGAAAAAGTTGGCTTAAAGCTCAACATTCAGAAAACGAAGATCATGGCATCCAGTCCCATCACTTCATGGGAAATAGATGGGGAAACAGTGGAAACAGTGTCAGACTATTTTTTTGGGCTCCAAAATCACTGCAGATGGTGACTGCAGCCATGAAATTAAAAGACGCTTACTCCTTGGAAGGAAAGTTATGACCAACCTAGATAGCATATTCAAAAGCAGAGGCATTACTTTGCCAACAAAGGTTCATCTAGTCAAGGCTATGGTTTTTCCAGTAGTCATGTATGGATGTGAGAGTTGGACTGTGAAGAAGG
>NW_011495045.1:5226914-5246694 GCF_000754665.1 Bison bison bison | reverse complement strand
CCATGAAATTAAAAGACGCTTACTCCTTGGAAGGAAAGTTATGACCAACCTAGATAGCATATTCAAAAGCAGAGGCATTACTTTGCCAACAAAGGTTCATCTAGTCAAGGCTATGGTTTTTCCAGTAGTCATGTATGGATGTGAGAGTTGGACTGTGAAGAAGGCTGAGCGCCGAAGAATTGATGCTTTTGAACTGTGGTGTTGGAGAAGACTCTTGAGAGTCCCTTGGACTGCAAGGAGTTCCAACCAGTCCACTCTGAAGGAGATCAGCCCTGGGATTTCTTTGGAAGGAATGATGCTAAAGCTGAAACTCCAGTACTTTGGCCACCTCATGGGAAGAGTTGACTCATTGGAAAAGACTCTAATGCTGGGAGGGATTGGGGGCAAGATGAGAAGGGGATGACAGAGGATGAGATGGCTGGATGGCATCACTGACTCAATGGACATGAGTCTGGGTGAACTCTGGGAGTTGGTGATGGACAGGGAGGCCTGGCGTGCTGCGATTCATGGGGTCACAAAGAGTCGGACACGACTGAGCGACTGAACTGAACTGAACTGAACTGATGTGTCACACTTGGGCTTGATTCCAAAAGGCAGTATGTGCCTCTTAATTTTGATAATAAAATGCTTCAACTATTAATTTACTACCATCCCTTATGTCTATTAAGTGAAACCTGCTATGTAGATTCTCCAAATTTCATACAGTAAATTTACATCTACTATAATAAGATACAGAAATGTTGGACCTTAAATTGTCTACCATGCACCTTAAAAGATAGCCTGAATAATCAGTGAAAAGGCTTTCTCCAGCTTTAATCTGATATTTAGAAGGTAGACCTAAAGGCAGTCATCTATGGGAGTGGATGGAAGGTGCTAGACGATTATTAATTGGAGGGAGGAAGAATGCTGACTTGTAGGAAAAAAATGCGTGTCTAAGCACCTTTTCATACCTCCTGGAAATTGCCTGATCCTGGCTCAATTCCCAGCTCTGGCATATATAATTTTCATTTGAAAAATAATGGCTTGCTAAAATGAGAAAAACATATCAGTCATTACATAAAAAGGAGTCAACACAATTTTTCTTAAATGTAGATTTTGGTAAAATATGAATTTATCTGTTTTAAAGAAGGAAAATGTGTATTTTCTTGGTTCTGTTACATATTTTTTCTTAATTTTGTTATATATATTTTAATGGAAAACCAATAGTAATTACCTGAAGAGCATAGCTCTTGTTTTAAGTGTCACATGAAACAAATGCAGGAAAAAATAAGCATAAATGATTTTTAAAACTGCTTTATTTTTTAAAAATTTCCCCAGCTTATTTTATTTTTTATTTCTATTTTAAAAGATTTTTATTGGAGTATAGTTGATTTGTAATGTTAGTTTCACGTGTACAGCAAAGTGAAAAACTGCTTTAATATTGCTTTAAAAGGCACTTATTTTTTTTTAAAAAGCAATAAGTGAGACTTGAATCTTAATGTTGAGGAAACTATGATCATAAAATGAATATTACATTTTTAAATTCAATAAGTGAAAGTGGCTCAGTCCTGTCTGACTCCTTGCGACCCAATGGACTATACAGTCCATGGAATTCTCTAGGCCAGAATACTGGAGTGGGTAGCCTTTCCCTTCTCCAGGTGATCTTCCCAACCTAGGGATCAAACTTCGCATTGCAGGAGGATTCTTTACCAGCTGAGCCATAAGGGAAGCCCAAGAATACTGGAGTGGGCAGCCTATCCCTCCTCCAGCAAATCCCTGATCCGGGAATTGAACCAGGGTCTCCTGCATCGCAGGCAGATTCTTTACCAATTGAGCTATCAGGGAAGCCCTTAAAATGCAGTAAAGTATAGATATATTAACGACAACCTGACGTTCCTTGGTGGTCTAGTGGTAGGATTCAGTGCTCTCACCACTGCAGCCCAGGCTCGATTCCTGGTCAGGGAAACCTCTCTTCTACGGGCTTCCCCGGTTGCTCATCAGTAAAGAATCCGCCTGCCAATGCAGGAGGCTCTGGTTTGATCCCTGGGTTGGGAAGATCCCCTGGAGAAGGAAATGGCAACCCATTCCAATATTCTTGCCTGGGAAATCCCATGAACAGAGGAACCTGGCGGGCTACAGTTATTGGGGTTGCAAAGAGTAGAGCACGAATTAACAACTAAACAGCAACAACAATTTTAAAGATACTTCTATATGTGATTGAATTATATATTATTGCTGACTGGGTCCACAATAATCACCAAGACTCATCCTTAGCAAACAAATAACTACTGAATCTTCAAGGTTTTTATCATGTTGCTGGTTATACAGATACGATGAATGGATGAATGGGACTGACCTCATCATTCAGGTATGTCTGTCCTGTCCACTATATTCTAACAAGGAGCAGGTGGGGGATTCCCCATCTAGATGATTCTATCTCATCTCTGGCCCATACTTCTGTAGCTCACATATTTACAGGCCTATTTGACACTCAGATAGACTTATCATTGCTTATCTCAAAGGCACCTCAAACTCCATAAGTCTAAACTGAATGGACTTTCGTAACTCAGTGAAGCTTTGAGCCATGCTGTGAAGGGCCACCCAAGACTGACAGGTCATGGTGGAGAGTTCTGACAAAATGTGGTCCACTGGAAGGGGGAATGGCAAACTGCTCCAGTACTTTTGCCTCCAGAACCCCATGAACAGTATGAAAAGGCAAAAAGATATGACACCAGAAGATGAGCCCCCAGGTCAGAAGGCGTCCCATGTGCTACTAGAGAAGAACAGAGGGCAATTAGTAACAGCTCCAGAAAGAATGAAGAGGATAAGTCCAAACGGGAAATGACACTCAGTTGTGGATGTGGCTGGTGGTGAAAGTAAAGCTCAGTGCTGTAAAGAACAATATTGCATAGGAACCTGGAATGTTAGGTCTGTGAAGCAAGGTAAACTGGATGTGGTCAAGGAGGAGATGGCAAGTGTGAACATCAACATTTTAGGAACCAGTGAACTCAAATGCGAATGAGAATGGGTGAATTTAATTCAGGTGACCATTATATCTACTACTGTGGGTAAGAATCCCTTAGAAGAAATAGAGTAGCTCTCATAGTCAACAGAAGAGTCTGAAATGCAGTATTTGGACGTAATCTCAAAAATGACAAAATGATTTTGGTTCTTTTCCAAGGCAAACCATTCAACATCACTGCAATCCAAGTCTATACCCCAATAACTGATGCTGAAGAAGCTGAATGATTTTATGAAGACCTAGAAGATCTTCTAGAACTAACACCAAAAAGAGACGTCCTTTTCATCATTGGGGATTGGAATGCAAAAGTAGGAAGTCAAGAGATACCTGGAGGAACAGGCAAGTTTGTCTTTGGAGTGCAAAATAAAGCAGAGCTAAGGCTACCAGAGTTTTGACAAGAAAACACATTTATAGCAAACACCCTCTTCCAACAATACAAGAGACAACTCTATACATGGACATCACCAGATGGTCAATACTGAATCAGATTGATTATATTCTTTGCAGCTGAAGATGGAGAAGCTCTGTACAGTCAGCAAAAACAAGACCAGGAGCTGACTGTGGCTCAGATCAT
This sequence comes from Bison bison bison, assembly GCF_000754665.1. Classification (NCBI taxonomy): domain Eukaryota; kingdom Metazoa; phylum Chordata; class Mammalia; order Artiodactyla; family Bovidae; genus Bison; species Bison bison. The sequence goes on along the minus strand of NW_011495045.1, from coordinate 5,243,119 downwards.
GAGCTCTTTCTTGCAAAATTCAGGCTTAAATAGAAGAAAATAGGGAAAACCACTAGGCCACTAGATATGACCTAAATAAAATCCCTTTTGATTATACAGTGGAGGTGATGAATAGATTCAAGGGATTAGATCTGGTAGACAGTGTCTGAAGAACTATGGGCAGAAGTTCATAACACTGTACAGGATGTGGTGACCAGAACCATCCTGAAGAAAGAGAAATGCAAGAAGGCAAAGTAGTTTCCTGAGGAGGCTTTACAATAGCTGAGAAAAAAAGAGAAGTGAAAGGCAGAGGAGAAAAGGAAAGATATACCCAACTGAGTACAGGGTTCCAGAGAATGGCAAGGAGAGATAAGAAGGCCTTCTTAAATAAACGATGCAAAGAAATAGAAGAAAACAATAGAGTGGGAAAGACTAACGATGTCTTCAAGAAAACTGGAGGTATCAACGGAACATTTCATGTAAGGATGGGCACGATAAGGGATAGAAATGATGATAACCTAACAGAAACAAGAGATACGAAGAGGTGGCAAGGACACAGAGAAGAACTATACAAATACGGTCTTAATGACCTGGATAATGATGATGGTATGGTCATGGACCTAGAGCCAGACATTCTGGAGTATGAGGTTAAGTGGGCCTTAGGAAGCATTACTACAAACAAACCTAGTGGAAGTAACAAAATTCCAGTTGAACTGTTTCAAATCCTAAAAGATGGTGGTGTTAGAGAGCTGCACTCAATATGCCACCAAATTTGGAAAACTCAGCTTGGCCACAGGACTGGAAAAGGTCAGTTTTCATTCCAATCCCAAAGAAGGGCGATGCCAAAGAAGGTTCCAACTACTATACAATTGCTGTCATTTCACATGCTAGCAAGGTTATGCTTAAAATCCTTCAAACTAAGTTTCGGTCGTAAGTGAACCAAGAACTTTCAGATGTATAAGCTAGTTTAGAAGTGCCAGAGTAACTAGAGATCAAATGCCCAACATTAGCTGATGCATAGAAAAAGCAGGAGAATTCCAGAAAAACATCTACTTCTGCTTCACTGTCCATGCTAAAGTCTTTGACTATGTGGATCACAAGCTGTGGAAAATTCTTTTTTTTTTTTTTTTTAATTTTATTTTATTTTTTAACTTTACTTAAAGTGATGGGAATACCAAGCCACCTTATCTGTCTCTTGAGAAATGTGTATGCAGGTCAAGAAGTAATAGTCAGAATCAGGCATGGAACAATGGACTGGTTAAAAATTAGGAAAGGAGTACATCAAGGCTGCATATTGTTACCCTGCTTATTTAACTTCTATGCAGAGTACATCATGAGAAATGCTGGGCTGGATGAATCACAAGCTGGAATCCAGATTGCCAGGGGAAATATTAACAACCTCAGATATGCAGATGATACCACTGTAAGGGCAGAAAGTGAAGAGGAACTAAAGAACCTCTTGATGAGAGTGAAAGAGGAAAAGTGAAAACACTGGCTTAAAACTCAACATTTGAAAACTAAGATCATGGCATCTGGTCCTATCACTTCATGGTAAATAGAAGGGGGAAAAGTAGAAACAGTGATAGAATTTATTATCTTGGGCTCCAAAATCACTGTGGACAGTGACTACAGACATGAAATTAAAAGTCATTTGCTCCCTGGAAGGAAAGCTATGACAAATATAGATAACATATTAAAAGACAGAGACATCACTTTGCCAACTAAGGTCTGTATAGTCAAAGAAATGGTTTCTCCAGTAGTCATGAATAGATGCGTGATTTGGACCATAAAGAAGCTGAGTGCCAAAGAACTGATGCTTTCAAACTGTGGAGCTGGAGAAGACTCTTGAGAGTACCTTGGTCTGCAAGGAGATCAAACAGTCAATCCTACAGGAAATTAATCCTGAATATTCATTGGAAGGATTGATGCTAAAGCTGAAGCTCCAATACTTTGGCTACCTGATGTGAACCGCCAACTCATTGGAAAAGACCCTGTTGCTGAGAAAGATTGAAAGCAAAAGAAGAGGGTGGCAGAGGATGAGATGGTTACATAGCATCACTGACTCAAAGAACAAGAATTTGAGCAAACTCCTGGAGATAGTGAAGGACAGGGAAGCCTGGTGTGCTGCAGTCCATGGGGTCACAAAGAGTCAGACATGACTTAACGACTAAACCACAACCCTTTCCCCATCCCTGCAAAACCCCAACAACCTGATCTTTATTTAATGTTCCTTGTTTCATTGAATGGCACCATCTATCATGTTCTGCAAGCCAGGATACCATGATACTATCTTTTATACCTTGCTATGCCTCACTGTCCATATTCAATATACAATTCAAGTCCTAATTATTTTTCTTCCTAAGTATATCTCTTAAATTAATCTACTTTTTCCTAATCCAAGCTATCATAACCTCCCAACTGAATGATTGCACTAGCCTTCACTCTGGTTTCCTTACTTCTGGCCACTTTCAACCTATTCTCCTAAATTTTTTCAAATAAATCTGTTATTATCCTCCCCCAAATTAAAGCCCTACAATGGCTTCTTATTGTTTAAGTACTGTGGCCTAAGTTTTCCATCACCACACTGGCCATTCAGCTTCAGACAGGCACTAAGTTGTTTCTGCTGTCCAGAATGTTCCCTTAATGTTCCCTCCACCCCATCTCTGGCCTAATTAAAGCCCATTCTTCCTTCAAATCTCAGCTGAATCTTTGTAGAAATTCTCCCTGACTCCATTGATTGGATCAATACTGCCTGATTAGATGTTCTCCTAACATCACATGTAATTCTTTCATAAGTATTTCTCTCGTTGATTAGATGATAAGTTTCAGAAAAGGGCAGAGTTTGTAACTTTCATGCTTGTTTTTTTGTTGGTGTTCATCATTGTACTCCTGTGTCTAGCACAATGCCAGACTAACATAGTTTCTCAACAAATATTTGTCAAATGAATCTTGTGCAATTTTTTCCAAATTGCATTCTCCTATCTTTTCCAAATTGGATTCTCCTACCTTTTGACTCTGGAACTCATCCTCCTATTGATAGCTTTGTCTGACCTTTCAAGCCTGAGCTGTACACTGCCTCTTAAGTTTTGACCCTTACCTTGCCGACATCTTTTTATAAGGGTACAAAGTTTTCAGCTGCTTTTGGCAAACATTCTGTAAATTTCAGCTTGGCCGCATGACCCCACATTTCACTGGATGGCCCTCACCTGTATTAATGTATGAATCGAGATGCATATAATGTCCAATTCAACTTCACACATAAAGACTAATGTCTATAGCTACACCAACAACTACATCATATGTTTGGAACACTTATAGCCAACAGTGTTTTTTTTCTTTTTTTTTCTTTTGGCAGTACCATGTGGCTTGCAGCATCTCAGTTCTTCAACTGGGCCACAGCAATGAAAATGTAAAGTCCTAACTACCGGGGCTGCCAGGGAATTCCCTACTGTTTCCTATTACCTTTTAAATGTATTTTATATGTTCTTTTTTCTTTATGTTTTTACTTATTCATTGTTCTAAAAATTTATCCTTTATAATACGAGTTTCAAAGTTTAGATAAATTGTAAGTTTTTTGAAATAAATTACTGAATTAGTGCTATAATGAAAATATGCCACTGCCTTTCTTAAAAAGTTATTTAACAGATTTTTATCTCAACAATAAAATCAACTGTTGGTAAACTGACTTTTGAACAATATTTTTTTGGTTTTGTAAGAAAGAATTACTATAGTTAGGTGAATTTGTTTGTCTCATACAGCGATGGCTCTAAAGTAGCTATCTGGGTACGGCAGTAGGGAATGACACAAACGTTTAGAAATGTGATGGGAGTTTGGGTGAAAGATACATGCTTCTAGGAATTTGCTTTCTATTTTTATAGCCAAGTCTATCTCTGTATCAAAGTTCTAGTATATATTGTCGTGTCCCATGTTTTTGTCTTGTATCTTTGCCCTCAGACAGTTGGGGACAGTGGCCTTGACTTATTTTCTAGTCTTGATGCTCCATTCTAATTCCCATATCAAGGTTTCTCTTACATGCTGTTGGCACCAGGACCTTAAATGTTTATCTACTGCCTTTTCCTCGTGTCAGTTCCTTCAGAGAACAGGTAATGCTCATTGACTGTGACTTTATTCTGTGGCTTACAGACTGTATTTCCACTCTTGTCTATTGCTTGGACATCCTTTTTTGCAACTGCCTACATGTTTATTTAGTATTTCTGAGCCTGTGAGGCTCTGAGTCTTGGTCAATTCTATTTTGGGCCATCCTCTGATGAAATGAATACCTCATAAGCTATCTAGCTCAAGGAACTGGGCTATCATGCATGTGTCTGGTTCAGACAAGTTAAATAATCTATTTGTTCACTCATAAGCATTTATTTGGTAGGTTAGGAGATGTTCTTATATTTGTCAGTTCCTGTGGTTATAAAGTCAAGGAAGTCATGATCTTTTTCCTTAAGGAATTTAGAGCCCGCAGGAGAAACAGCTCAACCCCACCATACTACTATGTGTCAGGAACTATGACCAGGGAATGTACAGGGTTGAGGGAAGCACAAAGGAAAGGGCATTTGTATCAACTTGGGGAATAGCGAGTGTAAGGAAAGACTTGCTTGTGATTATTTTTGAAGTGTTTTTAAATACAAGTAGGCATTGGCTAAAGGGAGAAATCGGAGAAAGGAATTTCCAAGCAGAAGAAACTGTCGACTCAGCACAGAGGTGACCATGTCTTCTAGGCTCCTGCCTGCCTTTGATCTCAACATTTCAGCAATGTGAAATGTTTCACCACATTTCATCAATATACCACTTTGTTTTATGTGTTTCTCTTTACAGACACCTTATTTAAAATAGCTTGTTGATTCACCAACATTGAACTCATAGCTAATAGCACTTGTAACTCATATCTGATTCAAGCTTATCTAAAGCATGTATTTTTTCTGTAAGGCACGTCACAACCTTCTTGCACTTAGGAACACAACGCAGTCCTTCAGCATTTGGAGGCTATTTAAATCAGTGAAATCATTTAAAAAAGTGAAAAACATGGCACTTAATAAACTGCAAAAAGGACACCTATTTACAGTATGAGATGAAACAAGAAGGCAGAACATTGTCTTGTTTAGCTTCAGCTAGAAACATGTGTGTTGGGCAACTCAAAATTTTCACTGCTTTGTGAATTACCTCCAATGGCCATAAAGATGCTACTAGTATTGATTTTGGGGTTACAAATAAACTGTTGCATAGTAAGTGAATTTGCAAATATGGAATCGTGAATAAGAAGGATTGACTACATCACCAACACAGTGGCTTGGGAAGCTACAAAATCTCAGAAGCCAAATAGGCAAACGGCTGTATCAGGCTCTGAGAGTATGCGTGACCATACCTCCTGGGACTAAAACACCTTAGCACAGAAAATGATAAAATGAGGAAGTAAATATAGATACAGAAAAATTTAAACTTTCTTATCTGGCTCCAACATATTTTACCTACAGCTCTTTTTATCTTGCCTTTGGCAGAGGCAAAGGGAAAAGGTAGACTATGGTTTTGATTTCAGGTATGTTGTGATTATTTTCTGAGTGACCCGATCCACAGAATTACCCAGTTCTTCAAAAAATTCTATTTGATTAACCCTACTGGTGGCTCAGATGGTAAAGCGTCTGCCTATAATGCGGGAGACCCGGGTTCTATCCCTGGGTCGGAAAGATCCTCTGGAGAAGGAAATGGCAACCCACTCCAGTACTCTTGCCTGCAAAATGCAATGGACAGAGCAGCATGGTAGGCTACAGTCCACAGGGTTGCAGAGTCGGACACGACTGAGTGACTTCACTTTCACTGCTTATAAGGTGTTTACTAATTTGAACAATAAGGCTTCATGTAGCTGGAATCAAATAGTTCTGACTTAATTTTTAAAAATACATGACCTTCTTTGCTTTGTTCTGTGTTCAATAGTTTCATTTAATCATGTTTTACCAGGCAATAGTATGGGTCCTTGCCTAATTGTACTATAGGGCTTAAAATGCTTTTATTTTGTTCTTAAAGTGAATATATACAGAAGAAAAGATATACAGATCTTTGGAAAAAAAGATGAGATGCATTTGGGGCATGACCCTATCCAACTCTGGGGATAGGTCTTTCTGGGGTAATGAATTCATCAACTATTTGATCTCAAATATCATTTCTCACCCCAGGCATCTTTTGGTGGACTGCGTGTGTGTGTGTGTGTATGTGTGTGTGTGTGTGTGTGTGTGTAGTGTGTTAAGTCCCTTTAGTTGTGTCTGATTCTTTGTGACTCTGTGGACTGTAGCCCACCAGGCTCCTCGTCCATGGGATTCTCCAGGCAAGAATACTGGAGTGGACTGCCATGCCCTCCTCCAGGGGATCTTCTCAACTCAGGGATCAAACCTGTGTCTGTCTCCTGCATTGGCAGGCAGGCAGGTTCTTTGCCACTAGCACCACCTGGGAAGCCTTTGGTGGACTGTAGATGTTACTAAAGAAGATTAAGAGGGAAACCTTATCTGTCAACCTTAAATGTTTCCCAAGACTGAATAATGTTTGAAGGCAAAGTGGTACAACAGAGGATATAAAAGAGTAATTCATATTTATGCAATCTTTTAATTATCATTTGCTACCAAAATATTTGCTTGCTACAGTGAATACACAGTCTGTTTTTATTATTCTTCCACTTGAATCCTTTGACAAATTTGCAACAACAAGAATTTATATAAGTATCTTGTTGGTGAAGGAGAAACCCACCACTTCCTAATGGAGGAAAAGGAATTTTAATACTACATAAGGGCACAAAGGTCTGTCTAGTCAAGGCTATGGTTTTTCCAGTGGTCATGTATGGATGTGAGAGTTGGACTGTGAAGAAAGCCGAGAGCCAAAGAATTGATGCTTTTGAACTGTGGTGTTGGAGAAGACTCTTGAGAGTTCTTTGGACTGCAAGGAGATCCAACCAGTCCATCCTGAAGGAGACTAGTCTGGGGTGTTCATTGGAAGAACTGATGCTGAGGCTGAAACTCCAATACTTTGGCCACCTCATGTGAAGAGTTGACTAATTGGAAAAGACTCTGATGCTGGGAGGGATTGGGGGCAGGAGGAGAAGGGGACGACAGAGGATAAGATGGCTGGATGGCATCACCAACTCAATGCACATGAGTTTGAGTGAACTCCAGGAGTTGGTGATGGACAGGGAGGCCTGGCGTGCTACAATTCATGGGGTTGCAAAGAGTCAGACACGATGGAGTGACTGAACTGAACTGAAGGGCAGGAAAGCAAAATTAAAACAAAGCCAGGTAACACTGAGACTGAGAAAATTTTGATTTGTCTGGGTAGCCATTCCTGGGCAATTTGATACCAAAAAGGATTTTCTTTTAACTGGACATCCTGGGCAATGACACTGAGGAAATTCCTTACATCTTTGGTTTGGCTCTACAAAACTGATTAACAGTGATTCTGAGCATCCCTTAAAAGTATAAGATAATGGAGGATAATGTTAAATGTTTCCACTGATTTGGTATCTAAAAACGCATCTTTGTGAAATTTCTTAGATTCTTCTTCTAAGCATGATCTCATCATAGAATGATTTGCTTCTGGTTCACTGAAGTGTCATATAGCAAGCTGACTTTTTTTGTTTAAGAAATAGGAATTTCTTTTTTCTTAAAAAATATTAAAATTTATGTATTTATTTTAGGCTGTGCTGGGTCTCTGCTGCTGGGTGGGCTTTCCACTGCAGTGGCTTTTCCTGTGGCTGTACAGGCTCTAGGGTACGCAGGCTTCAGTACTTGTGGCTCCCAGGCTCTAGCACACAGACTCAGTAGTTGTGGTGCAGAGGCTTAGTTGCTCCATGACGTGTGGGATTTTCCTGGATCAGGAACTGAACCTGTGTCTCCTGCCTTGGCAGGCAGATTCTTTACCACTGAGCCACCAGAGAAGCCTGCAAATTGACTTTTGAGGAAGACTTACCCCATAGTTAGCATTGGTTGTACAGGTTGTGAGACTGAACAGATTTAAACCCCATTCCTGATAAAATGTTAGTTGCTCAGTCATGTCCGATTCTGCAACCCTATGGACTATAGCCCACCAGGCTCCTTTGTCCATGGAGTTCTCCAGGTGAGAATACTGGAGAGGGTTGCCATTTCTTTCTTCAGGGGATCTTCCTGACCCAGGGATTGAACCCAGGTCTCCTGCATTGGAGGCACACTCTTTACTGTCTGAGCCACCAGGGAAGCCTGATAAAGAGCATATCTTTATTGCTGATTCGCAGATGGGATCTTTTCCTTCTAAAAACCTTTAGTTTATATTTACTCACATTAAACTCTGATTCCTGATGGATGTTTATGAATATGTTGTCTATATACATGCCTTAAAGTACTGCTCTGATCTTTACTTCCCCTCCCAGAAAATGAATTATTTATAATCATTTTCATAAAGAGATAATCAGGTAAAGAGCTTTCTTAAAGGTGGCAAAACTAAAAAGCAAATTAGTTTTATGATTTCAAAGAATTAGCTGACTATTCATTTATTATAATGTTTTCAGACTACTTTAGAACTCTCAAAGGAAGAATAATGGGCCAGTACAGAACTATAAGGTTTCCTTTATGGACAGAGTAAGCCATTTAATCTTGATGGACTCAAATTGTTCTTGATTTTCTGCCATGGCTATCCATCACAGAAATAGTACTTGTGATTAATAGCATTTTTTCTACTAACCAAAGTATTTATAATGTATATCTGGAAGATATTCCAAGATGGAGGATAACATTAAAATTTTTTAAAAGTTCAACAACTGAAAAAAATCAATCAATATCAGTTGGGGAGAAAAGCTATAAAGGTATTTTTAGGAGAGAGAGAGATAAATTTTTAGATTTTCCTTAATTTTAAGGAGACTGTGAAAGAAAAAAAAAACTTTAAGTGACTTGATGGGGAATATTTTTTACCATTTTAGAATGAAAATTATACCAGGAATTTACTTACAAATGTATATGTTCAAAATATGTAGAAGATCTGCAAATTAAATAGATCATTATAAATGTTCTATTTAACTAGTGTTAAATAGAACCCATTTATTTTCCGCCATCAAGCTGAAAATTCTAGAATTGTGGTGGCGGCAATGTAGAGAGAGTACTACAATCCTAAAAAAACAATGTCATCCAAAAATAGAGTCTAAGTTTTAGTAATTACAAGGAGTCACATTTCCTCCCATCATATATAGACCCATGAGGTAAAAGCAAAACTGAGAAGCGAGGGCATGTGCTAAATTGATCCTAAAGTAGACTTGCAAATAGACTAGCTTTGGAGAATATTCTTACAAAAACTGTCAGCCTGGAAAAATTTGTCAGGTGTATACATGTGCAAAAGGCTAACCAAAATGACATTATCACTGTATAGAGCATATGTCCATTCATTCGTTAACTCAATTATGCAATTATTTATTCTATCAACAAATAGTTATTGAGTTTCAATAGGTAGATGAGTACCAGGGTCAAGCACATAGGAAATGACTTCTGCCCTCATGGAGGAAAAGAGAACTGGCCTTTGTTGAGAGCAAACGATGGCCAGGTGTTTTACATGTCTTATACCAGCTGGATGAGGGGGATATTTTTATCACTGCTGCTTCTCTGTCTGAGGAAGCTGAGCCTTACAGGGGTTAAGTAGGCTTCTCAAGGTCATTGAGATAGTAAGTGGCAGAGTCAGATGTCCAAACCCAGCTTGTCTCCAAAGTCCACGACACTATGGTGCCTGGAATCCAGCAGGAGAGACAGAAATATCCACATGCAGCTATAACACAGATCATGACTTGCTCTGGGAGCACAGAGAAGGGAGCTATTCATTCTGTAGTGTCCAGGTCACCTCTGGGAAGGCTTCAGAGAGAAGTTGTATTTGAGTTGAAACTTGAAGGTAAACGCGGGACTGCGTTTTAGGAAGATACACAAAAGGGCACTGCAGGTTGAAGAGAGTGTACCGTTCCACAGGGCTGGAAACACTGTTTCTCACACTTGTATTCATACCACAGTTTTGAATTTTAGAATCTTCAGCAGCATACTTGAACAATAGCATGGCCATCAATCAGTACAACAAAATGAGACTCATGGGCTTTGGAATTAGGATACAGGCTTTCAATATAGACTCAGCCACTTTCCAGTTGTGCGAACTTTGGAAGATCATTTAAGCCTTGTTTGATTAAGTGGGAATAATCATCATCAGGTTATTTTAAGGAGAGTATGAGTTGATGCATATACAGTGCTTAGCTTAGTATACATAGACATGGTATGCACTCACTAAATTGGGTGTTATGAGTACTATATCACAATGGTATCTGAGGACATCTATTGCTGTTGTTCAGTTGCCAAGTCATGTCCAACTCCTCATGACCCCATGCTGCAGTGTAGCATGCCAGGCCTCCCTGTCCCTCACCATCTCCTGGATTTTGTCCAAGTTCACATCCACTGGCCTCCCCAGTGGCTCAGATGGTAAAGAGGATATCTATAAGAGCATTCAATTATTACACGATTCTCTTAATTTTAGCACCATGCTGACTCAGCTCTCCTATATCCTCACAAGGCAGTTTCATTAATATTCTCTTTCTGTCCTGCTGGTTTGCTGCTTGGTTAGGCCTCTTCTACTCTCAACAGATAGAGTCTTGTTTATACTGCCTTGCAGAACCCATTTGACTTAATGTACAATTTGGCAGATATCACAGGATAATGTGTGTGTTTAGGTTTAGCAAAAATATATTAACATTTACCCATTTACCATCGCAACACATATGGCAAAGGGTACACAGTGTGCCCTAGCCTAGTGGCTGAGCACCAGCTGGACAGAGGACGCTGCTTTTGGGGTAGGGGGTGCTGAATAGGGGAAGGAAGGAGAGTGGTAGAAGACAGTCAGGTTATGGTCAGACTGGGAAAGAACTTGAATACCTTGCTGGAGAGTTTGGTCTCCATGCTGCAGAAAAGCCAGGGAGAAAAATGAAACCAGATATATAGACTGAAATATATCATTCCCATCCCCACTCCTGCAATTTCTGTGTTGAAGCCCTAACTCTCAGTGTAACTCTATTTGGAAACAGATCTTTCAGGAAGGTGGTTCAAGTTAAATGAGGTCATAATGGTGGGGTTCTAATATAACAGGACTGATGTCCTTATAAGATGATGAAGAGACACCAGAGCTCCTGCTACCATGTGAGAATGCACTGAGAAAGTGGCCATCTATTGCAGAAGCTGGGAATGAGGCCTCATCAGAAACCAACTCTGGAGGCACCCTGAGCTCAGGCTTCCAGCCTCCACAACTGCGAGAAAATAAGATTCTGTTATTTAAGCCACCTGTTCTGTGGTATTTTGTTATGGCAACCCTGGCAGACGAATACAGTAAGAAAGCAGCATAAAAGGACTTGGGTTTTAGGAAGATAACTAGTTTAGCATGGAGGATATTACTTGATTGGTCAACTCGATACATTCTTTGAAACGCAGTTCCTTTGGGAAGAGTTCTTGAATCCTTAAGCTTGACTTTGATGTCCTTCAATGTATTCCTATAGTTCTACGTGTGTATCTCTATCATAATAATGTATTATGTGCATAATCTATCATAATAATGCATTATTTAATTGGTATTCTCCCACACCAGATTATAAATTCCTGGAAGTCAGGGAATACATCTTTATATTCCCGGCATCTACGATAGTACTTGGCACGTGACAGGTTCTCAGTAGATATCTGGGTATTAATTAATAAATAATAGAAGAACCTGAGGCAAGGAAATCAGTTCTAAGACTACTAATAGTCCGTTAACAGAAAATTCACGTGTAACTCCTCAAATTGTCTTAAATTGTTTGACAAAAAAATGATAAAAATTGGAAATAGTTTGCCTTTAATATTTTACTTCTAATCTCTTCCAAAAATGAAATTAAAATATGCTGAAGAGGTGGAATTTTAATGATTTTCGCCTCACTGAAAATTAAGTTCTCTTCCCCCTCATTAAGTTCTAGTATAAATATATGTATACAGTATCCCCAGGAGAGAAGAAAATGCTGACTATTTCTAATCACTTAATTTGTTTGGAGGCATCACCAAGAGTCCACAAAGGGAACTAATGTGATCAGCAAACTCAAATGATTGTTCTGTAATTTATGTAGAATTCCCAATAAGTCTTTTGGAGTTTGCCAATAGATTCGGTGATTAAAGACATTGGTCAGACAAATCCTCTATCTTTGCTTTTATAGTACAGGAACAGTTACAGGAATGGAATCTCCCCATTAACCACACAAAATGTTTCTATAAATCACTGTACTAATTATTGAGTTAAAGTCTGTGCCTACAACAAGAAAAGCAACAAGGGAGGTTGCCAAGAAGAGACATGTTCAGTTGATTTGACAACACCAATGTGCTGAATTGTGGCCTTTAATCAAAATGGTTCGAGATGACAGACTCATTCCTCTGATCATTTAATTTTGACCTATTAAGATAGTCGGTTCATCGAAGAGTCAAATAGGACTGAGTGACATAGCGCAGCACAGCAAGACAGTCAATTCTCTTCACTTTTTCCTGTTCTTACCCTATTTCTCTTCTTACAACTTTGTATATGATTTAGGGCCTTATTGGATGGAAAGTATGTGAATCCATTTTTCCCCACTTCCCTCTGATTGCATTGTTCTTATACATCCTTGGGCTTTTGCAGAGACTGAGAACTGCCCAAGTTTAAAAGAATTTCTTAATCTTCAATTAAAGTTCTAATAAAGATTCTTCAATGCCCAAGCTGATATACCAGAAGCAGAAAATTTCTATATATGTATATTAAAAAAAAGAATATTGGGATGATTTAGAAAATAATGGAGAAGGGCATGGCAACACACTCCAGTATTCTTGCCTGGAGAACTCCATGAACAGAGGAGCCTGGCAGGCTATAGTCCATGGGGTCAAAAAGAGTCAGACATGACTGAGCAACTAAAACACACACAGAAAATAATAATGAAATTTTAATGAAAATCAAATAATTTTCTGAAATATTGGCCTACCTTTTGGAGATACTTTTTTTTCTCCTCGGATTCCTGAATCTTTAGGGTTTCAGCAGTGACATCTCTACTCTCTAAAGAAAACAGTCAAATTCAATCTGAAATAATTTTATCATGATTTTACAATAATGTTGATAAAAATTAAAGGTTAAAAGGTAATACATAGAGTAGGAAGGTAACATAAATATGTACTGTCTTGAAACTTTATGAACCAGATTCATAAATAACTGGAGACTGAATTAATTAGCTCTGTTTGCAAGGAAGCTTTAATCTCTTTAGAAGAGGAGTAGCCTGAGTCCAGAGATAAGAAAATGTCTCTAAACAGAACAAACTTGTAGTATTAGATATTACAGTTCCTATTCAAAGTGTTACAGGAATTTAGGCATTTTCCTCTGGATAAATGAATTGGTCCCTGAGGCAGGGTCCTGGTATGCTTTCATAAAGTTATGCCAAAGTATGAAGTTGTATCCTTATACTTATTATCTATATTTTTAAAAATTTAAAAAAAAATTCTTAGATTTTTTTTAAAGAATCTAGGAATCATGATGTTGAAAGGCATAAAACTTTGTACTTACTGCTTTCCTCAAGGAAAAAAGGCTGGAAGTAAGTTTTCTCTAAAAAATACAAAAGGGAAGTAAAGAGATATCTGGAAAACCCATAGCATTAAAGGTATTTAAGTTTTGTATACCTATAAAAATTGCAGTTTCCCCATCTTAAGCCTTACATGTCAGGGAACTTGTTTCCTAATATTGACTCTGCCTTCAACCTTCTCTAGGGCTTCATGTTTGAACTCAACTGTAAACGACTGTCTTTCATATTCTTTCAGCCAACATTTGCCCAGACTATTCTACACTGTTTAGACAAATAGATGTCATAACCCAGGTGATATTTTCAGATGTGCTTTTAGATATAACAAAGATACCACCGATCATTTTGGGGTGGAAAAATTGCAGAGACGATTTTAAAATTATTTGTATAGAGGTTTAGATATTTGAATGAAAGGTTCTTTAGAACTAGGTTCAGCAGTTTCTCCTGGGCGGGGCTCTAGTATCTTCCCGGTGGGTTACAGAGGAGCTACTCACCCGGTGCACTGCTCCTGGAAGGCCGCGCCACCGGCAGACGCTGGCTGCTACCTCTGGACAGCACCAGCTGAGATTCGTTGTGGGGGTACATTGATGCCCCGATCCAGAACTGCTTGGCCAAGTTGGCATCGCGATCCGAAGAGCCAGTGAACACTAGCAATCCTTGGGGAAAAGCTTCACAGGACTCCTCTGGGCTGCTAAGACTGCTGCTGGGCCTCGTTTCCATGGCAACTCAGGACGCTTCTCCAAGCTCCTTTGCCGGTCTCTCAGCCCCGCCCCGCCCTCACCGCGGAAACCCGCCAAGTTGGCAAGCGCCACGGCCGGAAGCCCTTGGTTTGCTCGGTAGATGATGGGGTCTGGCGCGCGCTTGTGGGTCACCTGAATCCCATTTTTGCAGTGATCACAGGCTTTGGGACCTGTCCAAGTCTTGGGGTGCAAATAGGAGTCAAAGCATCCACTTTGGGGCGTCTTGTCCTGTTGGAGTCAGTGGGGGAGCACTTCAGCTTTTTCATCCTCAGCCTCCTTCCTCGTATCCCCGCCACACCAGCTTCCTTTACCCCAAATAAAGCTTTCAGTTCCTTAGTTCCACCGCCCCAAACCCTTTTCCACACCAGATTGCTGTAGCGCAGCACCCTCTATGGGGAGGTTCTGGGCCTGCATTGGTTGATGAATTCAACAGGGCAGCTAACATCATAGCCTATGGTAGCTAGAGGTCGGAACGGGGCTGATAGGTACCCACGTGTATACTTTTTTACACATTTCCCCCCTGAATCTGTAAGGCCAATCTTACGGAAAGAAGCTTGATTTAGATCGTCAGTCCCACTAAAAGCTGCTTTTATGGCAAGAGTTGTAAATGATTACTTAAATATATAGGATAAGTGTGATGAAAAATACACTATGAACATTTTTGTTAATATGTTTCTACAAAAATGTTTACAAATGTTATGTGTGCAGCTTTCCCCAGCGATCTGGTTAATCTAGGAACAATTTAACTCTTTCAGCGATAGGAAAGTTGTAATTACTGTGGGAGGAATTGAGATGGAAATCATAAAACCAATTAAGGAAAGGACATGAACGTATTGGTAATAACCACAATTTCGTTTCCTTATGACACTATTCTTTCAAGATATTAATACAGTCTCTCACAAAAATACAGTTCAAAAGTAGATGATTACAAATCTATACAATGACAGCTAAGGAAAAAAATTCTATTCTCCGATATATCTGAACATTTTTTGGTTCAGAGACTGAAGGAATATTGAAAAATCATATATATATATATACACACACACATATAAAATATACATCGTATATTTAGCACCTAAAATGTTGACTTCTCTCTTGGTTAAGCTATTGATAAATAAGCAGTGGGCAATAGCAGCAATTTCCAATCCTCCTCGCCAAGCCCCCCCACATTGATATATACATGCAGCTCATTTGGATGAATTCCCAAATCTTTTTACCTGGCCGTGTGGTTAGTGATTGGTATTATTAGCAATCAGCTAACTACACTGCCTAGTAACTAGACTCACAGGAAAAAGGTTTACGTTTATTACAAACTGCGTCTCAGGTTGGTGCTCCATACGTTGTAATAGGCAAGGTTAGTTCAGTAGTAGCTCACTTGGTGTCTTGGTGAATACCCTACTAAATAATGAGAGGATGAGCTGGTTGGATGGCATCACCGACTCGATGGACACGTTTGAGAAAGCTCTGGGAGTTGGTGATGGACAGGGAAGCCTGGCATGCCAGCAGTCCATGGGGTCACAAAAAGTCCGACACGACTGAGCGACTGAACTAAATAATGAAAAACAGGCACAAACAGCATTAAACGCTACGTGGGGGCTCCACCCAGCAGTTAAAAAGTCTTAAGGCCATTCAACACCACGGATTTCGCTTTGTTTACATGGGATTGCACCGTTTTGCTTTTAGTCCTAGAGATGGCTAACACTTTAACAGTATCTAGAAGCAGCAGCTTGAAGGAGTTTGCAAGGGGGTTACTAGCAAGCTGACAACGTGCTCCGCCAGCAGCGCTAAACGCTGACGCATCAGATCTCGAAGCCCTGGGCACTCTACTCGAACGCTTGAGGTCGGCGGTTAGCCGCCGAGGGTGGCGTCTTCCTGCCGGCAGGGCGGCGGGGGATGCTGTG
>NW_011495045.1:5226630-5226814 GCF_000754665.1 Bison bison bison | reverse complement strand
GCTGTGCCTTGTTTTGATGGCAGTGGAACTAGTGATTGTAAGCATGAGAGTACAATCAGCTAATTACACTGCCTACAAACCGAGCACCGGGCGCCCGCGGGCTCGCTCTCAGACGGTTCGCAGCGCCGACGCGGTGTCCCAGAGCAGGCGGGCGGGAGGGATCAGGCCCGCCGCGACCCCACAT
>NW_011495045.1:5220907-5225984 GCF_000754665.1 Bison bison bison | reverse complement strand
CTCCGACCCCCTCTCCAAAAAACCCCAGGCCCTCCCGCCAGTTTTCAAAACTCATCCCCGTCAGGGAAAACAGCTCGCTGGAGTATCAGCTGGTTGGCTCCAGTTTTCTGTAACATGCCGGAGGAGTGCCTCTGAGGTCCCGTCTGCCCTCTTGTGTTCCCGTTGGGTGCTCTCCCATTGTCGGAGGGCCATTCAGTGGGGGTGGGAGCCAGATCTTCTTTTAGTCAAGAGAGGGAGCCGGCCAGCTCGTTAGTTAGATGGGAGTGTGGGCCTCTTAAGGTCGAGGCCAAAGTTTCGCACCCTCTAGGTCAGCTTTGGTGCTTTAGTCGCTAAGTTGCGTCCAACTCTTGCGACCTCATGGACAGAGGAGCCTGACAGGCTACAGTCCATGCGATTCTCCAGGCATGAATACTGGAGTGGGTTGCCATTTCCTTCTCCAGGGGATCTTCCCAACCCAGGAATCGAGCCCGGGTCAACTTTAGGCAAAACTATTCCTACTTCTGGTACATTGTTTATTTCAATCCCTGCTGTATGTTTAGCCCCTAGGGTCGTTCCACCCTCTCTATGTACAACCTAGATGGTAACACAAAATGAACACACATTATTTACTATACAAGACAGTGCCTAGTAAATGTCCAGGGCGGGTAGAAATAGAAGTGAGCGGGGTGGGGCATGGAGGAGAACTATAAGTAGGTCCTAGAAGCAAGCGTCGTTTCGGACGTTCACGGTGAGGGCTGTGGAAGAAAGACAGTGTTTTGTGACCAGTTGCATTGTCTTATTCTCTCAGTTCCACATTTGAGGATGTACATGTGTTTATGTGTGCATTTGGAGTAGATTGAGCAAAGAGGAGAGTGAGGATTTCTGGGAGACCTCTACTAATAATTCTTTCCCTTAGTTACTCCTTCCCTTTGTTTTCTTCAGTGCATGAATCAGGAGAGAATAAAGAACACTGTTTGATTACACACCTTCTAGGGCTCAACTGGAAGTAGCCCTCCCTTTGATCTTTATGCACCCAGGATGGAGTACTCATTATTGACCCAAATATCTTAATTCTAAATGATTATCCGCAAAGGAAAACTCCCCAGCTATAGGCTGATTCCCTGCCCAGCAAGTGGTCTCACAGATGCCACTCAACATGCATAGGCCCAGATGATCTAGATCATTCAACACACATTCCAAACTCACATTCTTAAAACACCAGAACATCTTCTCAAGGATGAATTTGAGTAAGTTATAGCATTATCTTTGAATATGAAAAACAGTACTTTTTTTGTTAAATGCATCATTTGCTCTGTATACACCAAAGTGAAGAGTAAGAAACCAAGGTATAAAATGTACAATACAGAAAATGTTAATTGTAAAAATTAACTTGTTAAATTGCAAAAGGCAGGTTATTTACAACTAACAGTGATTTGTATTCATCATATCTTTGGGAGAGCATGATGTTGTTGAATACATTACATAAATCCTTCGTAAACCTTTAACATGTACAGTATACCAAGCCATTATCAGGCAACATGCTGTAATCAGAGTTAGCTAACCTCTAAACTCTCTAGAGATAACTGTAGAGTTCAATTTGTACTTTCTAGTTAAATATACATGTATAAATAAAATAGCTTCCATTCCATTAACCATATGCAATCTTATAAGTCTTGGTTAGAATGTGGTTACAAAAAGGCAATTCTTTCAAATTGTTAGTCATTTTTACCCAATACAATATTTAATACTTCCTCCTGATTGATATTTTATGATTATTAGCTGCATTTTACATGTCTTACCTGAGGTGAATTGCTGCCATCCAAGGCAGTGGTTGCAGGTAGATGCCTTGAAATTTAGATTTTAAAAACTTTTCTTCAAAGATGATTAAAAAAAAAAAGAAAATTCATATATAAAAGTCATCAATATGCATTGCCTACTGAAATCAAAAATTTAAAATGCAGTTTATTTTGTAGGTAGTGCAACTAAAAAATTAAAATAACGAGACAAAATGTGTGTGGGATAGTTTTGCTTAAAAAAATAAAGAATGCTTGTTCTTAGGGTTGCTGTTGGTTTGGCCTGCAGTTACTAGAGAAACTCCAAGGATCTCATTCCCTTTATGGTTCATGTCTAGACATGCCTGGAGACCAGGGAGATCCATGATTTAATCTAAGTAAGAATGCTTGTGGTGTTTTTAAACGCCCAAACAGAAGATTGCATTTGTTTTATACAGCACCAGGAAGGTACCATTCAGCGGCTTGTTTACTGTTGTATTTGATTTCTGGGCGTTTGGTGATTAGGGAGATGGGGATGGTGTACTAAGGAAAGGAGGTGAAATTGGTTGTTAGGAGGAAAGCAAGAAGAGTGTAGAAAACAAATACATCCTGCTTTAGCAAATTTATTATATTGGCTAAACTTACGACTCCTAAATAAAAACTAGAGTGATGAGAGTTGGAATTACAAAAGATGGTGAAAGCTTATTCATTGCTTTCAACATACACAAATTGCTGTCTGGACATTTTCTAACTTCCATAGCTTTTTTTTTTCATTTAATTTTTAAAAAATGTTTGGCTGCGCTGGGTTGTCATTGCAGCACTCAGGTTTCCTCTAGCTGTGGTGAGCGGGGGTCTGCTCTCAGGTTGCAGTGTGATGGCTTCTCCTGTTGCAGAGCATGGGCTTTACGGCGTGTGGGCTTCAGTATCTGTGGCTCAACGGCCAGTAGCCCCGTGGCATGTGGAATCTCCCTGGACCAGGGATTGAACCAGGGTCCCCTGCATTGGCAGGTGGATTCTTAACTACCGGACCACCAAGGAAGTCCTCCATAGCTTTTGTCAGGGAGGAAGATGTGAACAATCAGACTGAGGAGAAATGATTGGAGTTTAGCAGTTTCTTTTTAAACCTGTTTTTTTAAAGGGTACATTTTCTTTTAAGAAATATAAAACCATGTTTTGATTTTTATATAGATCAATAACTATTAGAATATTTTATTAATATTCATGATACTATAAATAAGAACTAGTTTATTTGTTGAAGCAAGACTAGATTGAAGTCAGCATGGTGCCTTTGAAGAACTAAAAATCAATGAATCTGTTTAATTATGAGAGGAGATTTTCTTTTGAGCTAAAATGAACTGCCAGCAACTTTTCTAATTTTATACTTCTGATTCCATTTCATTGTACTCTCATTAGTAAGAGTGAACCAGATTCTTGATTATCTTCAGTTTCTATTTATTGATTAATCAATAGTGTTGCCTTCTATATGAAAACGTTAAATTGATTTATCTTTTAGTAAATCAAACAATCTAAAATATAAGCTTTATAATTAGAGTTGCTTGAACTCTTGGTTATGACTTAGCAGCAGGAGCAAGCTTGTTGCATATTTATCATCTTTAGAGAACACAATCTAGGGATCTCTGGTCTAGTAATAGAAAGATAGACAATTTCTACAATATATAATTAAGGTAGTGATAGTATATTAATTTTATTAATATATACAATATAATAAGTTGTGTATTATTTATATACTTATATAATTATCTTAAGTACTAAGATAGTTAGATTAATAAGTGTTTCAAGACTCCTGAATACTAATGTGAGCTTTGTTGTTGTCAAGCATTTAGGAAAAAGGAAAGAAGAAAAACACCAACGATTGGCACACAGAGGAGGCTATGTGGAAAATATGGGTCTGAGAAGGAAAAGTAGGATATAGATAAAGGGAGAAGATGGAGAGGATGCTCTTGGTAGTAGGAGCAACTTATGAAGAAAAAACACAAGCAAATTCATAGAGACTGTAATACACATGGTGGATGGGAGAGCAGTGAATGTATCCCCATTGGGGAAATAGTAATAAGATCAGAGAGGCAGTGAAGTAGGAGATAGATCTTGGAGGACTCTAGGTGTCAGGCCAGGGGATTTTAATCTTATTCTTCTGTCTGAGGGACCTATGACTTACATGACATGTTGTTTTATGGAGATTAATGAAGTGACATAGATTAGAAGAGGGAGATACAGAGGAGACTGAAGGTCCATTTAGGAGATTATTTTAATAGCCCAGGCATAGAGTCACATAGAATATACAGTCTGAATGAGAGAGGCTTTGTGAAGGGAGCTTCACGGGGCTTTGGTAACTAGTTAGAGGACAGAATTAACCTGCAGGTTTCCATGACAAGTAGACATGTTGGCAGGCAGATCTACTTAGAGGAGAATTATGAGGTATTTTAGGTTTAGGTGTGTATAGTTGTAAGTAACGGAAGGACATTATGATGGAGTTGGGTTATTTGGAGGTGGAACTCTGGAAAAAGACCAGAACTGAAAGGAGAAATTTAGCAGTTTTTCTGAAGCTGTAGTAGTTGAAGTCATGAGGCTAAATTAGATTGCCAAGAGAGGTATGTTGTCTTATTTTTCACTGAACCTCCAGCACATGCTGTGGTTCACTCAGGAGTAGGTGACTTCAGCAATGTGCTTTTTTTTTTCCTTTTAATTTGCTAAAATTGTTTTCTTCTTTTTTTTTTAACTTGGCTGTGCCAGTTATTGGGAGTGCAGAGTCTTAGCCACTGGACCCCTGGAAAGTTCCAGTAATGTGCTTTTCTTGAATAGAGAATAGAGTGAGAAAAGTGAAAGGCTCAGGACCAACTTTGAGAGCATCTATTTCCTATTAAGGGGCTGGAAGGTGGAAATAAACCTTGAGGAGGGTTGGTCCACAAGAGAAGCAGAAGAGCGGACTCTCAACAAAAGTCAAAACATTTTAGATGGGGTCATAGACACAAAGTGAAAGTGGAGAGTGAAAAAGTTGGCTTAAAGCTCAGCATTCAGAAAACGAAGATCATGGCATCTGGTCCCATCATGGGAAATAGATGGGGAAACAGTGGAAATAGTGTCAGACTTTATTTTTTTGGGCTCCAAAATCACTGCAGATGGTGACTGCAGCCATGAAATTAAAAGACGCTTACTCCTCGGAAGAAAAGTTATGACCAACCTAGACAGCATATTCAAAAGCAGAGACATTACTTTGCCAACAAAGGTCCATCTAGTCAAGGCTATGGTTTTTCCTGTGGTCATGTATGGATGTGAGAGTTGGACTGTGAAGAAGGCTGAACGCTGAA
>NW_011495045.1:5203312-5220779 GCF_000754665.1 Bison bison bison | reverse complement strand
AGGGGACGACAGAGGATGAGATGGCTGGATGGCATCACTGACTCTATGGACATGAGTTTGAGTGAACTTCAGAAGCTGGTGATGGACAGGGAGGCCTGGCATGCTGTGATTCATGGGGTCACAAAGAGTTGGACACGACTGAGCAACTGAACTGAACCGATAGACACAAATGAATTCAAAGGAAACTGCTGCCTTGACACCACTGCATGATAAAGTTTATCAGTGGAATTAGCCAGAGGGCAGAGGGTGACCTCACTGGCTCTACCAGAAGGTTGCTTCAGGGCTTGATTCAGTGGGACTTTCAAGGGGCAATGAACTTCTCTAGGCTATTACTAAACAGATTAACTTTCCTGACTGCTTTTCACCACTGATTGATCTCTGTCAACTCTCAAAAAACAAACAAACCAAAAAACCTCAGGTAGATTTTCAAGATTTTTAGAAATAACTTGACAATTCTAGGGATTCAATATAGCCAACAAGTAAACAGAGTGCACAGCTGAAGAAAGTCTATTCTCTTTAAGAGCTCTATGAAACCAAAAGGAAGAAATTGGCTATCTTGTTAATTGGTTTACAAGAAGGAAAATACTTTAAAGTATAATTCTTTTAAGCATCACTCTATGTTGACTTATTCTTATTTTTGTTTCTACTCCCTACATTTGGTACTTAAGTCTTTTTTTCTAGGCAGAATTTATATCCTTTAGTTTTTAAGAATTACATAACATTTATTATCTTTATTTCCTCTGCAAACATGGAATATATCATAAGGATTTCATCTTGCTTACATTTAGTAAAGTTCATATTGTCCTTCTCTTAGCTCATCTGCTGCTGCTAAGTCGTGTCAGTCGTATCTGACTCTGTGCGACCCCATAGACAGCAGCCCACCAGGCTCCTCCGTCCCTGGGATTTTCCAGGCAAAAGTACTGGAGTGCGGTGCCATTGCCTTCTCCAATGCATGAAAGTGAAAAGTGAAAGTGAAGTCGCTCAGTCGTGTCCAACTCTTAGTGATCCCATGGACTGCAGCCTACCAGGCTCCTCCATCCATGGGATTCTCCAGGCAAAAGTATTGGAGTGGGGTGCCATTGCCTTCTCTGCTTAGCTCATCTACTGCTGGTTTAAATCTCAAGCTCAGCTTCTACTTCCTGGGTAAAATCTTTCCTGGTGCTTTTAGCTAATTTTGGTATTTCCCTTTTCTATCTCTTTGCACTTAATATATTCACTCTATGATTTGTATCTTCCATTAGTAAGATAATATTATTATTCAATACTCAAATTCAGTTTTGAAATCAGTCTGTAATTATAATGTTGCAATTAATATTGCAATAAAATGCAGCGGTTTATTGTAATATCTTATGAAAAAAACCAAAGGAACTTTTTGGCTGACGCAGTATTAGAGAATGCTGTTCTGTATAACACAGATTTATTATATTAGCACAGAATCTTGTCTATAGAATTTCTTACACCCTGAATTATTTTTAGTGGGCTGACTTGGTTTCCACCTTGATGCGTGATACAGAGACTCCCATGGACAGAGAAGCCTGGCGGGCTACAGACATTTTTGTGCTCTCCAGGACAATGCCACTTAACCATTATGTGTGCTTGACCATGCACATGGAAAATACATGTAAAGTAGGAAAAAGGCTTGTGGTAAATAAAACACTTGCAGGTAACTTTATCAAAACGAAGCAGCATATAGTTTAAGGTTCATTTAGTTGATCAGCAAATGAGTTTCACTTATTAGTGGATTAGGCAGCTCTAAACTTAATTTCTTTGAGATTCAAATGAACATTACATGACCGCAGATTTTTATTAGATAACGTTTTAGCATATGCAATTTCGTTTCCACAATTAATGTGACTTCCCTTGTATGTAATTCAAATATAACAGGAGTGACTTGCTGTGTGGGTTTCTAGGCTAGTTCACTGCTTTAAAAAAATGGTGCTATTTAGTTGCCTTTATCAAAAATATACTTTCTGCTTGAGTGGGAGTTTTGGTAAAGCATCTGTATTTTTTCCCTTGTTAGCAATGATGTGCCTTTGCAAACAGTTGGATGAGTCTATGGATGTAATTTTCAATTTAAGGAAGGGAAGCTAATGAAATCAGAGGTCTGATTAAAAAGGTTACTATCTATGACATCAAAAGTCCAATCAATTTTATGTCCAATTTAGATGATATTTTAAAATTATTTTGCCTATTTGAAAACTTACATGCACAAATAGTTTTATTGTATAGCTGAAGTTCAGCTAAAATTAGGAAGACAGATTTCAAGATAAATCTTTGTTGGTGAACCTTGGGGCTTGAAGATACTGTAGGAAGCGAGTTGAATTCCCTTATGTTAAAATGAAGAAATGTGATTCTGGAAACTGTTATTCTAGAAGATCTTTTGGGTTATTTTCATGTTTTAAACTATTTGAATCTGTGTTTCAGGTTTAATAAGGTAAAATCTGTCTTTGATGCTCTCTTTTCTTCTGTTCTTCATCCTTATCCTGCATGACCAGAAACCTCATGTAGCTGCCATTTTCTGTGGTGCCTCCTCCAGACTTTTTCTGCTCTCCCAAACTTTGCCAGGTGGAACACAATTCTTCTGTTCTGCTATGAATGTATGTTTGTTGCTCAGTTGTGTCCGACTCTTTGTCCATGGACTGTAGCCCGCCAGGCTCCTCTGTCCATGGGATTGTCCAGGCAAGAATACTGGAGTGGGTTGCCATGCCCTTCTCTAGGGGATCTTCCTGACCCAGGGATTGAACCCAGGTGTCCGGCATTGCAAGCAAATTCTTTACCATTTGAGCTTCCTGGGAAGCCCCTTCTACTATGGGTAACCCATCTGGAAATCCTGGAAAGACAGTATCTAAATCAAAGGAATGAACGTTTGATAGTGGGAATTTTATATATTACACAAAAATAATGAGAGAGCTGAGTTTTTTTTGTCTTCAAAACTCAATAGCTATTTTCTATTCCACTTAAATATGAAGTTGACTTAGGCTTGCCCAGGCTGAACCTTCCGCTAAATTATAGTACAATTTGAATGGACGTTACTATTTGTGTATTTAATTGCTGTAAAGAAACTCAGGAGACCTCATTCTGAAACAACCATTGTTCTTTTTTTCTGGGCTATTCTGCTGAACTCAGTTATTTCAATGATAACATTATTGTCTTGGTCACTAATGCTTGAAACTTGAAGTAATTTTTGAGTATTCCATTTCTCAAGCTCTGCATCCAAATGGTCTTGGGTGATTTCTTTCTCTAGAGAACAAACCTGTTGAAAGTTGAAATTTTTTTAAGCCCACAGCAGTGTAGCAGTGCTAATATGTAGTGGATGTTCAGTAGATAGTTACTGAAAACAGTAAATGTTCGTTATAACAGAAAGGATAATTGTCATTAATGCGTAGGGGGTGATTTAAATATGGTGTTTAAGATCATCATAAGTAAGTAACTGAAGGAAGTCTTGTGTGATGTTTAGTTTCTATTTGATTGTTCTTTCCTGAAATCTAAGTACATTGTTGTTCTACTGTTCTATTCATAACTTCCAAGGCCTGCCTGGACCTGTTGCAGAAAATAATGCAAGGAAAGGGTTCAAAACTTCATCAGCTAATGTGTTTCCCCAACTCAGTGTGCAGTAGAATGGCTTGTCATCCGGGAAGGTGAAATAATGGAAGAATTATTCAATACCATTTTAATATTGTGAATGTAAACCAAACCATTTGAAAAGGAAAAATTTGAGTATGTGCTAATACATAGGTTACCTTTGGTTCTGAAGCAAATTTTATTTTAGCAATATATGTATGAATAACCATCCTGATACTAAATTCTGTCACCTCTAAGTTAAAAAAACTAAAAACTTTGCAAAAGTTATCTCAGCAAAAGCTAGGAAAGATGAGAATAAATGATGCAAATTTGGCATAATAATTTTTGTTAAACTTAAGGCATTACTAAGCATTCAAAAGTGTAAAATAAAGCTAAAATCTCCTTGATAGCTAGAGGAGATCTATCTTAATGATATTCCAACTTGGCTGCCCGATAGAATCACTTGGAGATTTTTAAAGAATCCTGAAGCCCCAGGCTGTACTCCATATCAATTAAATCAGAATATCTAGGGGTAGGAGCTAGGCATCTGTATTTTTAAAAAGATATTCAGGTGATTCCAAGTACAGCAGGTTGAAAACTCCTGCCATTGAATAAGGGGGATGAGTAACACATCATGGCAGCTGAAATAAGTCATATACTGTAGAAATGGAAGGACGAGTCTCACCTTTATATGTTCTGAGTTTATAGTGAAATGAAGTGTTAGTCACTCAGCTGTGTTCGACTCTTTGCGACCCCATGACTGTAGCCCACCAGGCTCCTGTATCAATGGGATTCTCCAGGCAAGAATACTGGAGTGGTTTGCCATTCTCTTCTCCAGGGGAACTTCCCGACCCAGGGATCGAACCCATGTCTCTTATGTCTCCTGCGTTGGCAGGTGGGTTCTTTACCACTAGCACCACTTAAATACTCACTGAATTGAACTGAACTAGTCTTATTAAACCATGTTGTTACGAGACATCAAGGTGTTTAACCATCTGTTTCCACAGTCCTTGTATTATCATTTCACATACCTCTTCAGCATCAAAGATACTACAATAGCCAATGCACCTCCTATTATCTGTATTCCATCTCAGTTCATCACTGGCGAGGTTTGTAATAATCATACCACTCCAGCATGCCTGGAGCCAAATATATCCATATTCTGCTACCACCAGAGATAAGATTTTTATTCCAGCCAGTAGGTTTGTAACCTACTCCCCAAATCCCATTTTAGAGTCTGCTTCCTTAAACATTCCTGATACAAACTGTCTTAGACTGAGCTTCTTAGAAATAGAGTCTGCGATAGGGAGTTTCATGCAGAAGGTTTACTGGGGAGTTTTGTTGAGAGATACACCCATAAGGGAGTGAGAAAGAGGATTGGGGACAGGGAGAGGAGGGCCAGTGATCTGGTTGTTGCTGAGGCCTCTGCCCTATCTTATGGGAGCTCTGGAGATGAGATGGCTCTTCAGAGTTGTTGCTCATTGAGGCAGGAGGGCCAGGTTTTTTTCCTTCACACCAGCCAGTCAATGATTGCAGGCCACCCTTTGGGCAAGGAATAACTTCTTAAAAATAAAGTTGATTAACATGATTTAATAAATAAATCAACATATTTAATGATAAGAAAGGCACTTTTGAGCACTTACTATATCCAGTAAATTCAGCTAGGATCCACATCTGGCAGTCTGATTCCAAGGCCTTAGGTACATGTCTTACCCACCTTTTTATAGATAAAGATTTTTTTAAATTAGAGAAGTTGAGAAACTGCTCTAGGTTTCTAGTCAGCTAGAGGGCTGGGAGTCAATCTTATGATGCTTAATTTCATAGCTTATTTCTTAACTACTCTGCTGCACTGCCTTCCTCTAACAACTGCTGGGTAGGCCCTAGACAAGATGCTTTAAAACAAGATTATTAATTGTGATCTCACTAACAACCCTATGAGGTCGCTGTTGTTCCTTTCAGGAAACTGGAAGTTTGAGACGTTAAACCAGTTGCCCAAGGTTACATGCATATTGTAAAGTTGCAGTTTATACCCAGGTCCGACTCCAAAGCCCATTATTATTTTTTTTAATTTATTTAAAAAAAATTTAAAAATATTTTAATACATTTAAAAAAGATTACCTTCTATTTACAGTTATTACAAAACATTGGCTAGATTCCCTGTGTTGTACAATACATCCTTGAGCCTGTCTTACACCCAGTGGTTTGTGCCCCCCAACTCCCCCACCCTTGTATTGCCTCTTCCCCCCACCTCACTAGTCTGCTGCATTTTTCTGTGTATTCACTAGTTTGTTGTATTTTTCAGATTCCACATATACGTTACATCATACAGTGCTTGTCTTTATCTGCCCTCCAAGTCTACCCATGTTGCTGCAAGTAGCAAAGTTCTGCTTCTTTTTTTTTTAATAAGTGAGTAATATTCCAGTGTGTGTGTGTGTGTGTGTGTGTGTGATATCTTCTTTATCCATTCGTCAGTTGATGGACACTTAAGTGGCTTCCATATCTTGGCAATTGTAAATAATGCTGCTTTGAACATTGGGGTGCATGTTATCTCTTCAAATTAATGTTTTTGATTTTTTTTTAATATAGCCAGGAGCAGAATTTCTGGGTCATATGGTAGTTATATTTTTAGTTTTTTGAGAAACCTCCATATTGTTTTCCACAGTGGCTGTATCAATTTACATTCCCACCAACAGTGTACAAGTGTTCCCTTTTTTCCACATCCCCATCAACATTTATTTGTGTTCTTTTTGATGATAGCCATTCTGATAGGTGTGAAATGATAACTCACTGTAGTTTCGATTTGCATTTCCCTGACGATGAGCTATGTTGAACATCTTTTCGTATACCTGTTGGCCATCTGTATTCTCTCTTTGAAAAAATTTCTACTCAGAGTAGAAATTTCTACTCAGTTCTTCTCAAAGCTCATATTCTTAAACATTATGTTGTGTAGGAGGGAAAGATGTGACAAAACAATAGCATTAGTGAAAAAGACTGCTTGGCTGTTAATAGTTCAGCATGAAGCAGAGACGTGATGGCGCTACCACTAAGGCAAATGCCACCTGAGGCTGTGTTCCAGATACACAGTTTTCAGAGCAGAGTAACAGTCCACTCTATTCCATCATGGCAGAGCACACTTGGAGCATTGTGTGGGAGGCTGGGCTCCAGCCTTTAAAAGAGGATTACTGACGCACCTGAAACTCATCCAGATGTGAGTGATGACATGTCTGAGTAACATGTCTGTGGGAAGGACTGAAAAGCTAAGAATGGTTAGCTCTCTTCCTAAAGAGGAGGCTCAGGGAAGGCTCAATAGCTAGTATTTGAAGTGTCTTCCTGTGGTGGAAAATTAGATAAAATCTGTACGGTTCCAGAGGGAAAAACTAGGCTTTTCAGATAGAGAATAAAGAGTTGCCTGTAGCTTCTCAAGGAGAGGGACTGCCTGGCATTTGGGGCTTTTTAGAAAAGAAATGGGCTTCCTCATAAGAGAAAACTTCTTTTTCACTGACTAAGAACCTGACTGACCACTTACCATGAGTGTTAAAGACATATTCTGGGTGTAATGGTTCTTAAATTTAGTGGGTGTAAGAATCACCCAGGGGAACATGTTAAATATTGATTCCCAGACCTGCCTTTAGAGGTATTGATTCAGTGGATCTGGGATAAAGTCTTAGAATCTGCATTTTTAACAAGCAGCTCAGTGGATCCAAATCAGGTGATCAGTGACCTACCCTTTGAGAACTAGTAAGACTAGATATACTTTGAGGTCTTTTCCATTGATTTTACAGTGAAAAATGTGTGGAGTCAACACAATGACTGTTGAAAGAAAGTTGTGTTTAATTTTAGAAAAGATCCAAGACAAAATGCTTTAATATGTTGACAGTTTTGAGAGATAAAATGAGAGACAAAAATACTGGAATGTAGGCTCTTAGGATTTGGAAGGAGAAGGATTGATTCTTATTTATGTCATAAAAGATAGGACTTAAATAGCAAAACAGAAGATAGAAATCCACGTTGAAAATCTTTAAACACTTTACGTAATGAATATCCTCTACATATGCCAAGGAGCAATTTGATGGGGACCTGGAAAGAGCTGTCAATTATCCTAAAGGGCAGCACCTGTGTAAGGTAAAAAACCTATCCGGCCTCGGGACCCAGGTTTATATAAACTGCAGCCTGGAACTGACAAACCAGGTGTGGTGAGAGTGGCTTCTGACTCTGGCCCCCTTCCTGTTGGGCTAAAGATCTTTTGCTGGCAAGTATAATAAAATATATTTGATTAATCTTAACTTTTGAATGTGCAACCTGAGAGCCACAATTTTAGGGATGACTGTATCCTGAAATGTTTTTGCTCTTTGTAACTATGTTTTCAAACAGTAGTGCTTGGTGTAACTTACTCTCCTGGATCTGGACTTTAAAAACATTTAATTTGCATAATCATTTGTTAAGTATATTACAGTATTTAAAATTTTTTTTTCTTTGAGAATCATTAAAGGTTAGTTGAGGAATTGGTTTGCTTGGTTGTTTTGTTGATACTATTGATGTGCTTTTTTAAGTTCATTAAGGATTAGCAAGTGACTTCTGTTTTAAATTTAAGGTACGTGTATAAAATTTCCAAATGGTAATTACATGTTGATAATAAGTTAGACTCTTGCTTCTGTTTAATTTCTTCTTGCTTCCTTTCAATGGTTTCAGACCTCCTTGTAGGCTCTTCTTGAATCATGAGAGATGAAATAGCAACAACAGTCTTCTTTGTGACAAGATTAGTGAAAAAACATGATAAACTGAATAAAGAGCAAATAGAAGATTTTGCAGAAAAGCTGATGACAGTCTTGTTTGAAACATACAGAAATCACTGGCACTCTGACCACCCTTCTAAAGGGCAAGCCTTCAGGTAAGAGCTAGGATGTGGTAGGCATAGCAAAGGGCAGTAACAAGCCAGCAGCTACCGCCTGCAATGACTGTTCGCCACCTATAATTAATGAAAATTTATTTGTTTGAACTTGGGCTTGAAAAAAGGAGAGTAGTAGATTATAGCACAATTTGAAATCTATAGAGCAAACCTCCTTGTGTGCTGTGGATTAAAGAATTTCTACTTGTGTTTACTGTGAAGGGTATACAGAGAACCTTTAGTCTTCCCAGCTGGCTCTCGTGGTAAAGAATCCACCTGCCAGTGCAGGAGACACAAGAGATGAGGGTTTGATCCCTGGGTCAGGAAGATCCCTGGAGTAGGAAATGTCAACCCACTGTAGTATTCTTGCCTGGGAAATCCCATGGACAGAGGAGCATGGTGGCTACAATCCATGGAGCCGCAAAGAGTTGAACATGAGTGAGCACATTTGGTGAACTAATTGTGTGATTTAGTAATGGAATCCATATTGTGTAAAAATTTGATATTTCACTCTTACTGTAAAACTTCTGAGGGGTGGTGAAGCAGTTGAGGGAAGACAGGAGTGAGGTGGGAGCTGTGTGTATTGGAGACCCTTGCCAGCTGCATGATTCTCCAACTATCACCACGTCGTTTCCCTTTTCTTGTTTCTAAAGGTGTATCCGGATAAACAATAATCAGAATAAAGATCCTATTCTAGAAAGGGCTTGTGCTGAAAGTAACGTGGATTTTTCTTACCTGGGACTTCCAAAGGAGATGACCATATGGGTAGATCCCTTTGAAGTGTGCTGCCGGTGAGTAATCTTATTGGAGCCAGTTTGTGTGGTCTGTGACCCTTGGGAACCTTAGGTTATTTAGTCTATGCATCTTTGTGAAAGGTGATGCTACCAATCCCTGGATTAGCAATGAGGGCACAAGCCCATTAAGACTAGATGCAAGCTATATCAGACAACACAGACTTCATTTTAGGGTGGATGGGGTGGGAAGCACAAAGATTTTTCCATAGTATTTGAAATTTGACTTTAAACATGGCATCCTATTTCCAATTGCATAAAGTCCAAGCATTTTAGGCAGTATCAGGGGGAAAGAGGAATTATCTGTCATCAGCCAGTCAGTCCATTAGTTGAATCAAAAAAAGTTTGTCTTTTCCTTAGCTAATTCCTAGAAAGCTTTTATAGAATCCTTGATCTCCACCAATTATGACAGTATAGTAGCAGAAGGTCATAATGTCTTTCAATTTGCTTTGCTGACAAGCCATTTCAATTTTTTTCTTAAACTATAGTTGGTTTACAAAATTATATTAGTTTCAGGTATACATCATAGTAATTCAAAGTTTTTTTTTTACAGATTATACCCCCATTTAAATTTATTGTAAAACATTGGCTATATTCCCTGTGTTGTACAATATATTCTTATATTTTATACATAGTAGTCTGTACCTACCCCTACCTTGCCCCTTCTCACTTCCCTCTTTTCTACTGGTAACCAATAGTTTTCTCTATCTGTTTAGTCAGTTTTTTGCTATATACATATATTTTATTTTTTTAGATTCTACCTATAAATAATATCATGCAGTATTTGACTTTTCTCTGATTTATTTCACTAACCACAATATTCTCTGGGTCTTTCCATGTTGCTGCAAATGGCAGAATTTCATTCTTTTTTATGGCTGAGCAGTACTCTAGTGTGTACGTACATATACCACATCTTCTTTATCCATTCATCTATTGATGGACATCTGTGTTACTTCCAAGTCTTGGCTATTGTAAACAGTGCTTCTCTGAATACTGGGGTACATGTATCTTTTCAAATTAATGATTTTATTTTTCCTGGATATATACCCAGGAGTTGAGTTGCTGGATCATATGGTAATCCTACTTTTAGTTTGAGGAATCTCCATATTCCATAGTGGCTGCACCAATTTATATTCCCACCAATAGTGTACAAGGGGTCCTTTTTCTCCATGTTATCACTAACATTTGATATTTGTAGACATTTTAATGATAGCCATTCTGACAAGTGTGAGGTAATGTCTCACTGTTTTGATTTGCATTTCTTTAAATAATATAAAATATTGAGCATCTCTTTATGTGCCCGTGAGCTATTTGTATGTCTTGTTTGGAAAAATGTCTATTCAGATCCATTTTTAGGTTGGAAATTAAATTTTTTTGATATTAAAATTTGAAATCAATTTTGAATTAAAATTTGAAATGAAAAATGTTTGATATTAAGTTGTATGAGCTGTCTATATATTGTGGATAGTAACCCCTTATCAGTTATACTTGCAAATATTTTCTTCCATTCAGTAGGTAATCTTTTTGTTGATGGTTTCCATTGCTGTGCAAAAGCTTTTAACGTTAATTTGTTTTTGTTTTCTTTGCCTTAGGAGACATCCAGAAAATATTGCTACAATTTATATCAGAGTTCTGCCTATGCTATCTTCTGAAGAGTTTTTATGATTTGCAGCCTTACATATAGGTTTATGATCCATTTTGAGTTTATTTCTGTAATAGCATGAGAAACTCCAATTTCATTCTTTACAATTAGCTGCTGTATTTTCCCAGCACCACTTATTGAAGACTCTCTTTTCCCTATTGGATAGTCATGCCTCCTTGTTATAGATTAATTAACCATAGATTCATGGGTTTATTTCTGGGCTCTCTATTCTCTTCTATTGATTTGCATCTCTGTTCATCAATGATCAGTTCAGTCACTGAGTCATGTCTGACTCTTTGCAACTCCTTGAATTGCAGCAGGCCAGGCCTCCCTGTCCATCACCAACTCCCGGAGTTCACTCAGACTCATGTCCATCGAGTCAGTGATGCCATCCAGGCATCTCATCCTCTGTCGTCCCCTTCTCCTCCTGCCCCCAATCCCTCCCGGCATCAGAGTCTTTTCCAATGAGTCAACTCTTCACATGAGGTGGCTGAAGTATTGGAGTTTCAGCCTCAGCATCAGTCCTTTCAATGAACACCCAGGACTGGTCTCCTTCAGGATGGACTGGTTGGATCTCCTTGCAGTCCGAGGGACTCTCAAGAGTCTTCTCCAACACCACAGTTCAAAAGCATCAATTCTTCGATGCTCAGCTTTCTTCACAGTCCAATTCTCACATCCATACATGACCACTGGAAAAACCATAGCCTTGACTAGATGGATCTTTGTTGGCAAAGTAATATCTCTGCTTTTGAATATGCTATCTAGGTTGGTCATAACTTTCCTTCAATGATACTGACCCTGTGATTTTTTTTCCTGTGATATCTTTGTCTGATTTTGGTATCAGGGTGATGTGGCCTCATAAAATGAGTTTGGAAGTGTTCCTTCCTCTGAAAATTTTTGGAAATAATTTGAGAAGAATAGATGTTCACTCTTCTCTAAATGTTTGTTAGAACTCACCTGTAAAGCTGTCTGGTTCTGGAATTTTGTTTCTTGGGAGTATTTTTTGCATTAGTGATTCAATTTCGTTACTTGTAATTGATCTGTTCATATTTTCTATTTCCTTCTGGTTCAGTATTAGGAGACTGTACGTTTCTATGAATTTGTTTCTTCTAGGTTGTCCGTTTTATTTGCATATAGATTACTATAGTCATGGTAATCTCTCTTTACAATCTTTGTAATTTGGTATTGTTGTTAACTTTTTATTTCTGATTTTATAGATTTAGGCTGTCTCCTTTTCTGTTGATGAATTTGGCTAAAGGTTTATCAATTTTATTTATCTTTTCAAGGAACCAGCTCTTAGTTTCATTTTTTTTTTAAAAAACTGTTTTTGTTTCTGTTTCATTTCTGCTCTGATATTTATATTTCTTTCCTTCTACTAACTTTGGGCTTTGTTTTTCTTAAAGTTCCTTTAGGTGTAAGGTTATGTTGCTTGAGATTTTTCTTATTTCCTGAGGTAGGCTTGTATCACTATAAATTTCTCCCTTAGGACTACTTTTTCTGCATCACATAGATTTTTGGATCATTGTGTTTTTGTTTCCAATTGTCTACAGGTATTTTTTGAATTTTCTCTTTGATTTCTTCAGTGATCCATTGGTTGTTTAGAAGTATATTGTTTAGCCTTCATGTATTTGTTTTTTTTTGCAGTTTTCTTATAGCAACTTCTAGTTTCATAGCATTGTGATCAAAAGAGATGCTCAATATGATTTCAGTCTTCTTAAATGTACTGAGAACTGATTTGTGGCCTAGCATGTGGTCTGTCCCAGAGAATGTTCCACATGCTCTTGAACATGTATTCTGTGGCTTTTGGATGGTAGGCCTGTAGATATCTATTAAGTCCATTTGATCTCTTATGTCAATTAAGGCTAGTGTTTCTTTCTTGATTTTTCTGTCTGTATGATCTGTTCATTGATAAAGTGGGTGTTAAAGTCTCCTACTATTATTGTGTTACTGTCAATTTCTCCCTTTATCTCTGTTAATATTAGCTTACATATTTAGATGCTCCTATGTTGGGTGCATATATATTTATAATTGTTAGTTTCTTGGATTGATCCTTGATCATTACATAATGTCCTCCTTTGTCTGTTGTTACAGTTTTTTTTTTTTTTTTTTTAGAGCCATTTTATTGAGACAACTAAAAACAATTAGATGTTCAGAAGCAGTGTACAATAAAAGAGAAATCAAACTGTTACTTTATCATGTATTCCCTCTTCTTTCTAACTAAAGCAAAAAAAAAAAAAAACCAGCTTTCTGCTTTTAAGGGAAAAGTCAGAAAAATAGGCCAATATATTTTCCCTCTTCATAATAACATAAACAGCTACAAGAAATCTAATTGTAATAAGAGAAATTGGATGTTGGCTTACACATATTCATTAAAAAGACAACAGATCATCACATTATAAGAGCATAACTCCACCTGCCTTTAGCTGATACTCTTGTGTTCTCATTCACAGGTATCACCAAGTAGGACAGTCTTTGTTTAAAGTCTACTTTGTCTTAGAGTCTACTTTTTCTGGTGTAAATATTGCCACCGTGGCTTTCTTTTCATTTCTATTTACATGGCATATTTCTTTATATCCTCTCACTTTCAGTCTATATGTCTTTAGATCTAAAGTGAGTTTCTTATAGATAGCATATATATGGGTATTATTTTTGTGTCTTCATTCTGTCTTTAGAACACTTACTCCTGTTACAGTCAAAGTAATTATTGCTTTGTATGTACTTACAGTCATTTTATCAATTGTTTTGGTGTTTTTGTAATTCATTTTGTTCTTTTGCTCTCTTTCCTTGTTATTTAACTATCTTCAAATTATGTTTGGATGATGTTTACACTTCATTCTCTTTTTGTGTGTGTATCTATGATATATTTTGATTTCTGGTTACCATGAGGTTTTTATATAGCAATATGTATTTTATATGTATTTTTGTTGTTTAGTCTCTGAGTCGTGTCTGTTTCTTTGTGACCCTATGGACTGCTGCAAACCAGGCCTCCTTATTTCCCTCACCATCTCCTGGAATTTGCCCAAGTTCATGTCCAAGTTCAGGTTTGTGAATTGGTGCTGCTATCCAACCATCTCATCCTCTGCCACCCTCTTCTCCTTTAGTTTTCAATTTTTCCCAGCATCAGAGTATTTTCCAATGAGTCAGCTGTTTGCATCAGGTGGCCAAAAAGTATTGGAGCTTCAGCTTCATCATCAGTCCTTCCAATGAATAGTCAGGATTGATTTCCTTTAGGGTTGACTAGTTTGATCTCCTTGGTGTCCAAGGGATTCTCAAGAGTCTTCTCCAACACCACAGTTCAAAAGTATCAATTCTTTGGTGCTCAGCCTTCCTATGGTCCAACTCTCACATCCATACATGACTACTGGAAAAACCATAGATTTGATTATACAGAACTTTGTTGGCAAAGTGATGTCTTTGCTTTTTAATATGCTGTTTAGATTTGTCTTAGCCTTGCTTCCAAGACGGAGAAGGCAATGGCACCCCACTCCAGTACTCTTGCTTGGAAAATCCCATGGACGGAGGAGCCTGGTAGGCTACCGTCCATGGGGTCGCTAAGAGTTGGACACAACTGAGCAACTTCACTTTCACTTTTCACTTTCATGCATTGGAGAAGGAAATGGCAGCCTACTCCAGTGTTCTTGCCTGGAGAATCCCAGGGACGGGGGAGCCTGGTGGGCTGTCGTCTATGGGGTTGCACAGAGTCGGACACGACTGAAGTGACTTAGCATAGCATTGCTTCCAAGAAGCAAGCATCTTCTGTTTTCATGGCTACAGTCACCATCTGCAGTGATTTTGGAACCCAAGAAGAGAAAATCCATCACTGCTCCCACTTTTTCCCCTTCTGTATGCCATGAAGTGATGGGACCAGATGCCATACTCTTTGTTTTTTAATGTTGAGTTTTAAGCCAGCTTTTTCACTCTCCTCCTCACCCTCATCAAGAGCCTCTCTAGATCCTCTTCACTTTCTGCTGTTAGGGTGGTATCATCTGCATATCTGAGGTTGTTTATTTCTCCCAGCAATCTTGATTCCAGCTTGTAACTCATCCAGCCCAGCATTTCACATGATGTACCCTGCATATAATTTAAATAAACAGGGTGACAATATACAGCCTTGTTGTACTCCTTTCCCAATTTAGAACCAGTCAGTTGTTCCATGTGAGGTTCTAGCTGTTGTTTCTTGACCTGCAACAGGTTTCTCAGGATACAGGTAAGTTGATCTGGTATTCCCATCTCTTTAAGAATATTCCAGTTTGTTGTGATCCACACAAAGACTTTAGCATAATCAATGAAACAGAAGTAGATGTTTTTCTGGAATTCCATTGCTTTTTAAAAAAAGTGTGTGTGTATAAATGTGATTATTTAAGTTGCTGATCTCTTTAATTTTAAATGCATTTTAACAATCCTTCACTTTTACTCCTCCTCTCTCATGCTTACTGTTTTTGAAATCATATTTTACATCTAATTGTTTCATGTATCCTTTAATTAGTTACTGCAGGTCTAGGCAATTTTACTACTTTTGTCTTTTAGTCTTCCTATTAGGTTTGTATGTGGTTCATCTTGCTGCTTTTAGTGTATATTTTCCTTTAACCAATAAGCTTTTTCCTTTTGTAATTTTCATGTTTCTAGTTGTGGTTTTCCTTTTTCACTTAGAGAATCCCTTTTAACATTTCTTGCAAAACTGGTTTGGTGGTGCTGAACTCTTTCAGCTTTTGCTTGTCTGTAAAACTTTTGATCTCTTTTTCAAATGTGATAGTAAACTTTGCCATGTGGTGTATTCTTGGCCATAATTTCTCCATTTCATCACTTTAAATATATTACATGATACTCTTCTGGCCTGCAGTTTCTGCTGAAAAATCTGCTGATAGCCTTATGGGGATTCCCTTACATGCAACTTGTTGCGTTTCTCTTGCTTTTAGTATTTTCTGTCTTTTCCATTTTAATAACAATGGACCTTGGTGTGGTCCTCCTTGGGTTGATTCTATTTGACACTCTCTATGCTTCCTGGACCTGGATGTCTGTTTCGTCTCCCAAGTAGGGAAGTTTTCAGCTATTATGTCTTCAAATATGTTCTCTGACCCTTTTCTTCTCTAATGCAAATGTTAGTGTGCTTGGTGGTGTTCCAGAGATCTCTTAAAGTATCCTAATTTCTTTTTATTCCTTTTTTCTGTTCAGGTTCAGTGATTTCTATTACTGTCTTTCAGCTTACTGATCTGTTCTTCTGTATCACCCAACCTACTGTTGAGTCCCTCTAGTGTATTTTCATTTCAGTTACTGTATTCTCCTGCTCTGATTCTTCTGTATATCTTCTAACTCTTAACTTTTCACTATTTTCCTCCATTCTTCTCTCAACTGCTCACTATTTTCCTCCATTCTTCTCCCAAGTTCTTATGTTTATCTTTATGATCTCTACCTTAAACTTTTTATTGGGTAGATTGCCTTTTTCCACTTACCTTCTGGGGTTTTATCCTGTTCCTTCATTTGGAACATGTTTCTTTGTTCCCTCATTTGTGGCCTAATTTGTTTTTATTTCTATGTACCTGGTTGGTTGGTAGTATTTCCTGACTTTGGAGAAGTAGCCTTTTGTAGGAGACATCCAGGGCATCGCAGCAGTGCTCTCCCCTCTGGTCACCAGTGCTGTATGCTCTAGGGGTGGCCCCTATGTGGGCCCTTATGCTGTGGTGGGATGACTACTGTGGGTGGTCTGGTAGGTGTGGCTGGCCCCTGGTCTGGTTGGTTGCCAGGCCCTGCCTTGTATGGAGCTGCCAGCTGGTGGTTTGCAGGGCTGGGTTGAGGCAGTTGTCCGTGGAACCCTGAGGAAGGGGCTCCCGGGGCTAGTGCTGGCTCACTGATGGGCAGAGCTGGGTTCTGGGGCTGGGGGGTGGAGGTGGTAGAGATGCAGGGCTGAGGTTTCTAATTTTAATGTCAGCCTGCTGGTGGGTGGGGTTGCTTTCTGATACAACTGGTTGTGGGTTCTGGAGTGTCCCACAGCTGGTGCTGGCTCATTGGTGAGTAAGGCTGGATCCCACAGTGGCTGGCTGAGGAGGTTCAAGATGTCCTAGAGCTGGTATTGCCCTGCTAGTGGGTGGGGGATGGTCGAGAGGGTGCTGGGGCTTAGTGTTGGTTCACTGGTGGGCAGAGTTATGTCTTGGGATCTCTGGCTGCAGGGCCTGGGGGTCACAAAGCTAGTGTTAGCCCACTGAGGGTGGGATTGTGTCTTGGGGCTGCTGGATGAGGGTCCCAAGGTATGCCAGAAGTGGTGTCCACCTGCTGGTGGGCAGGATTAAGGCCCAAGGGATGCTGGGGCTGGTGCCCACCCTCTGAAGAGTGTAGCCAGATCCTAGGGCTAGTGCTGACCTACTGTCAGGCAGAACCAGGGCCTGAGTTCTCTTGCTACAAGGGACTCAGAACTGGTGGCAGGCTGTTGATGGGGGTTTAGGAGGTACGGATGGGGGGCCCAGCGTGCCCTGGGGCTAGTGCTAGCTCATTTGGTGGGTGGAGCTATGTCTTGAGATTTCTGGGTGCAGGACCCTGGGGGTCCTGGATTTAGCTGCTGCAGGTCTGCTGGTGGGTGGGGCAGCACCCTGAGAT
>NW_011495045.1:5190307-5203212 GCF_000754665.1 Bison bison bison | reverse complement strand
GGTCCAGGGTGTTCCAAAGCTTGATTTGGCCCATTGGTGGGTGGGGTAGATATCTGATTGGCTGACTGAGGGATCCAAGGTGTCTCAGAGCCAGGGTGGGGCCTGGGCCCAGGAGATCCTGGAGCTGGTGTTAGCCTGCTGGTGGGTGCGCTTGGTCCTGTCATGGTAGGCTGTGGGCCTGTGGTGGTCCTAGAGCTGGTGTCTGCCCATTGGTGGGTAAGGCCAGGGCCCAGAGGTCTTGATGTCCACTGGTGTGTGAAGTTGGCCCTCAAGTTAGTGCTGGTTCATTGTCAGGTGGGCCCAGGGGTCAGGAGGTCTTGAGGTTGGTTCCAGAACACTGGTAGGCAGAGCTGGGTCCTAGGTCTCTGCTTGCAGGGCCCTGGGGGTCCTGGGATTAGTGCTGGTGCCCTGGTGTGTGGGGCCAGGTGCTGCGCCCTCTGGTGGACAGTGTAGTATTCTGGGGTGGCTGTGGGCTCCAGTCTTTGGGCATTATGCCTGACAGTAGGTGGGACTGTTTCCCCACCTGGCCAGGTGTTTGGGCTGAGGCTCAGCACTGATGCTGATGGGCTAGTGGCAGGTCTGGGTCCTGGGTCTAGTCAGCTAGAGGGAGGACTTCAAAGCGGCCCTCACCAGCAC
The DNA here is from genome assembly GCF_000754665.1 of Bison bison bison. NCBI lineage: Eukaryota > Metazoa > Chordata > Mammalia > Artiodactyla > Bovidae > Bison > Bison bison. The sequence continues at coordinate 5,202,576 of NW_011495045.1, read as the reverse complement.
CAGTGTTCGTATGGTGGAACGAGCGCCTCGGAATGGCCGATGCCAGTTTCCTGTGGCCCCAGGGTGAGCTCCACGGCCTCCTGCCTCTGCGGGAGGCTCTTCAAGATCAGCAGGTGGGTCTGACGCAGGTTCCTTTCAAACTGCTGCCTCTGCCCTGGGTCCCAGAGCATGTGAAATTTTGTGTGGGCCTTTTGAGAGCGGTGTCTCTGTTTCCCACAGCCATCTGGCTCTCCAGAAAGTAAGCACCCTGGCCTTCAAAGCCAAACATTCTGGGGGCTTGTCTTCCTGGGGTTGGCTCTCTGGTCTGGGGAGTGTGCTGTGGGGCTCACCCACTGAATGCTCTCTGGGAGAACCGCTGTCGTTATCCCCCTGTTTGTGCGTTGCCCACCTGCAGGGATGCGTCTGGACTGTACTCCACTCCTCTTACCTGTCTCTTTGTGGTTCCTTCTTTATCACTTTAATTGTAGAAGATCTTTTCTGCTAGATTTCAGTCTGTCATCAATAACTGCTGTCTAAATAGTTGTAATCTTGGTGTGCTCAGGAGAGAAGGTAAGCTCAGGGTCTTGCTACTAATTCTTGGCCTAATTCTCACAATTTGTTGTTGTTGTTTTCAAGTAACTCTTCTTGTAAGTTACTGAGCTATTTCCAGAAAAGATTAGAAATAAAAACCTGTGAGAATTTGAGTCCCTAATGAATGCATTATTTTCCTTTCTTTCTTAGGTATGGTGAGAAAAATCATCCATTTACAATTGCTTCTTTCAAAGGCAGATGGGAGGAATGGAAATTATCCCAACAAATCAGTGATGCTGTTAATAGAGCCACGTTAGACTACTCCTCCGGCGCTTCCTCTGATGAAGACAGTTGTAACAAAGAACCTCAGATAATTCCTAAAGTCAGCAATCCAAAGAGTATTTATCAGGTAAAGTGTTTCCATTTCTCCTCTGTAGTTTTTCCTTCTTTTAAAATATAATTGTATTTATTTATTTGTGTTGGGTCTTTGTTGCCACGCAGGTTTTTCTCTAGTGCTGGGAGTGGTGCGCGGGCTTCTCACTGCGGTGACTCCTCTTGTTTTGGAGCACACTCTCTAGAGTGTTTGGGCTTCAGTAGCTGTACACATGGGCTCAATAGTTGCAGCTCCCAGGCTCTAGAGCACAGGCTCAGTAGTTGTGATGCAGGGGCTTAGCTTCCCCCAGGCACCTGGAATCTTCTTAGACCAGGGATCATACGGGTGTCTCCTGCACTGCAGGCAGATTCTTCACCCCTGAGCCACCAGGGAAGCCCACTTTTTAGAATTAAAATAGGGGAAAAAAAAAAAAAAGAGTACACTCACTGTAAAAGCAAAGAAACAAAATAATTGGAAAACATGGAAAAACAAATTATGAAGATTTAAATCACAATAATGATATTCTGGCAAAACTTTTCTTTTTTTTTTAATTTTATTTTAAAACTTTACATAATTGTATTAGTTTTGCCAAATATCAAAATGAATCCGCCACAGGTATACATGTGTTCCCCATCCTGAACCCTCCTCCCTCCTCCCTCCCCATACCATCCCTCTGGGTCATCTCAGTGCACCAGCCCCAAGCATCCAGTATCGTGCATTGAACCTGGACTGGCAACTCGTTTCTTACATGATATTTTACATGTTTAAATGTCATTTTCTCAAATCTTCCCACCCTCTCCCTCTCCCACAGAGTCCATAAGACTGTTCTATACATCAGTGTCTCTTTTGCTGCAAAACTTTTCTATTTTTTTCTTCTTTCTCTCTTTTTATTCCCTCAACTTGGCTGAGTGCTCAGGATATACACCATCTTTTCTAGTCGAATTTCTCCATATAGTATTTGAACATATGTAAATTTTCTTTTGGGCTTCACTCGTGGTTCAGACGGTAAAGGATCTGCCTGCAATGAAACAGACCTGGCTTCAGTCCCTGGGTTGGGAGGATCCCCTGGAGGAGGGCCTGGCAACCCACTCTAGTATTCTTGCCTGGAGAATCCCCACGGACAGAGGAGCCTGGCAGGCTATAGTCATAGGTCGCAAAGTGTCAGACATGACTGAGCGACTAAGCACAACACAACACAAACTTCCTTTCACCTAAATTCTTTCAGAATTAGATATTAAAATTAGTAGTTTTTGACAATGGAAAATAACATACCACCGCTAGAACATTTGGAATATTAAGCGATGATCAAAGAGCTGTGACTCCACCACCAGAGCAGTTTTCAAAAAAAAAAACCCAACAAACATTTTTTATTTTTTAAGTCACAATCATGATCATAGGAGGATATGCATATCTATATATTGGAAATAGGTTTCATGACATACTAGGCACAATGCCTCAAATCTTTGATAAATTAAATTAATATCAACCATTTAAATTGATTTTATGACCCACTAATGGTGACAACTTACAGTTGAAAAAACACTGATTTAGGGAGAATCTCTGACACTTTGTATGTAATTTGTTTTCTTAACCACTTATGTGTGGACATGTTAAAGCAATTTAACTATTTAACACTTTAAACCACTTGCTTCCCTTATAGTTTATTTAGCTAACAAATTATTGGCAGACATCTAGGTTGCTTTCACATTGTTGTGGTATTAAAAAAGCTAATTTTTACAGAGATGTCTGAATCGTAAATTGTTTCTTGATTTGGTTCTCAGACATGGAATTATTAGGTCATTGAGTATGGGCATTTTACAAGTTAACCCATGGCAAAGTACTTTCTAAAAAGATGTCTTTATTTGTAGTCTCACTAGCTCTATGTGAAAGTGTTTGTTTTATCATTTTCCCTAAGATTGGATATTCTCCTTGAACAATAGCATTTTATTAATTATGTTGTTCTGACGCTCAGTCATGTCTGATTCCTTGCAACCCCATGGACTGAAGCATGCCAACCTTCCCTGCCCTTCACTATTTCCCTGAGTTTGGTCAAACTCATGTCTGTTGAGTCGGTGATGCCATCCAACCATCTCATCCTCTGTCATCCCCTTCTCCTCCTGTCTTCAATCTTTCCCAGCATCAGGGTCTTTTCCAATGAGTCAGTTCTTTGCATTAGGTGGCCACAAGTATTGGAGTTTTAGCTTCAGCATCTGTCCTTCCAGTGAATATTCGGGGGTTGATTTCCTTTAGGATTGACTGGTTGGATCTCCCCGCAGTCCAAGGGACTCTCGAGTCTTCTCCAGCACCACCGTTTGAAGGCATCAATTCTTTGGCGCTCAGTTGTTTTTATTGTCCAGCTCTCACATCCATACATGACTACATGAAAAAAACATAGCTTTGACTATTACAATATTGATTATATTACTAATTAAATTAAACATTAAAACAAAAACTCCATGTACCTAAATGTTGTAGGTACTATCTAATGAATTTTTTCTTCACCCATTTATCATTTGAGGTCCTAATGTGTTGTTACAGGCTTTTCAAGGGTTAGGAATATTTTTGGGGCTTCCCAGCTGGCGCTAGTGGTAAAGAACCCAACTGCTAATTAAGGAGACATAAGAAAGTGCTAATGCAGGGGACATAAGAGACACAGGTTCAACCCCTCTAACCCCTGGTCATATTACTGGCAATTTTTTTTCCCCTAGCTTGTTTAGTTTTCTAAATTATATATATTGTTTGTATTTAGTTCTATCAGAGAAGGCAATGGCACCCCACTCCAGTACTCTTGCCTGGAAAATCCCAGGACAGAGGAGCCTGGTAGGCTGAAGTCCATGGGGTTGCTAGGAGTCGGACATGGCTGAGCGACTTCACTTTCACTTTTCACTTCCATGCACTGGAGAAGGAAATGGCAACTCACTCCAGTGTTCTTGCCTGGAGAATCCCAGGGACGGGGAGCCTGGTGGGCTGCCATTTATGGGGTCGCACAGAGTCGGACACGACTGAAGTGACTTAGCATAGCATAGCATTTAGTTCTATATGTGAAAGTGAAAGTCTTTCAGTCATGTCTGACTCTTTGCAACTCCATAGTCCATGGAATTATCCAGGCCAGAATACTGGAGTGGGTAGCCTTTCCCTTCTCCAGGGGATCTTCCCAACCCAGGGATCGAACCCAGGTCTCCCACATTGCAGGCGGATTCTTTACCAGCTAAGCTACAAGGGAAGTCCAGGAATACTGGAGTGGGTAGCCTATCCCTTCTCTAGGGAATCTTCCCAAGCCAGGAATTGAACCAGGGTCTTCTGCGTTGCAGGCAAATTCTTTACCTACTGAGCTAGGTGGGAAGCCTCTATAAATATATAAGTTTTAAATGATGTAGTGAAATATTTGCCCTTAATTCTATTCTGATCCTTAGAAAGATCATCTTCATCTAAGGATCAGATCTGTAGTCAGCTATATTCTTTCAGAGCAATGTCCTTCCAAAGTGTGGTCTGCAAAACATTTGTATTGGCCATCTGGAATGTTTAAGATGGGTGTTTCTACACCTCAGCCCCAGAGATTGTGATTAAACAGTTTGGATTGAGTGAGGTGGGGGTTGGATAGGTGAGAATACAGAATATATACTAATCTGAATACATGTGTTTTTAAAAGTTTTAGTTGGAGTAAAGAATTTTGTTAAAAGACATGAAGTGACTTATTTCATAACCTCCATCAAGTCAATTTTCCAAAGATGATAATTAACTTGATTTCTGTATGTTTGTATTTGCTATGCTTTTAAAAGTTTTAATACCTGTGAGTTATGCATTTATAGTTAATCCTTAAAGCTGGCTTATTAGATGATTAGCAAATCATCATGGTCCTTTTTATTTTCTCCCCAGGTTGAAAACTTGAAACAGCCCTTTCAATCTTGGTTCCGAATTCCCCGAAAAAAGAATATGAGGGATGGCCGGATGGGCCTCCTAGGAAATGCTTATCATGCGTTGCATAAGACCCCTAAAGGCCACAGGCCTACTGCTGGGCACCGGGTGGACAGGTACCACTGGGTCAACACACACTGATATGCAGCGGCTGGGCCCTCATGGGCGAGAGCTCAGTGGAGCCACTTTTATATTCTCTGAAATGAAAATGAGTCTAAGCTGGAGAGGCCCAGGAAACAGAAAAAATAACTGCATTAGGGACTAGGGTACATGATGGTGAATCCTCTCATGCAGATCGACTATGTTCTTAACTGTACTTTTAATTGTTTAATTTTACTTGAAATTTTATGTAACACTAATGAATGTACCCTATAAGGTAATAGAATGAAGATACTGACCTGTCATAAGAGTCAATGAATTATCAAAAGTAACAGTTTAAATAAATGTGCTGTGTTTTTAATACCTTCCTAGTTGAGTCTGTTGCAAGAAAGTTTTTAAAAGTTCTTGTTTTTCATTAGCCATTAAAAAAAAAGTAGACCTTCATTTAGGGAAGAGTGATCCTCACAATATGTGAATAGTATTCTGGTTCTATTCTTTTATCTGCCATAACTCTTCTGTTTCATAAGGTCAATTAGAGCATCTTTGAAAATTACATTTTAAAATACAAAACTCCCTTTAAAACATTTGGTTTATTACTAAGCCTCTTAGTAGCCTTAGTTATGGCATTTTGTGAGTGCTATAAATGAGTGCTCTCATTATGAAGAATTCAAGTGAAGCAGGAAATACAAATACCAAGGAAATAAAAATCCCTCCCACCAACCAGAAATTACCATTGTTAACATTAAATGATGACCATCTTTCCAGTCATTCTTAATATACATATAAATGTAAGAATTGATATACAGACAATTTAACAAGAAAACTATACTACATGAGCTATTTGTTAGATATTTGGATTTAATTTTACTTGATCTTAGAAAAACAACGAAACCTAAAGTGAAACTGAAGCTGTTGAAATATTCATATGATTGTCTACCACAAAGTATTTTATTTTTTGAAAGATTTCTATTATGGTTTTAAAAAAAGAAACACCAGAAGGCCAGAATAGTCTTTAAAACTTCGAAAAAAAATATTGTATTGCTTATTTGTTGCTATGAAAGCTGCAGAAATTAGCATTCTTCATTTTTTCCTTGCCCCTTATTTTCCATGTCACTTTAAAAATTGAGGTATAATTGACATATAATATTATTAGTTTCATTTGTACAACATGATTTACTATTTATATACATTGTGAAATGACTATCACAATAAGTCTAGTTAACTGTCAGCCTAAGTACTTCTTTTTTTTCTTGTAATGGGAACTTTTTTTACTCTTGGCAGCTTTCAAATATGACACTTTTTAATGTCAAGATTTAACCTTTATGTTCTCTCCTGGAATAATTATTCTCCACAGGTGTTTTTGCTTAGTTGTATATTTCAACTGATTCAATAAATGCTCATCAGTCTTTTCTATATGTGAAATCTCTTTTGATTCATCTTTGATTAACTGCATTTTATTGTTAAGCAACTTTTTCACAGGTGACTCATAGGTGTTCTATTTGGGGGGTTATTTATGCCTGAGGTTCTTTGTTCTTTTATACTTGAAGGACAACTTGTCTGAGTATTAAAATCTTAGGTCATGGACTTCCTTGATGGTACAGTGGATAGGAGTCTGCCTGCCAATGCATGGGGCATGGATTTGATCCCTGGTCCCGGAAGATCCCACATGCTGCAGACCAACTAAGTCTGTGCGCCACCATCACTGAGCCTGTGCTCTGGAGCCCGTGTGCTTCAGCTACTGAAGCCTGTGTGTCTAGAGCCTGTGCTCTGCAACAAAAGTCACCACAATGAGAAGCCCATGAAGTGCAAGCAAGAATAGCTCCCACTTGCCACAACTAAAGAAAGCCCACATGCAGCAATGAAGGCCCGGTGCAACCAAAATATAAATACATAATTAAAAAAAAATCTTAGGTCATGTTTTCGTTCCCTTGTAGCTTCATAGCCATCACTCCAATCTGATGATTGTGGCATTATACACCGCCATGGAGAAACCTGAGAGCTGCCTGATTTCTGCAACTCCCCACCACTCACAGAAACATGTGCATTTATTTTTGTAGGTGACTCCCTTTGCCTGATAGTCTGAAAAACTCTTTCTCTGTACTTGGAGTCTGTCTCAGTCATTCATTCTGTATCGTACTTTTCCTGAAGCATTGTGCCTCTTTCTGATCTGTAGATTTTAATTTTTCTAAAGCAATCTTTTGCAATACTATATTTGAATGCTTTCTTTGTCCATTTCGGGGATACCAACTCTTTATGCTGGATCACTTGCTTGGTCATAACTGTTATTTGATTTCATATCTTTCCTTTTTAAACCATGATTTTTTAAGCTTTCTTACTACTAATCTGAGTCTCAGTCCTGTCTAGACTTTTTTGTTTCTGCCTTATATATTCCATAATGTTATTTTGGATTTCATGTAAAAATTTTTTCTGTAGGTTTTATTCACGTGTAAAATTTGTTGGACTGATAAGTGAAAGAAAACTGTATAAAAGTTACTCTATTTAAAACATAATACGTGGCTGTGACAGAGAATGGGTTTCTAAGAACCTTTACACAGAGAATTTTACTAGCAAAGTGTCTCTTGAAATTCGTGAGGTTGTTTTGAAAGAACTTCTTGTAGTGAACAGAGATGGTAAATCTCTGTATTTACCATCACATGTATTGCTGCTCCTGTAGCTCTTGCCCATGATAGATGTGCTAATCAACCACAGTGTTCTAGTTTGGTTACAGAGGTTGTCTCACAGTTCTGTGTAACACAGTACCAGAGACAGCCACTGAATGCATTGTTCCAAGTCAGTCTTCAAGAAGGAATCAATCCCATCACTACTTTAGGACTTGACCCAGAATGAGCCATCTGTGATTTCCAGCCCTATAAAATTCTCTAGAGTTTCTCATGTGGCCCTGAAGCAAATGTATAGGGGAAAATAAAAGGAACATATATTTTTCTGTGATTAAAAGTAGTCCGTATAGTTCAAGTTCCCAAATAAGTGAATACATCTATTGGTATATCAGTATATAATAACCAGATTGGGTCTTTCTAATCTTCATTTTGAATTTCTCTGAATATGGACCTGGACAGTATATTAAAAAGCAGAGACATTACTTTGCCGACAAAGGTCCGTCTAGTCAAGGCTATGGTTTTTCCAGTAGTCATTTATGGATGTGAGAGTTGGACTATAAAGAAAGCTGAGTGCCGAAGAATTGATGCTTTTGAACTGTGGTGTTGGAGAAGACTCTTGAGAGTCCCTTGGACTGCAAGGAGATCCAACCAGTTCATCCTAAAGGAAATAAGTCCTGAATGTTCATTGGAAGGACTGATGTTGAAGCTGAAACTCCAACACTTTGGCCACCTGATGTGAAGAACTGACTCATTTGAAAAGACCCTGATGCTGGGAAAGATTGAAGGTAGGAGGAGAAGGGGATGACAGAGATGGTTGGATGGCATCATCGACTCAGTGGACATGAGTTTGAGTAAACTCTGGGAGTTGGTGATGGACAGGGAGGCCTGGTGTGGTGCAGTTCATGGGGTCACAAAGAGTTGGACATGACTGAGCGACTGAACTGAACTGAGTATGTACTACATTTTTCTCTTAAAAAATTAAAATTCTTGAGAACTGTAGATTCACTTGCTGTTAGAGCCTGTGTGTCCTTTACCCCTTTCCATCAATGATACCATTTCATGAAACTGTACTATAACATCACAAGCAGATACTGACATTGATGTGGTCAAGATGCAGAACATTTCCATCACCATAACCATCACACCCACTTTCCTCCCACATTCATCCCTTATCCCCCGGCCGTCACTAGTCTGTTCTTCCTTTCTATAATTTTGTCGTCTCAAAAATATTATAAATGGAATCATACTGTAACATTTTGGAGCTGGCTTTTTTTCACTATGCTTAGTTCTCTGGAAATTCATCTAGACTGTTGTGTGTAGCAGTACTTCATTCCTTGTTATTGCTGAGTCATACTCCATGGTATGGATGTACTATAATTTGTATAACCATTTGCCTCTGAAGGATGACAACTGGGTTGTTTCTAGTTTTGAGGATTATGAATAAAGCTACTGTAAACATTTGTGTACATAATGTGTAACCTAAATTTTTATTTCTCTTTTATAAATGTGTCAGAGTGCAATTACCGTATATAGAGTGGCTGTACCATTTTATATTCATGCCAGCAATGCATGAGTGACCAGTTTTTCCACACATCTGTGCCAGTCTGTGGTATTGTCACTACACATATCAGAATGGCTTTAAAAAGGTATCTCATTGTAATTTTAATTTACATTTCCCTGATGGCTAGCGATGTTGAACAATTTTTTTCATGTGCTTATTTGCATCTGTATCTCCATTTTGGTGAAATGTCTGTGCATATTTTCTATTTTTAATTGGATTGTTGCTTTTTAAATTTTTAGTTATTGAGTTTGAGAGTTATTTATATTTCCTAGATGCTGTATATTCTAGATATTAACAGTATCTTTAGAATTTTTACATCTATACTATAAAGGATATTGGTCTGCAGTTTTTCTTTTTTGTGCTGTCTTCGGTTTTGGTATCAGGGTAATAATAATAATAATTATATATATATATATAAATGTAACAGAAATATATAATTACATGTATAGACACTATGTTGTTCAGTTGCTAAGTCATGTTCAACTCTTTGTGACCCCGTGAACTTCAGCACACCAGGCTTCTCTGTCCTTCCTATTTCCTGGAGTTGGTTCAAATTCGTGTCCATCAGGTAGGTGATGCCATCCAACCATCTCCTCCTCTCCTGCCCTCTTCTCCTTTTGCCTTCAATCTTTCCCAGCATCAGGGTCTTTTCCAATGAGTCAGCTGTTTGCATCAGGTGGCCAAAAAGTATTGGAGCTTCATCTTCATCATCAGTCCTTCCAATGAATAGTCAGGATTGATTTCCTTTAGGATTGACTGGTTTGATCTCCTTGCAGTCCAAAGGACTCTCAAGAGTCTTCTCCAACACCACAGTTCAAAAGCATCGATTCTTTGGCACTCAGTCTTCTTTATGGTCCAACTCTCACATCCATACATGACTACTGGAAAAACCATGGCTTTGACTGCATGGATCTTTGATGACAAAGTGATGTCTCGGCCTTTTAATATGCTGTTTAGGTTTTTCAGAATGATTTCTGTTTGTTTAGAAGGCAAACCATTCAATATCACAGTAATCCAAGTCTATGCCCCAACCACTAATGCAGAAGAAACTGAAGTTGAATGGTCTGTGAAGACCTACAAGACCTAGAACTAACACCAAAAAAGATTTCCTTTTCATCATAGGGGACTGGGATGCAAAAGTAGGAAGTCAAGAGATACCTGGAGTGACAGACAAGTTTGGCCTCGGAGTACAAAATGAAGCAGGGCAAAGGCTAACAGAGTTTTGCTAAGAGAATGCACTGGTCACAGCAAACACCCTCTCCCAAAAACACAAGAGAAGACTCTACACATGGACATCACCAGATGGTCAATACCAAAATCAGATTGATATATTCTTTGCAGCCAAAGATGGAGAAGCTCTATATAGTCAGCAAAAACAAGACCAGGAGATGACTGTGGCTCAGATCATGAACTCCTTATTGCAAAATTTAGACTTAAATTGAAGAAAGTAGGGGAAACCACTAGACTATTCAGGTATGACCTAAATCAAATCCCTTATGATTATATAGTGGAAGTGACAAATAGATTCAAGGGATTAGATCTGACAGATTGCCTGAAGAACTATGGATGGAGGTTTGTAACACTGTTCAGGAGGGGGGTGAACAAAACTATCTTCAAGAAGAAGACACGCAAAAAGGCAAAATGGGTGTCTGAAGAGGCCTTACAAATAGTGAGAAAAGAGAAGTGAAAGGCAAAGGAGAAAAGGAAAGGTATATCCATCTGAATGCAGAGTTCCAAAGAAAAGGAAGGAGAGATAAGAAAGCCTTTCTAAGTGATCAAAGAAAGAGGAAAACAATAGAATGGGCAAGACTAGAGATCTCTTCAAGAAAATTAGAGATACCAAGGGAACATTTCATGCAAAGATGGGCACAATAAAGGACAGAAACGGTATGGACCTCACAGAAGCAGATGATATTAAGAGGGGGCAAGAATACACAGAAGAACTATTCAAGAAAGATCTTAATGACCCAGATAACCACAATGGAGTGATCGCTTACCTAGAGCCAGATACTTTGGAGTGCGAAGTCAAGCAGGCCTTAGCAAGCATCACTACAAACAAAGCTAGTGGAGGTGATGGAATTCCAGCTGAGCTATTTAAAATCCTAAAAGATGATGCTATTAAAGTGCTACACTCATTATGCTGGCAAATTTGGCAAACTCAGCAGTGGCCACAGGACTGGAAAAGGTCTGTTTTCATTCCAATCCCTAACAAGGGCAATGCCAAAGAATGTTCAAACTATCACACAACTGCACTCATCTCACACACTAGCTAAGTAATGCTCAAAATTCTCCAAGCTTGGCTTCAAGAGGACATGAACCAAGAACTCCCAGATGTTCAACTGGATTTAGAAAAGGCAGAGGAACCAGAGATCAAATTGCCAACATCTGTTGGATCATAGAAAAAGCAAGAAAATTCCAGAAAAATATGTACTTCAGCTTCATTGACTATAATAAAGCCTTTGACTGTGTGGATCACAACAAACTGGAAAATTCTTAAAGGGGAATACCAGACCACCATACCTGCCTTCTGAGAAATCTGTATGCAGGTCAAGAAGCAACAGTTAGAACAGGACATGGAACAATGGATTGGGAAATTGGGAAAGGAGTAGGTCAAGGCTGTATATTGTCACCTTACTTATTTAACTTCTATGCAGAGTAGATCATGTGAAATGCCAGACTGGATGAAGCACAGGCTGGAATCAAGCTTGCTGGGAGAAATATCAATAACCTCCGATATGCAGATGACACCACCCTTAAGGCACAAAGTGAAGAGGAAGTAAGAGCCTCTTGATGAAAGTTAAAGAGGAGAGTAAAAAAGTTGGCTTAAAACTCAACATTTAAAAAATGAAGATCATGGCATCCAGTCCCATCACTTCAGGGCAAATAGATGGGGAAACAATGGAAACAGTGACAGACTTTATTTTCTTGGGCTTCAAAGTCACTGCAGATGGTGACTGCGGTCATGAAATTAAAAGATGCTTGCTCCTTGGGAGGAAAGCTATGACCAACCTGCTGCTACTGCTGCTGCTAAGTTGCTTCAGTCGTGTCCGACTCTGTGCAACCCCATAGACGGCAGCCCACAGGGCCCAACCGTCCCTGGGATTATCCAGGCAAGAACACTGGAGTGGGTTGCCATTTCCTCCTCCAATGCATGAAAGTGAAAAGTGAAAGTGAAGTTGCCCAGTCGTGTCCG
>NW_011495045.1:5172534-5190207 GCF_000754665.1 Bison bison bison | reverse complement strand
TGGAGTGGGTTGCCATTTCCTCCTCCAATGCATGAAAGTGAAAAGTGAAAGTGAAGTTGCCCAGTCGTGTCCGACTCTTAGCGACCCCATGGACTGCAGCCTACCAGGCTCCTTCATCCATGGGATTTTCCAGGCAACAGTACTGGAGTGGGTTGCCATTGCCTTCTCCGATGACCAACCTAGACAGCACATTAAAAAGCAGAGACTTTACTTTAGTGACAAAGGTCCATCTAGTCAAAGCTATTGTTTTTCCAGTAGTCACGTATGGGTGTGAGATTTGGACCATAAAGAAAGCTGAGTGCTAAAGAATTGATGCTTTTGAGCTATGGTGTTAGAGAAGACTCTTGAGAGTCCCATGGACAGCAAGGAGATCAAACCAGTCAATCCTAAAGGAAAACAGTCCTGAATAGTCATTGAAAGGACTGATGATGAAGCTAAAGCTTCAATATTTTGGTCAACTGATGCAAAGAATGGACGTGAGTTTGAGCAAGTCCTGGGAGTTGGTGATTGATAGGGAAGCCTGGTGTGGTTCAGTCCATGGGGTCACAAAGAGTCAGACATGACTGAGTGACTGAACTGAACTGAACTGACTCTGCATATAAGTTAAATAAGCAGGGTGACGATATACAGCCTTGATCTACTCCTTTCCCAATTTGGAATTAGTCCAACGGGCATTTTTCCATGTCCTGTTCTAACTGTTGCTTCTTGACCTGCATATAGGTTTCACAGGAGGTAGGTAAGCTGGTCTGGTATTCCCATCTCTTTAAGAATTTTTCAGTTTGTTGTGATCCACACAGTCAAAGGCTTTATTATAGTCAATGAAGCAGATGTGTTTCTGGAATTTTCTTGCTTTTTCTACGATCTAGCAGATGTCAGCAATTTGATCTGTGGTTCCTCTGCCTTTTCTAAATCCAGCTTGAACATCTGGGAGTTCTCGGTTCATGTATTCTTGAAGCCTAGCTTGGAGAATTTTGAGCATTACTTTGCTAGTGTGTGAGATGAGTGCAGTTGTGTGGTAGTTTGAGCATTCTTTGGCATTGCACTTGTTTGGGATTGGAATGAAAACAGACCTTTTCCAGTCCTGTGGCCACTGCTGAGTTTTCCAAATTTGCTGGCATATTGAGTGCAGCACTTTACTAGCTTCATCTTTTAGGATTTGAAATAGCTCAGCTGGAATTCCATCACCTCTGCCAGCTTTGTTCATATTGATGTTTCCTAAGTCTCACTTGACTTCATACTCCAAGATGTCTGGCTCTAGGTAAGTGATCACTCCATTGTGGTTATCTGGGTCATTAGGACCTTTTTTGTATGGTTCTTCTGTGTATTCTTGCCACGTCTTCTTAATATCTTGGGCTTCCTTGGTAGCTTAGCTAGTAAAGAATCCTCCTGCAATGCAGGAAACCCTGGTTCAATTCCTGGGTCAGGAGGATCCCCTGGAGAAGGGATAGGCTACCCACTCCAGTATTCTTGGGCATCCCTGGTGACTCAGTCAGTAAAGAATCTGCCTGAAATGTGGGAAACCTGGGTTCAATCCCTGGGTTGGGAATATCCCCTGGAGGAGGGCATGGCAACCACACTCCAGTAATATGGGGCTTTTCTGGTGACTCAGAGGTAGGGAATCCACCTGCAATGCTGGAGACCTGGCTTTGATCCCTGTGTTGGGAAGATCCTGTGGAGGAGGACATGGCAACCCACTCTAGTACTGTTGCCTGGAGAATCCCCATGGACAGAGGAGCCTGGAGGGCTACAGTCCATGGGGTCTCAAAGAATGAGACATGACTGAATGACTGTTTACATTATTGTAATTATAAGTAGTTCTTAAGTCTGCTGTTTAATTTTTGTTTTCTGTTTTTTCTGTTTTCATTTGTCTTCTCACTTTCTTTTTTCATTTGTTGCTTTAGGTATTGCATTTATAAGCATATAACTTGTCATAGTCTATCATTGTTATTTTATCAACTCAAATGAAGTACAGAAATCTGAACCCCCTTCATTTCATTATCCTGTTGTCAAATATAATTTTAGAAAACTTAAAGGAGAAGGAAAGAAAGATTGCTTTTACCCTTATTTTTGCTTACTGTGTTTTCTTCCTGCTGTTCCAACATCTTTTCTTTTGTTTCCTTTATTTTTAGAGAATTTCCTTTAGCTTTTCTTTTAAGGTGGTTTGGGTTAGTTTTTCTTTATCTGTGAATGTATTGATTTTTTCTCTTCTTTCCTAAAGAATATGTTCACCAAGTATAGAACTCTGGGTTGATAGTTCTTTTATTTCAGTGCTATAAAAAGGTGCCACTTCTTTCTGGCTTTTATGGTTTTAATGAGAAGTCTAATGTCATACAATTTTTTTACCCTCTATAGGTAAGGTATTGTTTTTCTCTGGCTGCTTTCAAAAGTCTTTCTCTGCTTTTAACTTTCAGAAGTCTAATTATGGTGCATCTTGGTATGGATGTCTTTGGATTTATCTTGTTTGGAATTCACTCAAATGTTTGGATCTGTAGATTTCTATCTCTTTCCAGATTTGAGGAGTTTTAGCCATTATTTCTTTGAATACTTTTATAGTTTGTCTTCTTTCTCTTCTCCTTGTGAGACTTTGATGACTTGAATGCTAGATTATTTGTTATGGTAACATAGGTCCCTGAGGCACTGACGAATTCATTTGTTCAGGTTTTTTCTCTCTGTTGTTCACATTTGGTCATTTCTATTATTCTGTCTAAAAATTCACATTTTTTCCTCTATCCCTTTCACTTTACTGTTGAGCCTATCCATTGAGGTTTTCATTGGTTTTTATTTTTCAGTTCTAAAATTTTCATTTGATTCCTCTCCATCTTCTATTTCTTTTGCTAACTTTATAGTTCGTTGCTGAGACTTCCATTTTTTTTTTCGTTTGTTTCAAGAATGTTCATAATTGCTTGTTAAAGAATTTTATGATGGCTCCTTTAAATTCTTTGAAATATAATGCTAATATTTTGCCCTTTTGGTCTTGGCATCTGTTGTCTTTTTTTCACTCAGTTTTATATCTTTCTGGTTCTCTGATTGAAACCTGTACATTTTTGATATTATAAGGTTTGAGAGCCTATTTAAGCTTGGTTTTACCTGATTTCCTTTGACACCATTCCACCCACTGTGGGGGATGGGTAGAAGATGATGCCTTGTTCCTGCCTGATTAGAGAGACAGAGATCCAGGTTCCCCATTTTGTCTCTACTGACACACAGGGAAGGGGTTTCTCATAAATTCCAGCTCCTCATGCGGTATCCTTTAATACTTTAATGAGGGTGATCCCATTAATAATGTGCAATGGTAAAAGTCTTGAGTCTCCAGTCCTCCAGTTGGCCTCCACCCATGCTACTCCAGCAGGGAGGTGGTGCCATATGTTGGTAGATGTAGATTCTCCATGTGGTCACCACTGATAACATAGGGTATAGAGGGGCTTGTTACTGCCTTGAGGGGATGAAAAAACCTAGTTATCTGCTTTGTCTTCTCTGGCACTATCCCAGAAGGAGACTGGGGTACTTCATTACAGCCTAGCAAGAGTGGAAGTCTGGACTCCCCACTCAACTTTTGCTGGCATGGGTGGAGTCAGTTTTTTTCTGATATTTAACTGGAGTAAAGCAGTTACTGTCTCAAAGTTTTCTGTCTTGCTAAGCTGTCCCTTCTGTAGTCTTTTGGCTGGAGAGAGCAGGTTTTTGGGGGGCTTTTTGGTCTGTGCTTATTGGTATTTATGGGTTGCTGACTTCTTTATTTACAAGTCTGGAATATTAAGGGAAAAGGGAATCTATGAAGTTCACCACCATATCCTACCCTGAGTTATGAAGTCCCTAGCTGGTCTATTTTCTTCTCTACACATTTCAGAATCCGCTTGTTTGTTTTAATAAATAATGTCCAGAGGCTTTAGTTGTTCTTGGTGGGAGGAGTAGGGAAAAGTTTATCTGTTTCATCCTTCTGGAAACAGAAGTCTGTACCACTTTTGAAATAAAAATGGTTTTAAAAAGAATTATTTTAAGCATTGTATTTTTGGGGGAACTATTCTTTTCATTGGTAGTTGGCAAAATATGGCTTCTCTGTCTACTGAGGTTTTCTTATTCTTTCTCATCAGTGGGCTGTGCGTGTCTGTGTATGTGCGTGCACACAAACTAATTCCTTAAAGATAATTAGAGTCTCAAAACTTCAAAAATGTACTATTGATTTGATTCAGCAATAAATGCATAATGCAGCAGGAAGGAGAACATGATCCCTGCCTTATAATCTGTGGCATTTCCATTAAAAAGCATGTGCTTAGTAAAACCCCCAGCTGTTAGTATACTAATAGAATCAAATGGAGGACCCAAGAAGTCAGCCAGGAAGCTAATAGAATCATGTTTTAGTAGGTGCTTTGTTCAGCAAAGAATGAAGAACATAGGAAAAAGATCTTTAATTTCTTCACGACTTTTTTCTTTGCCACCTCTCTGAAGACTTGGACTTTTAACCTAACTATTCTAAATAGTCTTATATGTCTGACTTAATTAATGTTTACTGTGTTTTCTGGGAAATACATTTCATAATTTATGTGAGTAGATGACATTCTTGACACATACTGAATATTTATCATATCAAAATAAGATTTACCTTCTCAAAGTATTGGGGAAGTCTTTAATTTTATGCAGTTACTATGCAATGATTTGGGGAGTATGCTTTACATAAGAATTCCCAGTTCATGAAAGAGACAGGAAAGTTGCCACATAGTCCATTATTAAGGGTGACTATCATTTTATCGCTATCTGATCTATGAAGGGAGCACGGAATTTTAATTGAGATCGTAACTAATGAAACAGTTTTAAAGGCTGACAAATTTTGTACTTACTTTGCCTGATGGTTAATCTAATGATTTAAACAAAATCATTTAGGAAGCCTAAGTGACCAGTCTCTAGCAACCAATAATGAGAACTCAATGATAGTGTAAGGTGGAAGAAATGGAGAAGCTACATACAGTGAGTTGATTCTGAGCAGATGTTCCTTATGGCTTGATTTAGAACTTAATTATAAATTTTCTTGTCATGTTGTCTGTGATTAGATTTTTCTCTAAAGTAATTTACTATTAGTGTTTTGATTGGTTAGATTTAGAGCTAAATCCTTAGCCATATCTGAACATGTTGTAATTAGGACAAAGACCTGTAGGACTAAAAATATTGACTATAAGATAGTCACTGAATTAAATAATCCACCCATATAATGCCTGTTTAAATTAGACTCTTAATTCTGCACTTGTCTGCCTTCCTTACATTGCTTCAGAGACTCAGTAACAGTTTAGATATTAAAAAAAAAAAAACCCTTTTGCTACTTATCTTGAAATACAATGAGAAATTTATCCATGTGAGAAACAGCTTGAATTGCAGACATCAGATTTGTAATCTGAGGTTTGGAGTCTGTATAAAAATTTTTTTGGCTTCCATTGAATTCGTCATGGTTGTATATCTCCTAATTAGTATTCAAATCTACCCTGAAGCTTCAGTTTTGGATAACTGCTTATCTCTTTGAAATTTTCCAGTCAGGGCCTCCAAAGTGAATTTTGCACATGCCACAAAGGCTATATTTTATGTATTCTCAGTACATATCACCAAATGTTTTACAAATACATCCATCTCCTTTTGTGTGACTTGGTAACAAACAATTTTAAGTAAGTTAGTCAGCCTGAAAATTGATGATATATACAAATTTTACATTTTATAAAGAGGTTTAGCCTATATCTTTAAGTGAATATAATAATAATATACATGATTTAATCTTTTAGTCATAGTGAAAATAGCATGTTTTTCTTCTGTGTCAAGAACTAGCCCATTATGTTATATATGTACCCCAAATTATAATATATATTTACGTGATTTTTACATTCATGTTCTCTTAACAACTTCATTGGATGGCATACTGACATATTTAACAACTTTTAAAATGCAGACTTTTATTTTTTATTTTTCTAGATATAAAAACAAAACAGTAAAAGAAACATGTAGTTATTTCTATAAAAAAGCAGTCTACAGAATGAGGAAAAATAGTTGCAAAATAAAAAATTCCTGCAAATCAATTAAAAAGAGTTGATCCAATGACAAATCAGCAAAAGACTTGAATAGGCATCTCTAGAGAGAGGATTTTCAAATGCTGCATAAATACATGAAAGATGCTCAATTCCACTGGCCATTAGGAAAATGCAAATTAAAAACACACACCCAGGAGAATGGATAAAGTAAAAAAGACGGGAAATGCTAGTTCTTATAAGGATGGAGAGCAGTCCGAACTTTGATCCACGGCTGGTGGCCATGTGTGATCACTTCGGAATTCCGGTTGATAGTAGGTACTAGCGTTGAGCATCTCCATATCCTCAGATGCAGGGCTTGTCCTAAGTTAATACCTGACCAGGTAGAGTCATCAAAAGGTGCACAGAACTATTTACATAACCCCAAGCTGGAAAATACCCACCTGTAGATCACTATATGGTGAATAAATTAAGATATGTCTGTACCACAGAATACTTTACAACAAAAATGTTGCAAAGTATATAGCAAAGTATGGTCTCAGTGCTGTAGGTCACCCGAACATCTCACCTTATCTTCATCTGCAAGCTGATCTCTTGTTTCTTTTGGGAGTTTTTGCTCTGCAGCAAGGATGCTTTTTAGGAAGTGTTCCATGTGGGTAAAAAGGAGAAGATCTTTGTTTTTCTTAATATACTGTAGAGAGTATGAAAGATGAATTATAATAAACTTAAGATCTTTGCTCTCATTTATTCTAAGTACTCTTGAATCTTCTCACCAGTACCTCAGAGTACTATATACAGTTCTGCTTTCTTAAAATAAAATGAGATCTCTTCATAAATGGTGGTTGGCAGAGTACTAATTAATACAAGCTCCACAACTATCTCTGTCTTGGAAAAGAGGCTTTTAATACTTCTAAGCTTCAGATTTCTCATCTGTAAGTTAAGAATAAAAGTAACATCTACCCTATAAGAGCATGCTGCTAAGTTGCTTCAGTAGTGTCCGACTCTGTGCGACCCCATAGATGGCAGCCCACCAGGCTCCCCCGTCCCTGGGTTCTCCAGGCAAGAACACCGGAGTGGGTTGCCATTTCCTTCTCCAATGCATGAAAGTGAAAGTGAAGTCGCATGGGGAAGGTTAAATGAGATAATGTATGTAAAACTCTCAACAGAACACCTGACACATGGCAAATGTGTGATGTTTGCTAGTATCTGCCTCCTAGATTGAAAAGTTTTGTGACATAGCATCAGTGTCCACATAAATCTATTCATTAGCACAGTAAACATATTAAAAGCCTGCTCTGAGGCTGGGATGTGGGTTATATCAGATAAAGCAAACAACTCTGCCCTCATGGAGCTTATATTCTAGCAGGGGAAAAATGGAATAAGCAAATGTAAGTAAATCCTGAGGGGCTTGCAAGGTGGTGCAGTGGTAAAGAATATGCCTCCCAATGTAGGAGACAAAGAAGACATGGGTTCAGTCCCTGGGTTGGGAAGATCCCCTGGAGGAGGAAATGGCAACCTACTCTAGTATTCCTGCCTGGAGAATCCCATGGACAGAGGAGCCTGGCGGACTGCAGTTCGTGGGGTTGCAAAGAGTTGGACATGACTGAGCGACTGAGCACACGTGCAGGCAAAAGTAAATTCTGTACTATGTTAGGACATGATATAGGATAAAGAAAAGTAGAGCAAAGAGAGACTGATGAACAAGGTAAAGAGGGTGGCAGAGTAAGACAGGCTTGTCAGGATAGTCATTGAGGTGACATTTGAACAAAGACATGAAGAAGACAAGGGAGTCAGGCATAGACCAGCGTTTCTTAAACTCAGTGCTACTGACATTTGGGGATGGATGACTTTTTGTTGTGGGGCTGTCCTATCCACTGTAGGCTGTTTAGGGGCATCCGTGGCCTCTAGCCACTAGTTAATAGTCAGTAGCACCAGCTCCTCTGAGTCAGACCATCAAAAGTGTCTTCAGAGGTTGCCAAATGTCCTGTCAGGAATAAAATTGCTTCTGTTGGGAGCTACTGCCTTAGAGGAACTAGCATTGCAGGTAGAACCCTTAAGATCACTGTCCCTGGAGTGTCTGAAGAACAGCAAGGAGGAAAGTGTGGTTGGAGGTAAATGAATGAGGGGAAGAGTAGAAAGTGACAGAGTGAGACACAAAGGGGACCTGACTTCTTAATTTTTACCCCAGTGAACTGAGAGAACACAGCAGGGCTTTGAGCAGTCCCAACTTTTATTTTCAAAGGATGATTATGACTACTGTGCTGAGAATAGACTGAAGAGAGACGAGCCTGGGCTCGGAGATGAGTTAGTAGGTCTGATGGTAGTCCAAGCAAGAGATGCCTTGCATCAGGTTGGCAGCAGTGCAAGTGATGAGAAGTGATCAATTATAGATATACTTGAATGTACAATTTGTGAAGGATGAGTTTCTGAAGAATTTCCTGATGGATTGGTTGTGGGGTGTATGTAACAGAGACGTTTGGCCTGAAGAGAAGACTTTGGCTTGAAAAATCAGAACACAGTTGCCATCAGTGGAGATGGGGAACCCTTTAAGTGGAGCAGCTTTGGAAAGAAGGTTGGCTTTGGGCACGTTGAGTCTGAGCTACTTATAAGACATTCCCCTGGAGATGGTTAGTGTGGGTGTTAGTCACTCAGTCGTGTCCGACCCTTTGTAACCCTATGGACTGTAGCCAGCCAGGCTTCTCTCTCCATGGAATTCTCCAGGCAAGACTACTGGAGTGAGTTACCATTTCCTTCTTCGGGAGATCTTTCTGACCCAGGGATTGAACCTGGGTCTCCTGCATTGCAGGCAGATTCTTTACTGACTGAGCCACCAGGGAAGCCCAGATGGTTAGTAAGCAGTTGGATATATGAGCTGAGATAGAGTTGGGTTGAGGGTGAAGAAAAAATTTGAGAGTTGTTGACATATAGATGAGATTTAGATGACATATAGATCTCATTTAGATGAGGTTTAAAGTAAGAAGACTGGATGAGATCCCCAAGGGGAGTGAATATAGAAGAGGACAGGACTGAATCCTGTCCCTTGAACATTAAGAGGCCAGGGAGAGGAGGAAGTATCAGCAAAGGAGACTGAGAAGGAATAGTCAGAGAAGGAGCAGGAAAACTAGAGGCGGCCAGTGTCCTGGGACTCAAGTAAAGAAGGTAGATCGAATTGGAGAAAGTGATCAGGTGTGTCAAATGCTGCTATTAGGTGAGGACAGAGCGTTGACTGTTTTCTGAGATTTGTGCTAGACTGTAACAATTTTGTAGGAGAAGGCAATGGCACCCTACTCCAGTACTCTTGCCTGGAAAATCCCATGGATGGAGGAGCCTGGTAGGCTGCAGTCCATGAGGTCGTGGAGAGTCAGACACGACTGATCAACTTCACTTTCACTTTTCACTTTCATGCACTGGAGAAGGAAATGGCAACCCACTCCAGTGTTCTTGCCTGGAGAATCCCAGGGACGGGGGAGCCTGGTGGGCTGCTGTCTATGGGGTTGCACAGAGTCGGACACGACTGAAGCGACTTAGCAGCAGCAGCAGCAACACTTTTGTAATCTGGATGACCAACGTCACTATCACCATCAACTGCCACAAGATAAATCAGTAACTAATGGAGATTTAATTACAGGGAGATGTATATGGACTATTTCCTTAGCATTTAGGTGATCAAGAATCTAGTCTCAATTCTACCACTACAAATAGCTGTATGGTTTGGAGCAAACTGCTTAATCTACCTTTAAATACAAATGTGACTAAAAATATGTATGCTACCAAGATTGCTCGGTGGCTTGAATGAGACTATGTATGTGTGTGTGTGTATACACACATATATATGCCTTGAAAATGTATGAAATTTTATATACATAAGGAAAAAAGATACGCTCATTTATAACTCAATGAATTGACCTTTAATGGAAGAATAGAAGATAGTCTTTTTAAGATCGTAGATTCAAATTTTATATTTTAATAGTTAAAAAGCTGAGATAATATTGTTATAAAAGTATTTAATAAGTATTAAGAATGCCATTGTCAAACTTGTGCAGAAAAGAGCATACAGTAAGTTTGGGTAAACAAGCTACCACTTGGGCATCTAAATGTAGTCTTTAAGTCACAGCAAGTTTTATAGATGGAATTCTGCTTATTTATTGATAATATGTTAATGTGACATGAATGAACTGTGGAGCCATATTTGCAATCCCCATGAGCCAGGTCCCCCCTGTCTGCCCTGTAGAACATAGGGTTTAAAAAATACTGTCATATGTGGTTTGAGAAGCAGCCTGAATGTCAAGGCAATGTGCCATCTAGGGAAGCAAGAAACACCTGCATAGGTCATTCACGGAGGCATTTAATCTGTGAAGGAGTCAATTTTAAAACCATGTGCTACCCAGGGAACTTTGCTCAGTGTTACGTGGCAGCCTGGATGGGCAGGGAGCTTGGGGGAGAATGGATTCATGTACATGTATGGCTAAGTCGCTCTGTGTGCACCCAAGACTACCACAACATTGTCAATCAGCTATGCTCCAATATAAAATAGAAAGTGTAAACAAAAAGCACAAACAAAAACAAAAGCACGGGCTACACAAGTTAAAGTCAGTTACCTCCTCCGACGACTCTGGCTCCAAATGGGGCTCATGCTTTCTTACAATGAGTTTAGAGAGAAGGTCTCTTCCTCTTTCAGAGATGGGCTGCTCTCCCAGCAGAAGAGCACTTATGCTTTGGCCAAGTTTACTGTCCTGGGAAACTGTCGACATTTGCAGAGTGATAGAGAACGCTTCCCTGAAATAGGCCTTCAGCCCCTGGTCGGGAAAAGTGAGAGCGGCAGATCAGTCTGGCATCTAGGAAATGGCAGGTGAAGCTTTAAAATTACAGTTGAAAGAGAAATGGGGCTTGAGATGGACCATCTTTACTCGCCCGCTTGTAATTCTGGTGAGGTTCAAATACTGTCAATGAAATATCCACAGGAAGGGGTGATGCTGTTCTCAGAGGAAGGCCACTTCTCTCCAGAATTCTTAGAGAGCTGTATGCATTTTTCATATGCTGCCATGGGAAATTTGTTTGGGAAAATCTTAGCCAGGCAGTAGGAACCAAGGGCCACCGGTGGGACTTAAGTAGATCCGAAATATTTCAAAGCTTATAGCATTTACTATCTTGGGGAATGGGTGTGAGTCATAAAGTAAGAGAAGCAAAAATCCCTCTGCATGTTATAAATACCTTGTAAAATGACCTCAGAAAGGCAGGGTTGGAGTCCTGGTGGAGGTCATCGGCAGCAATGTGGGCCAGACAGTGGATCAACAGCAGAACAAAGCTTCCCACCGACGCCAAACACTCTCTCCCAACAAACAGTGTGTTTTCAGCTCTCTGAGTGGAGAAAATACCCAAACATGGGTATGTCAACCTCAGGGAATATTTCCACTGCCTCTCTCTTTTTCTAGTTTTATCTGATCTAAAACAACTTTGGGAATCATAAAGTTAGAGACTCTCTGGGTTAAGTGCAAATTTATTGAAGGGAAGATTCAGAGGGCAAGGGAAAATTGTTTTAGCTTAACTGTCTGAATAAGTCATTTTCTCCATCATCTCCCATCTTTTTTTTTTGCTACCCCTGGCTTACAGAAATACAGAAAACAAACTTGCAAATTCAGAGAAAACCTATTCATGTATCTCTGTTTATTTATTTATTTTTAATCCATGAACTCCAAGTACTGTTTCCTTACTCAGTGGTCCTCAGACTTAGTGTGAATAAGGATCATTTGGGCGTGATTCTATTTTGGGGACCCATCCCAGGATTTCTGGTTCTGTGGGCTTTAGGTGGACTCGCCATTTCCATCTTACCAAACTCCCCAGGTGATTGATAGACGAGGGTCCAAGGACCACAGTTTGAGAAGCATTGTCTTATGGGGCTCTCAGATTTTCTTTGTCTTTCATGCCTTTTTTGTAACCAAGTTCTCAAATCTCTTGTCTTGCCTAATTGATTTGAAATAACTCCCTGTTAATTCTCTTAAGAGGTGATAGGTTGGCATGGAAAAACCTTACATAATTTGGAATCAGATAGTATGCGATCAGTTTCTGGAATTAGCTGCAGGTGTCAGCACAGATGCATGGTTAAAAAATGAGTTTGGTGTAAAATTCATCTGGACTTGAGTTTTGACTCTTGGCACATTGTGATCTTGGGCAAGTAACTTGGCCTCTCTGGGACTCAATTTCCTAATGCATAAAATGGAAACAATAGGAGTACCCTTCCCCAACCCTTGGGGTTAGGTGGCTATAAATTATAAATGAGATAATGCATGTGAGACATATGGCCAAGTTCCTGGCACATGACACTCCATGACTCCTGAGTTTGTGTCCCCATCAGTAAGAAGGGAGTCAAGATTGCTTACTTCATAGATGCTTTGAAGATCAAGTGAAATAATACCTGGAGAATATCATACATGGGTAATTTTTGGTCTTATTAAATCCCCTAACAACTTGCCATGAAATTAAAAGATGCTTACTCCTTAGAAGGAAAGTTATGACCAACCTAGATAGCATATTCAAAAGCAGAGACATTACTTTGCCAACAAAGGTCTGTCTAGTCAAGGCTACGGTTTTTCCTGTGGTCATGTATGGATGTGAGAGTTGGACTGTGAAGAAAGCTGAGCACCGAAGAATTGATGCGTTTGAACTGTGGTGTTGGAGAAGACTCTTGAGAGTCCCTTGGACTGTAAGGAGATCCAACCAGTCCATTCTGAAGGAGATCAGCCCTGGGATTTCTTTGGAAGGAATGATGCTAAAGCTGAAACTCCAGTACTTTGGCCACCTCATGCAAAGAGTTGACTCATTGGAAAAGACTCTGATGCTGGGAGGGACTGGGGGCAGGAGGAGAAGGGGATGACAGAGGATGAGATGGCTGGATGGCGTCACCGACTCAATGGATGTGAGTCTGAGTGAACCCCGGGAGTTGGTGATGGACAGGGAGGCCTGGCGTGCTGCGATTCATGGGGTCGCAAAGAGTCGAACACGACTGAGCGACTGAACTGAACTGAACTGAACAACTTGCTATCCAAGTACAAGCCACTTGCTTGTCTTCTAACCTTGGTTAGCAGTCCCCTCTCACAATCACTGTTTTCTGTCATAGTGTTTAAGGTCCATATACACCAGCTGAGCGGACCACCATGGCACTGCCAGTCTACATGTTGGAGGAACTACCAGGACAGGAACCATTTAGATCCTTCTCCATAGAAAGATGCTGACTGTGCAGGATTTCCTGAGCTTGGAACCATGCCTCTTACGGGAAACACCAGTCTGGAACCACTGGCTTTGATATGGACAGATTCATTAATGGGCACAAAGCCATTGTGATTCTCTGGGCACAAGCCAGGACATAGCCATTTCACTAATTAGAGAAAGCTCTTACATGGGGACATTTATTATGCCTTAGCCAGATGACTTATTACCTAGAGGGAGTAAAACATCTGAGAATTTAGAGAGAAAAATATTCTATAACATTTGTTCTTTTTTGCTCCTGTCTTTACTAAACCTAGAATTTGACAAACCTCACACCTGGGATTGGGAATTTGAAATACCTGATAGAAGAAGGAACCTTGGAAGGCATTGTCTGAGGCTCCCATGGCAGGAAGACGAGAAGCAATCTGCAGGGTGATTTTTGGAGCCTGAAAAGAATAAAAACAAATACAAATGAAACCTATCCCTCTGCTAAAACATTCTCATAGCACCAACCAATAATGGGAAGTAAATGAACTGGGGTATCAATTTAAATTATAACAGGATAAGTGGATTCAGTGTAGACTACAGGAAAGTGGAAGGAGTATTTATTAACTTGGTGATGGAAATTTATGCTAACTACAAGGTTTGATTTGCCACTTTTCTAAACAGAGGTTCAGTAGCAATTAGGCATGAAGGCTCTTGGGCCAGGATGCCTGCCTTTTAACCCTTTTGGTTGTGTGTTCTTGGAAAAGTTTCCTCACCCATTCTGTATCTTCTTCCCCTAACTTTAAAATAAGAAAAAAAAATAGTATCTATGCCATTTGGATTTTGTGAAGATTAAGTGAGTTAATTCAGACAGATTAATATAACAGTGAAATGGCAGCCGACTCCAGTACTTTTGCCTGGGAAATCCCATGGACAGAGGAGTCTGGTGGAATACAGTCTGCGGAGTCTCAGAAGAGTTGGACGTGACTGAGCATGCGTTTGCATGTGCAATAGAACATTTTGTGTCATGTAAGTCATTCACTTTGAGTATCAGTTATTTCACCTACAAAAAAATTCCATTGTCAAAAAAACATTCCACTGTCTCATAGAATCAGAATTCAGGTTACTAGGTGTAAACAAAACAAAGTATACAAAGTTGCTTTCTACATTATAAAGTCCATACAGACTTCATGTTAAAGACAATGAATGTTGAAGCAGTGGTGGGATCTCTCAAATCAGAGGAGAGTCTGTTCTCTGCCTGTATTCTTCTTCCCATTATCCTATCATTTGAGAGATTAGGCTTTCAATTGGTAAAATGATTCACTCAGAAGAGAGACTTAGAATGTTCTCTGTCCCCGGTGCTTCAGCCTAAGGAATATCTACTACTCAAAGCCTCCTTCCTGGTGACCCTGCCCTTCTAAACTCCATGGATGACTGCTCCACAGAGACCAGAACCAGGCTCACCTGAAGCTGGCCTCCTTCCTGGTGACCCTGCCCTTCTAAACTCCATGGATGACTGCTCCACAGAGACCAGAACCAGGCTCACCTGAAGCTGGCCTCCTTCCTGGTGACCCTGCCCTTCTAAACTCCATGGATGACTGCTCCACAGAGACCAGAACCAGGCTCACCTGAAGCTGGCCTCCTTCCTGGTGACCCTGCCCTTCTAAACTCCATGGATGACTGCTCCACAGAGACCAGAACCAGGCTCACCTGAAGCTGGCCTCCTTCCTGGTGACCCTGCCCTTCTAAACTCCATGGATGACTGCTCCACAGAGACCAGAACCAGGCTCACCTGAAGCTGGCCTCCTTCCTGGTGACCCTGCCCTTCTAAACTCCATGGATGACTGCTCCACAGAGACCAGAACCAGGCTCACCTGAAGCTGGGGGCTGAGGAGGTGGAGGATGGACAGGCCATGTTGGTAAACCACGAACTCCCTGGCAGAGAGGTCTGTGGACGGCACAGGTATCAGCTCTTCCTTCTGCGTTATCTGAGGTTTGGGGAGATCTTGCAGAGAGCTTTTGAGGGCTGCAGACAGTAAGACTTCACTGACTATTCTGTGCAGTAACAATACACTAATTAAACAACAACGACACAATTCACCTTAGGAAAAGGTGTATTTGGATCTATCCATCCATCCATCCGTCCATCCATCCTCCTGTGCTAAAGCCTCCTATATGTACATTGTGGCTCAGGCCCTCTGCCAGTCTTCATGGAAAAGAAACTTGAGTCCCAGTCATTAGGAACAAAGGCACCAGAACAACAGAGTGAGGGTCCAGAAAAGATGGCAACGCATTTTCTTCTATTTCATAGGGTTGTTTGGAGCATTAAAATGTAATGTACTCAGAACAGTGTCTGGTACCCAGTAAGCACTCAGTAAATGTTAATTGTATTAACAGTCTCACTTCCCCACAAAATTGTCTCTATTGAGCCTTGGGTCTTAAAACATTTTCTATTTTCTTTTTATTCTTGAGAGGACAATTAAAAAAAAAGACTTGAGTAGCATGGTATAGGAAAGAATGCTGAAGGAGCAGTCAGAGGTTCTGGTCCAGGTTTGGTAAGACTCTGGGAAAGTCACTTAACCACTTTGAGTATCAGTTATCTCATCTATAAAAAAATTCCACTGTTAAAAAAATATTCCACGGTCTCATAGAATCAGAATTTGGGTTACCATGTGTAAACAAGACAATGTATACAAATTGCTTTCTACATTATAAAGTCAATATAGACTTCATTATAAAGACAATGAATGATGAAGCAGTGGTGGGACCCCTCAAAGGAAGGCTCACTCTCTGCCTGTATTCTTCTTAGTTTACCCCAAGGGGAGGCAGAATTAATACTGAGAATGATCAAGTTCTGGGGACAGCAAATTCTGTAAAGGGTCAAAAAGTAAATATTTTAGGCTTTTACAACCAAGAGACAAGATTGGGGTTCACATTTAGTGTTCCCGATCATCACGGTAGAAGTGTGGCTTTATTCCCTTACAAAACCTTCCCTTGCTTCTCTGACACGGAGATCTGCCCTCCTGAGCACTCACTGAAATTGTGGCCTTCATCTCCCTTGCAGCACTGCCTTTAGAATGTTGGATAATTTTTCATGTGGGGAAGAGGTTAAGAACACAGACTCGGGGGTGAGACTCTGGGCTTGAATTCCAGCTGAACTCCTCATTAGCAATATGATTTTTGACTGTTTACTTGACCTATTCAGAAGCTTCAGTTTCCTTATCTATGAAATGGCTAGCACCACATACTTGGCTGGGTTGTTGTAAAGATTTAATGAGCTAACAGAACCAAAGATTTGGAATACCACAGGGTATATTGTAAAGCACTCTGTAGAAATGTTATGCTTTTGACATTTTCCCTAATCCCCTGGAGAAGGGATAGGCTACCCACTCCAGTATTCTGGTCTAGAGAATTCCATGGACTGTATAGTCCATGGGGTCGCAAAGAGTCGGACATGACTGAGCCACTTTGGCTTTCACTTTCTAATCATTTAAAAATATAAAACCATTCTAAGCTTATGGACCACATGAAAACAGATAGCAAGCTGGAGTTGGCCTGTGGGCAATGGTTTGCTGACGTGAAGTCAGATTCGAAGATGTTTTTGGAACTGTGCGTACTAGTGGCCTGCATCACAGTCAGCTGAAAGACATACACTCATTTCCCGTTAATCCTCTCCCACCTGGGATGTAGGTGAGTTGAAACAGACTCGAGTCTTCAGTTCAGATAGGCCAGCCATGTTCCCTTTCCAGTTTCAAGGGGGTGGTTTTGGTAAAGTAATCTGGAGTCCCTTTCTGGGGCAAGGTCTTCTTTCTCTCTGTCTCCTCCATCTCCCTGTATCTCACACTCTTCCATTAACTGCTTGTAACACATGACTGGGACAGAATCTCAAGATTTAGATTCAGTGTTTAGTGGGTAGATAGAGGGCCTTTAGGAATTCCCTTTGGGGAAATGGCCAAGTTTTTAATTACAGTGGGACTTTTGATTTCTATTCATTATTCCTCATATGGAAAATTCCTTGGATCTTAGGATGGGGGTGGGGAGAAAGGGATGATTGGTAAGTTGGGATTCTGGTACTTCTGGTCCTGCGGGTTATACCACTGAACACCTTCAGTGTGTCATGGTAATTATAAACCAGGGCCCCCAGGGGAAGGAGGTCACCTGGTTTGTGATGCACCTGTCCTTGCAGTTCAGCTTCATCCTTGTGAGCTTGGGACCTGATGTCTACTTTCCTCAGGGCAGAGAAGAGTGGTGAGGCCCATATAAAGTCAACTTTATCTGCATCTGAACAGAGGAGAAGAAAGTAGCTATTGTGAGTAAGGGCAGAGGACTGTGGCCAAAGTCAAAAAGAGCATCGGGTGTGACAGGGGGCTCTACAGTGGCCTCCATGCACCCCTATGTGTATCCGTGCCCTTGGGTTATCTCCTCCCCTTGAGTGTGGGTTGGATTTACTGATTTACTCCTAATGAATAGAATATGGCAAAAGTAA
>NW_011495045.1:5166955-5172434 GCF_000754665.1 Bison bison bison | reverse complement strand
TCACTTGCTCCGGAGGAAACCAGTTGCCATGTTGTGAATGCCTTATGAAGTCCTTGTGGCAAGGAACTGATGTCTCTGGACACAAGTCAGTGAGGACTTGAGTTCTGCCAACAGCCATGAGAGTGAACTCGGACTGTGAAGTCAAACCTGGAGATGACGGCAGCCTGGCCTGATCCCTTGATGGAGCTGGTATGAGACCCTGAACCAGAGGCCACTAGCAAAGCTTCTTGACCCACAGAAAAACTGTGAGATAATGTTCACTGTTTCAAGCCACACAACTTTGGGGCAGTTTGTTTCACAGCAATGTATAAATAATACATTGAGTTTCTTTTAGGTCTTAAAGAACCTGCCATCGCCACACTCTTACGGAGCTCGAAGCTCTAACTGTAGTGTAAGCGCTTTATGACACATGATCAGGACTGGCAGCAAAAGGAAATGCTGGCCCCATAATCCACCTCACCTGTTCCTGGTCCCCTGTCCTCCAGTCCTAGACCGTGGCCTTGATCTCCCACTAGCGCTGCAGTGAGGCTCTTCAGGAAGGGAATCAGCAGGGGGCAGGCAGCAGCCTGGTCCCTGGGAGAAGTGGTGATGGTTCCATAAAACCTGTCTCCAGGGTAATTCTCCAAACATACAGGGGTCCCCGAGGCAACAATCTAGGATGAAACAGTCAGAAGCGAGTCCCGTGCTTGGCTCCATGTGGTTTCTCTGGAGCTTCTCTCTGTTGGGGAGCCTACAACAAAAGTTGGACACACACATCTCCTTGGCCAAGGCCAGAGGTCAGTACCTGGATGTGCAAGAGTTGGAGGCGGCTCAGCTCCCGCTGGTACTGCAGCTGACCAAGGGCCCTATCCAGGGCGCTCTGCCGCTCCCTCACCACCTTCTGAAGCTCATCGGAGAGATGCTGGACCACCTAGGACACAGGAAGTGAAGTGCTCTGAGTAGAAGGGAGAGTCTTTCTCTTTCTCCCTGCTCCCCTCCCAGCCCACCGCTGAAGAGCCACATCTGATGTCACAGGTGAACGTGCTGTCTCACGTGATCCCCTGGTCAGCCTCTGAGTCTCACCTTCCTGGAGCGGCTCCAGACCTGTGGGCTTTGATCCCTGCTGCACTGTAGCCGCATCTCCTCCTCCTGGGCCCACAGCCGGCCTGCCGCTTGCCTGAGCTTTTCTGCCGCCTGCCCTAAACTCTGCAGGACTTGCTGCAGGCCCAGCATCACCTGCGCCTCCTGCTCCCACTCCTCTCTGTCTGCTGCAAGGGGCAGAGAGAAGAGCCACGTGGCAGCGCCTCCCTCTAGAGGGAGGGAGGAGAAGGAAAGACACGGTGGTTTATTGGAGCCCAGGGAAGGAACCTGCAGGGTCAGAGCCCGGTACTGGCTGGATACCTGGGAGGCCCAGAAGCGCATGAGAGGGCAGGAGGGACCCCGGCTGGGGACCTGGGGTTGGTGACACCCCTCCCGGGAGGCTTTGCTCCGATCGAGGATGGGCGCCCAACCTTGAGCGAGCAGGTCCAGCTCTCTCTGGCTGCTCTGGCCGCTCAGGGCTCCGGCTCTCCTCTGAGTCTCCTGCAGGCAGCGGGCCTCCAGGGCTGCGCAGGCCTCCTCAGGGGCCCTCAGCTGAGACAGGGGGAGATGAGGGGCACAGAGCGATGGGTCCAGGAGGGGAAGGCAGGAGCTGGGGGCTGGGCCAGTTCCCTTCCCCGCCGACCCCCCTCCCAGCCAATCCTGCTGAGACACTTAGGAAAGAAAAGTGAAAGTGAAGTCGCTCAGTCTATCCGACTCTTTGCAACCCCACGGACTGTAGCCCGCCAGGCTCCTCCATCCATGGGATTCTCCAGGCAAGAATACTGGAGTGGGTTGCCACTCCCTTCTCCAGGGGATCTTCCCGATTCAGGGATCGAACCCCGGTCTCCCGCATTGAGGGCAGAAGCTTTACCGTCTGAGCCACCAAAAGCCCCAAAGTCTGGGCTTGGAGCTGGGGACATTTTTTGCCCTGAGATGGATTCCATTTCTGCAGTTGGCTGGAGAAAAGGGCTCCCCGCTTCTAGGAGAAACCCGTATGGTCTGGGGCCGGGAGGAGGGGCCTCTGGGCTCACCTGCAGCCCCGGGTTTTCGCCGGGCGTGGAGAGCAGCCCCCGGCTCGTGGTGCCCAGCTGTTCCGCCAGCCGAACCTCTTCCTGCTCCTGGCAGCGCCAGTACTGCTCCCGCGCTCTCAGCTCCTTCTCCAGGGTGTCCAGCTACAACGTTCAGCTTGTTTAGGGCCCGGACACTTTCTCTCCTCCCAGCCTGGGGTCTGGCTTCAGACCCCTCAAAGCCTCTTAAGCCTTGGCCTTCCCCCCTCCTCTGGGCATCCATGACTAAGCTTGGTGAGGCAGTTGCTTCCGTGGGAGATGGAAAAATAATCACCATGCACCTTCTGCAAGCTCCCAGGCCTTCCGTCCCTATTTCTAACACCTAGACTCTCCCAGGTCACTGTCCCCTGCCCACCTGTCTCCTGGGGAGCCAGGGATGGGCAGGAGGCAGCTGGAAACTGTTCTCGGATGCTTGTATTGCCCCTTCATGCTCGTCTGTGACCCTGGGAGTCGGGGCTAGCATTAAATTTCTTGGCTTCTAACCAGAATCTTTTATGACTTGTCCATCTTTGTTTCTGAAAGTGTAACTAGGTTGAGAATGCATGGGAGGACCCTAAACAATTTTCATTTCAGTGGAGAACCTGCCAAAGGCTGAATTACTGCAGGGACCTCCTGCTCTAGTCTGGCCCTGCTCCCATCTGTTCTCTGCACTGCTGCCAGAGGGAACTTTCTAGAATGCTGACTATACGTACACATGTGCAAGCATGCTAAGTCACCTCAGTCGTGTCTGACTCTTTGTAACCATATGGACTATAGCCCGCCAGGCTCCTCTGTCCATGGGAATCTCCAGGCAAGAATACTGGAGTGAGTTGTCATGCCCTCTTCCAGGGGATCTTCCCAACCCAGGGACTGAACCCACATCTCTTATGTCTCCTGCATTGGCAGGCGGGTTCTTTACTACTAGTGCCAGCTGGGAAGCCCCACATATACACATATCAAGCATAAAAATGTCTGGAAGGAGGTGTGCCAACCTGTTAACAGTGGCTGCATTTGGAGGGAGAGACGGGAGGAGAAGTGTGTAGTGTCTGGATAGAGGAGCAAACTGGGGGGAGGGAGTTGTTGATGGCAGATGGAGTGAGAGGAACTGGGAGCAGGAAGCGCTTTCATCTTTATTTGGATACTTTAAACAATGTATTAATAGTAGGTTTCTGAGTAATTTGTTTTCCTTTTGTGTTGTCCCCAAATTTCCAAATTTAACGGCCTTGAAAACATGCATGTCTGATCATTTCACTTGGATTCTGATCATATCCACTTCAAATCTTTCAATGGCTTTCAAGCTAAATCACATTTCTTGGCTTCAGCCAAGCACCCAAGACTGCTTATGCGTTTCCTGCCTTCCCCATTGGCCTCACCTGCTGCCTTTGCCCCTCTGCCTTCCTCATTCTCCTGGAACACTCATGGTCTCACACCTGCTGCCTTTACTCTTGCTGGTCCCTGAGGCCCTTCTCTGAGTCCTTCTTCAGGTTTCAGCAGGGCTGCCCCTTGGGGAGCCTTCCTAGAACTCTCACCCTGTGATTTAGATGCCCCTCCTCTGTGCTCCCTTCACACCCTTGTGAACCATGGCCATGGCTGGCACCTATGGCTGCCCAGTGCCCCGTCTAGCTGCCTGCTTCTCAGCACCTAACACAGTGCCTGGGACACAGGAGGTTCTTGATGTGTATTTGCTGAGTGAACGAAGAAATAGGGTAAATGCCTCCTACATACCAGACCAGGGTCTCTCACTCCCCGGGGTAAGGCCTCCAGCACCTGGACAATGGGCACCACAACCCCGGTGGAAGGGTCCATTTGAGCGCCAATGACGGGACCAGGTTCCCCAGTCAAGGGGTCTATGGCTTGTGCCCCAATTGCAATTGGGATCAGACCTGTGGAATGCCAAGTCCACCACTGGTTTCTGGAACCAGAGATGGGGAAAGAAGGCAGGGGTAGTCATGGGAAGAAGGAAATATGGCTGTGAGGGAGCTAAAGGAGCCCCAGAAAACATGTTGATCCTTTGAGGGGCTCCGAGCTGGATTAGAGGGTTTCCTGGAAGCCACAGGTCCCTGAGGGTGAGGGGGGAGTGGGGTTTCTGAAGTGCTCATCTTTGAATTTTCTCAGTGGGGGGTAAGTGATCTGTGGTCCCAGGGTTCTAGAATCTCTGAGCTCCTCTACTTTGGGTCTCAGCAGCCCTGGTGGTAGCATCAGAATGACCACATTCCTTGGCTCATGAGGGAGCAGGCTGCAGGCACCCCCTCCCAAGCTTTACAGGGTCTTCAGTCACATTCCCCCAGGGCTTTCAGAGACCCCCAGGTTCCCTCCTACCTTTGCTGTCTGCATCTTCCATCGAACCTGCCACGGGTGTGGCATGGCCAGCATCCCTGTCACTCTCCATGCCCAGGATGGGCACCATGAGCCCTGAGCCCTCAGGGTCTGGGATCTCCATCCCATACAGGGCAGGGACCCACAGTGCTGTCCCCGGATAGCGCATCACCCCTAAAACAAGGCGGGGG
The DNA here is from genome assembly GCF_000754665.1 of Bison bison bison. Classification (NCBI taxonomy): domain Eukaryota; kingdom Metazoa; phylum Chordata; class Mammalia; order Artiodactyla; family Bovidae; genus Bison; species Bison bison. The sequence goes on along the minus strand of NW_011495045.1, from coordinate 5,167,822 downwards.
ACACAGGGGCAGGAGGTGAGGGCGGAGGGCCACACCAAGGTTCGAGGGGCTGTGTCTCTGTCCATCCCTGCTAAGACTGCCTCTGTTTGCCCACCTTAGCATTTTGAATTCATCAAGGAAGGACTGAATACTTAAAAACAAGGCAGGAGGTCTTTGGGAGGAGCTGAGAACAATTTCTAGGCTAGGCTGAAAAGGTGGAAGGCAGGGGACAGACTTTCTTGAAACACCTACATGTGCCAAAATCTAAGCTCAGAACTCCATATAAAATGTATTTTATTTGGTACTACCATTAAATCTCTAAAGGATGTACTATTTTAATCCTCATTTTAAAGATGCTGTAAACAGAGGCAGAGGGAGGTTTAGTAACTTGCCCAAGGTAAAAGAGGTTATAAACGGTGGGGCAGGTCTTCAAACTCAAGTCAGTTCCGATCCCAAAGCCTGGTTCTTTTCTGACACATCCTGGGCAGAAGTTTCTAGAAGGAGTGTGTGAGATAAGCTCCAGGAAGATGCCACTGCTACTTCCTTTCCCTGCCTTTCCTTGTGCTGGTGCTGTAGGGGAGGTAGAGGAGTTGGGTGGGCTCCTTTCCTGAGTTTATTCACGGGAGGTTGAAGGCTCTTGACAAGGAGACTGGGGACTCCAGAGACTCAGGCTTTAGGCCTGGCTAACTAGCTACGGTCCCATCACTTCATGGGAAATAGATGGGGAAACAGTGGAAATAGTGTCAGGCTTTATTTTTTTGGGCTCCAAAATCACTGCAGATGGTGACTGCAGCCATGAAATTAAAAGACGCTTACTCCTTGGAAGGAAAGTTATGACCAACCTAGATAGCATATTCAAAAGCAGAGACATTACTTTGCCAACAAAGG
>NW_011495045.1:5163542-5166855 GCF_000754665.1 Bison bison bison | reverse complement strand
TAAAAGACGCTTACTCCTTGGAAGGAAAGTTATGACCAACCTAGATAGCATATTCAAAAGCAGAGACATTACTTTGCCAACAAAGGTCTGTCTAGTCAAGGCTATGGTTTTTCCTGTGTTCATGTATGGATGTGAGAGTTGGACTGTGAAGAAGGCTGAGCGCTGAAGAATTGATGCTTTTGATCTGTGGTGTTGGAGAAGACTCTTGAGAGTCCTTTGGACTGCAAGGAGATCCAACCAGTCCATTCTGAAGGAGATCAGCCCTGGGATTTCTTTGGAAGGAATGATGCTAAAGCTGAAACTCCAGTACTTTGGCCACCTCATGCAAAGAGTTGACTCATTGGAAAAGACTCTGATGCTGGGAGGGATTGGGGGCAGGAGGAGAAGGGGACGACAGAGGATGAGATGGCTGGATGGCATCACTGACTCGATGGACGTGAGTCTGAGTGAACTCCGGGAGTTGGTGATGGACAGGGAGGCCTGGCATGCTGCGATTCATGGGGTTGCAAAGAGTCGGACACGACTGAGCGACTGAACTGAACTGAACTGAACTAGCTACGGGACCCTGGTGGGTGAGTCTCTAAGCTCCCTTGGCTTCAGATTCTGCAATGTAAAGTGGGCGTCATCACATGCTATGGTGCTTGGGGGTCCTATGAAATTACCAGAGAATATCCACTTTACTAACATCAAGTATAAAACCCAGTGGAATTGGCCAGAGGTTAAAAGACTGAGATTGAAAGCCAAGCATTCATGAGCTCACAGCATGAAGTCACCAAATTCTTTCTCTTCCCTCGATCCCATGTGTGACTGGCCAATGGAGCTGCAGGCCTGTCCCTGAGCTTATGGGCTGAGGGACAGTAAAGCACCAGGTCATTCTGGTTCTGGGCTTTCGAGGCCGGGGAGCCGTACCTATCCTGCCGCCGCTGGCCTCCAGGCTCTCTGCTGCCTTCTGCTGTCTCTGCAGCCGCCAGGCCTGCTGCAGGAGGTGGTGCAGGCTCAGGGCCAGCGCCTGTCTCATGTCCTTGATGGCAGCCTCCAGGAGCCCCTGTCCCCTCGGCCCTGGCCTCTCCTGGGAGCTCCGGAGCACTGCAATCACTCGCCTCTGGGCTGCCAGCACATTGGCATCCAGCAGGTCCTGGGGCCCTCCTGTATGGGGCACAGTCCGGCCCTCCTGTAGGGAAGCCCCCTGGAGCCGGGCTGGCTTCCTGCTCAGTGGCTCCACAAAGCTGTCACCAGGCAGCAGGAGGTTCCCCGAGGCATCTTGCAGTCCTCCCAGTGCAAGCACCTGACCTGGAGGCAGGAACCAGAGAGAGGGGGATGCGGGAAGGGATGGGGGTGAATGAGGCAAAAGAGAGGACCGGGGGGCCAGGACAGAGTGAGTGACAGGATGCGGGTGGAGGTCAGGGATGGGGCAGAGTCTAGGGTGAGGGAGGGCAGGGGGGAGAAGGAATGTCTTTCTTGATGGAAAAACATCCATATGCTTTTACTGCAGAAGCAGCTCAGTTCTCGTCTCTGCCTCCCACCCTGGGCGGGGCGGGGGCATTGTGCTGAAGATGATGAGGGTGAGGGAAACCGGGAAGGAGAGGAAAGGTGGCCAGAGCATGAAGGGTGGAAATACAGGTGGGCTTGGGGTGGAGGCTGCAGACTGGACCAGAATGTGGAGGGTCTGGGCTACTGAGGGGAGGGGCTTGGGAAGCCAAACCAGAGGGAGGAAGGGCAGAAGGAAGGCACGAGGGCTGCCAGCAGACCTGTGTTTTCATCCAACCCGACTCCCAGGATCGGCGAGATGCCTCCTGTGACAGGATCCTCCATGGGGCCCCCCAGCTCCAAAGGGGCCAGGGTCTGGGTGAGCGGATTGCAGTATGTCCCCCCAAGAGTGAGCCACTGCCTTGTTTGTGGGTGCAGAGTCACAGCCAGCACAGGCACCTCGATGCCCGTTATGGGGTCTGTCATGAGAGCCCCTGACTGTGATGTCCTTCTCGGCTGCAGGACAGGCAGGCGGGTGGCTGGCAGGGAGCCTGTGGCAAGACAGGTTGGGTAGGGCACGTAGGGGAGGATGGCAGCTTCTGAGGTTCGGACACCACCTGGACAGGGAGACAGGGAGGTGTTAACACACGCTGGCCTGTCTGCATCCCTCCTGAGCCCAGCAGGGCAGGGGCAGAGAGCCTCTGGCATGAGTTTCTTTCATCTGACTGCTCTCTCCAGCACGGTACCTTTGTAGCAAGGATGTTAAAGGGAGGGAGGGGGAGAAGGTGTTTACTGCTCTGTGTCCCCAAGCCCCACTGCCCAAGGCCAGAGCCCTGCTTCCCATGCTGTGCCCCTGGGTGGGTTCATTCCGGATAGCCCACACTGGGTGGAGTTACAGAGTGGTAGGAGTCTCACCAGAACTGCAGTCAGTGGTGGGCACCAGGGTTGCTTCCTGCACATCGTAACCCAGATTTCCAGCCTCGGGCAGCACCCGCCCCGTGTCAGGGTGGATGAAGTAGCCTTGGGGTATGGGCGCTGCCTGGCCACTGGCTGGGAGCATCACACAGTCCGGGCCAGGGACCATCAACTTGGTGACAGGATGCACACCGATGTTTTTGTCACCCCCTGGAGAGCTTGCTGAGGCTGCAGGAATGCAAACACCGGCTTAGCCCTGGGTCTGAGGCCACATCTGAGAGGTCAGGGGCTCCCTTGGGGGGAGTGGACTGGAAGGAGCTGGTGAGACCCCCTAACCAAACCAACCCTGGTACGAGGGTGTAGCAGGTGCTTGGGAAGGACACTTTTTTTTTTTTTTCCGAGTCCAGGTCAGGGCTCCACATTTGGGATGTGAGCCTGACATCATCATATTGTAGGATCCTACCCCCCACCTCTTTATTTCATGGCAAATCCAGCATTTTCCAAACCTGACCTTTTGCATTCAATAGTCAGGCTTTTGCTCTCAGGAAGTGCTACCTTATATGTAAAGCTATGCTCTGTGGCGGTTTTGTTTGTCTCCTCTTCTGTTGTTCCCCTTGCGGAGGTTCCCTCTTCTGTAACACAGCCGTTTGCCCAGGACGCTGCACAGGAAGCCCCTCCCAACCTTGGGGATTTCCTCTTGGTTTAGCCTTCCTCCCACCTGATACAGGGCCAGGGCCAGGTTTCTTTGGGGAAGGGGGTGGTCCTGGCTGAGTCGGAGCAGGGCTCACCTGGCTGCAGCAGCTCCGCCCCAGTGCCTGTGCCTAGGATGCCCCAGGCTTTCAGGCGGTGGCCCTCCTGCAGCACGACCTGGGACAGGCTGCCCAGAAGAGCGTCCAGCTGGGGGACTTCCCTGCGGGGGTGGGGGTGGGGG
>NW_011495045.1:5147497-5163442 GCF_000754665.1 Bison bison bison | reverse complement strand
CGGGACAACTAGGGATGCAAGAAGGACATTTTGGCGTGGCAGGCCCTGGGACCCCACGAAGCCACGCGGCCCCTCCCTAGCCCTGATCCCACGCAGCCTGACTCAGAGTTACCAGGTACACACCCTTCTGGGTTCTGCCCAGCCTGGGAGGACTTTGCGGGCCTGGAGCCTGAATGTGCCTTCAGCAGCCGCCGAGCGGCCATCAGCGCCGAGCAGAAGGAGCCCCACTGCTCCTGCCTTGCACGGAGGTCTTGGCGAAGGAGCACCAGTTGGTGACCGAGGGCTGCTGCGTACTCGCCTGCCAGGCGCCCCCTCCGTCTGGCCTCCTCCTCCGCGGCCCTGGCGGCTGCCTCTGCAGCCTGGGGTCAGAGACCACCTTGCCTGCTTAAGGCTACAGGCACCACAGCCTCGGGGACCGCGGCTCAGGGGTTCCCCCTGAGCGCTCCTCCTGAGCGCTGCGGAGCGCTGCTAGTGGGCGTGCAGCAGAGGCTCCGGGGGCGCAGCGGGAGGGGCTAAAACCCCCGGGGCCCGGGAGATGGGAAACAGGTGTTGAGGGGCTTCTGGCCTCAGTGAGGAGGGGGAGTTGCATGTGGGCACAGGGACGAGGTGGGAAGCGTGAACACGGTCCGACCTGCTGTCGTTCTCTCTGGGGGCTCCCCAGAAGCTGGCCCGCGGAGGCTGCGATGCGGTGCTCAGGATCCCACAGCTGCTGGAGAGACCGCGCTTCGCTTCCCAGTTGGAGGCAGAGGAGTTTGAGCTGTGCGAGGGAGCACAGAGTTCGTTCCGAGGCGCTAAGCCGCTTTCACGGCTGTGGTCGCAATGCCCCCTGTTGCCAGGTTGGGGCGGGGCTGCAGGGGACAAAGTGCCCTTCCACTGGGAGATGTGGTGAAGACCCACCCCGGGCAAGACACAATTCGCACCTTCCCCCAGGGAACCCTTGGTCCAGCTTAGGGACTTGGACTCTAGTGTGATCATTTTGCTCCCAATACCTGTCCCTTACTGGTCTGCATTAGCTCACCCGGGTGGGCTACCTGGATCACGAGTGGGACTCTTAAGACACTCAAGAAATGACCTGGTTAGATTCCTACCGGTGATGTGAGGGCTCACCCCTAAATTTAGTCTGAAATCTTCTATTTCTCCTCCCTGAATAATTCTCGCCCCCCCCTGGTTCATTATGGATACACTAAGGATTTCTTTAGGCTCTCTGTCCCATCAACAACTCTCCCAGAGACAAATTCGCTGGCTTGCCCATCTTCCCCACTCACCTCCTCCTTGGTCTGGCTGAGTTTGGTCGTCACTGACAGAGACTGCCTGAGCAAGATCCTGAAGAAGGTTTCTGTGTCAAACCCCTCCAGATCCACCTGGTCCTTGGCCTCCCAGCTCCCACCTATGGGCAGGGGGTGGGAGGGGACAGGGAGCAGGATTATTCCCCCTGAAATGCAATTAGCACCTTCCCTACAGAGTCCCAGTGTATCTGCCTCCTGCCTCATGGTCTTAACTGCTAAAATTATGGTATTCAGAGAGCACTTTGCTGAAGAGCTTGCTAAAAATGTAGAATTACAGGCCCCCGTCCCAGACCTATCGAAGAAGGCAATGGCAACCCACTTCGGTATTCTTGCCTGGAGAATCCCAGGGACGGCAGAGCCTGGTGGGCTGCCGTCTATGGGGTCGCACAGAGTCAGACACGACTGAAGCGACTTAGCAGCAGCAGCAGCAGTCCCAGACCTATGATAGCAGGAGTTCCCCACATAATTCATAATCACCCTGAAGTTGTGAAAGGCAAACTGCTTCTTTCTGAGGCCCATGCTTGGAGTAGCCACAGTAGAAGGTAGAACACCTCCGCATGACTCATAACATCTGTAGAGGGACTGGTCATTTCCCAGCGAGTACATTTCTTTTGGCAAGTTGTGCTTAGGTGTCTCTGTGCCCTTCTACACTGTACACCCCTAGAACCTGGCAGTGTCTGGCATACACTGGCTACCCAGTAAACATTGCCTTATTCATTGAATGAATGAATGAGTGGAGGGGAATGGAACCGTGAACAAAGGAAGCAGGAGCTGGCCAGTTGAATGTGGGGGCATCTCTGGGCTTCCAGCTCAAGCCTTTCACTCACCATGACCTCCCTCAACCCTGGGGTCATCAGAGTCTTGGCATGGTTGGCCTCGCCTCACTGATGTTATCCTGGTTCTTGGGGAAGTGTAGGCATCCAGGTTGTAGCCCTGCTGATGCTTCCTGAAGATGGGCTGGGGAGCAGCCTTCCGGGCCCAGCTCAGGCTGTGACACTGAATCTATAGGGTGCATCACGGGTGATGTGAAGGAAAGGGAGAAGCATCCTTTCCTCAGACTCTTAGAGGAGGAGCATCCTGCTCAGTGTGCTTAGGGAGCACCCCATCTTCTCTTGCTGGACCATTCTAACAGCCTGTCTCTCTCTCTAATCCACCTCTCTCCGTCATCCATCTCTATCTTCCACCATATTGCTAGAGTAAGCATAAAAGTGTTACCAGATTTTCTCCCTTGCTCAAAATTCTTAATTGATCCCCACTGCCTAGAGGGTAAAGTGCATGAGATCACCCACAGTCTGGTCTCCCTCCTGGCTTCAGCCTCATCCCTGTCTTTGTGCCCGAAGCTGCAGGCCCAGGGACCAAGTGTGGCTCCCTGAGCAGGCGAACGTTGTTTCATGCCACTTTGCCTGACTCATAACGCTGCCTTCCTCACCCCCACCTCGCCTCCCAAGCTCATTACTCTCCTACCCGCAACTCACCAACCCCTTTGTCCGTCAAGGATCCAAACATGTTTCAAGCCTCTTTCAGGGATCACCTCCTTAGGAAAGTCTGTCTTTACCACCCAGGGGGAACGGTCATGCCTCTCCTTTGTGCAGCCAGGGCCCCTTGGTACACCCTCACCAGAGCTGTACAACACTCGCTGGCACTTATTTGTCTCCTTGTCTATGTTCTCCTTATTGAACTTTGAGGCTAGAGGCTGGACCTTTATCGCTTCGGTATCTTAGCAACTAGGATAATGCCTACTGCAGATGGGAAGTGGAAGACCCATTTCCACAGCATTGGAGAGGGATTCCCACATAGCAGTTAAGAGCATCTGTCCAGCTTTACTCACCAACAGAAGCAGGCAGAGCCCCAGGAGCAGGACAATCTCCCCCAGGACTCCTGGCCAGTTGGACCTCTTCAGGGGCCTGGGGATCTTGGCGATACCAGTTTGGATGAGGTACCTGGGAGTTGTGGGAACAAAGGGCCCTTCCCCAAAGCACTGGCCACCTGGTGGGAGGGTGCGGATGTACTGGGTGGAAAGAAATCTGTTTAGTCCTTGTCCCACTGTCTGCCGGAGCCTGGCCGGGGGACAGAGTGGGAACCCGAGCCTGTGGACATTCACCAAATAGCCCAGATCTTTGTGCATACTTGCATTTTCCCTGGGAAATGAATTCATATCAGATAGCTGTCTGGGGAAGCAGTCTGCATGTTCTGGGGCTACATCAGCACAACCTCTTGGAAGCTGAACTGACAGGTTGAGATACTAAGTCTTGTGTGTAACCAGTTCTGGCTCAGTGGTGGCATCTTGCAGAGGTCATGTAGATACAACCCTGCATAGACTGGCCTGGGATATGAAGTAGACAGCTGTGAGAGATGGCTAGACATTCTGATGTCCTTTGAGACACACTGTCTTTTCAGCATCCTCACACTCGTCCCCTCCTTATACACACAGGTTGGGTTGCCATGGGATGAATCTTGGCATCCCCAGAATTATCAGTTAGGGCCGTGAGACCATGAGACGTTGTACGGGTATTTGGGGCACCTCCTTCCCTGGAGTGCTATCTAGGGGTGGTTAGCAGTAGCAGTTTAGTTGCTGAGTTGTGTCTGACTCTTGCAATCCCATGGACTGGAAGCCCACCAAGCTCCTCTGTCCATGGGCTTCTCCAGGCAAGAATACTGGAGTGGGTTGCCATTGGTAGTTATGAGGCAGTATTTTTGAAAGAGAGAGAGGGGAAATGTCAGGATAATGTCTTAAACAAGGCAAACCATCACAGACAAACCATCTTCCGATGCCAGTTGCTGTTCAGACGAAAGACATAGACCCCAGGCTCCTGGAACTGCTGCAGAAAGAGGTGGGGGCTTTGATCTTGGAGCTGGGACTCCTCAGCCAGGGCCCGAAAGCGCCCCCAGTCAAACTGCCCCAGCGTGTTGTAGAAGTGGCCCCTGGGGTAGAGGAAGGAGGGGGCATGTTGTCTCCTGGCTGGAGACACAAGGAGCATTTCCGGTGGGAGTGGAGCCGGGCCCTCTGACACTCACAGGTCGTACTCAGGGTAATGCTCACGGGTCACCAGGAAGGCCAGTGTATCCCTGGTTTGGAGGCAGACCGTGGGGTTTCGGATGCCTGCCTCTGGGTATGACAGATTCCCAGGGTGCGAGGAGTTGAGGCTTAGGGATGAAGGAGAGCTCAGGTGTGCATCCCCTGACTTTCCTGGGCAAGATTCAGAATGTGAGAAAGGGCAGTCATCGTTCAGGGGCCTGGAGAGGGGTGGAGGAGGGGGAGGAGAGGCAACATGCATCAGCCTTGATGCTCACCTGCCTCCTGGCCCAGGATCCCCAGGTCTCCGAGGGGCTGGCCGAGAGAGTGCAGTAGTTCCCTGCCAGGTCTGGTCAGGCCTAGGAAGCCGATCCCTGGAACAAGACGGGCATCTTCCTGAACCTGCAGGGCTGGGGAGAGAGCTGACCCTGGTGCGTGGATACAGCAGAAGCTGTCCATCCTTGACTCGCACGAGGCAGGAGTCGACTTTCTATAAAACCAGGGGAAGCATGTCAGGATCCACATGCACTTCTTGGGGAGCCCTCTCTGGGGTAGGAGTTGCCCACTGCCCCCCAGCTGCCGCATGCAAGGGCCACGCTCATGCTGTAGAAAGGGCGAGAGTTGCCGACGTGGGCCTTCCTGGGGCTTCCTTCTATCCTGCTCTCTTACCATCCACCCTGACCATGTACAGCGGGACAGGATTCTGCCTTTGGTCCAAGTGGCAGGGGTGGCCCACAGCACGGGGTGAAGAAGGCCCGTCTGGAAGGAAAAACCCCTGGGAACAAGGAGGTGCGGTGTCAGCTCTTTCCTTAAGACCTGGCAAGTAACCCCTCACCTGGCAGGGAGGCAGGGAGAGTACAGGTCCTTTCTCAAGCCCTGTCCGAGTGTCCTGAGGGGGTTGGAGGGGAGGCTGCAGTGGAAATAAGTCTCCGAGCCCTGGGGGCGGCAGGGGTAACCTCGAGTCATGACTCTGAATACGGTCCCTTGCTTCCATGTGGGAAGATTTCCATAACACTTTCCCAGTGATTTTTCCAAGCTGTCTTCTAGGATGAAATTAAATCAACAATTGGGACTTTTCTCTGGCACCAGAGGCTGGGTCAGGGATGTGGCTCAATGGGCAGGACCCTAGACCCAGTGCACAAGCATGTCACCCACCCCCTCTTAGGAAAGAGGCAGGGCCTGCCGGGCTGGGTCTGCGGTCATCAGCCACATGAGACCCTGACGTTGTACCTGGCTTCCGGTGTCTTCAGTGATGGAAATCTGCGGGTTGCCCTCGGGGCAGCTGAGCTGCAGGACCTGTCTCTGTCTCTTGGGGCACAGGGGACCGCATATCTCATTTGAGTGAGGTCCCCAGCACAGACAGAGCCCCAGGCCTGGGTCATAGCCACGTGCGTCCTCTGGAGCTGCGCAAACCTGCAGAAAGGCTTAAGCTTCTTGGTGACATGTCCCTGGGGGAAGTTGCACCCAACTCTCTCCAGCTTCAGAGTGCAGAGCACAGGTCTCTAGCTTCCCAGAGGGAGGACTAGAGGAATAAGCCTCCAGTGGCTAGGAGCTTGGGCAGGTGGACAGGTGGGCAGAGGTCCAGGAGTGGGGGAGGTTCCCTATATGGATGCCTCCTACCTCATGGGCACAGTGGTCATTCCACTGATCCTTGGTCAGACAGAGCCCCTCCTGGTTCCGGGTGGCCCCATGCTTGCAAGTCTTGTATTCCCGCTGGACACAGCCCCTTGGCTCTCCAACATCTTGGTAGCCTGGGAGGCAGGGGCACTTCCCGTCACTGGGCTGGGGGTTGGGTGGGAAGGGATGCAATTTCAGGTTGGCTGGTGGTACTTGGTTGCTGTGAAACCAAGGGACCACACAGGACCCTTTGGCTGTGACCCTGCCCGAGATAGACCAGAGAATAAGGGCAGGGGGAGGGGAAGTAAGGGATCACCAGGGTGGAGGGGGGTTGGATTAGAGGCGAGTTTACTGATACATGCTTCTTAGGGTCCAAGTGATGCTATCATTTCAGTCAATAAGACATGGAAAGTTCAGGAAAGGAAGAATTCGCACGTGCATTTGTTGGCTTATAGGGCAAATTTGAGCAACAAAAAGTCTGCCCTTTTCTCCAAGTAGGGTTGTCAGATTTAGCAAATAAAAATATAGAGCTCTCAAACTTGAATTTCGTATGAGTGTGTGCCATTCAATGTTTGAGACACACTAAAAATGTATCCATAATTTATTTGAAATTCAAGTGTTGCTGAACATCCTCTATTTAACCTGGCAACCCTGTCACTTGGAAACCTGAACTAACAACCCTGATCAGGTTACTCCTGAGCTGCACGTGACTCAAGAACAAAACAGTCACGACAATGCAGCCTGTTCCTGGGTTCCCTGCCAGAGGACATACCTGGAACACTCGGCCAGACCCCAGGCATACACACGTGTCCTTGCCCTCCTCCGTCTGGGTGGCCTCTGAGCCACAGGGGAAGCAGGCATCCTGGCCAGGCCAGGGGTTGAAGAATCCCCGAGGGCAGAGGTGGCAGAAGGAGGCATTGTGGGGACTCGCTCCAGAAAAGAACGTTCCGGGGGGGCAGGGGGCAGGTGGGGAATCAAGACAGAGTCCACCTGTGGAGTGATGGGCAAACAGGAGTCAGGGCTGAGACCAAGCTTCTAGGGCTGGGATCCCCTGCTGATTCCCCCCAGGGGCTCTCTTCCCCCACTAAAGGGCTTCTGACCCTCCACCCAGCCCAGGGGTCTCTTGAAGCCATCATCTTCCCTCAGGGTTATTTTTCATCACCCTCCTCAACTTTAGCCCCAACTCCTTTGGTGCAGATGCAGCCCCAGCCCCTACCCTCTGGGCACCCTGGTGGGTCCGGCTCTTCTGCACAAGGCATCTGGTCCCCACAGTCCGGAGGATTCTCCCCGCTCAGGCACATGGAGTTCTGGAGGGCGGCGCCAAAGAGAAGCGCACAGGTCCATGTCCCTGGGGTGCTCCGCAAGAGGAGAATCTTCACCTTCTGGGCAAGGGCGATGGTGGCACGGAGGGAGGCAGACATGGAGGTGGGGGAGGACAGACACCAAGGAAGACCCCTGGGGACACAGGGAGAGAGAGGGGAGCGCAAGGCAAAGACACAGTAACAGAGCCTCCCCAGGACAGGAGAGGCGTAGAGAGACCTGCTTGGACAGGGGAGGCAGAGAGAAGTGCCCCGGAGGGTCGCCTCTGCCACTCACAGGAGCTGGGGGAAGCACTCACTGAATATTTCATGAAAGGAAATCTGAGATACCGGTCCTCTGGGAGGCTTTGGCCCAGACAACTGAAATATTTCCACCCTCTTTTTCTTCTCTCCAATTTTCCTTCCTAAAGCAGCCTCGTGTGTGTGTGTGTGTGTGTGTGTGTGTGTGTGTGTGTGTTTAGAACTGGGCTGTATGCTGGGGAGGAACATTTCAGCTCCTTCCCTTTGTAAGGCAAAGCCAGTCAACCTCATTTAAGCACTCTCCATGTGCAAAATCCTGCAAGAGGACAAGGAAATGAAACACAAGGCTTCTGCTCAGTTTCAGAGATACATACCATTTTAACATTACAGATCATTTCATTCTCTCCTCCCAATTTACAGATGAGAAGACTGCGGTCAAAAGATGGAAAATTTGAACAAACTTACACAACCTGTCAAACCATGTGCTTAAGGAATATGCGTCCATGAAGCACTTGAAACCTATAAAACAGCAGGTGAGCCCTTGGAATACCCAAGAGATGTGATGGATAAAGCACACAACATATGGTGGAGAGAAGGGGCCATCCTGGCCTTGTAGTTAATTACCCTTGGAAATCAGATAATCAGTTGACTTAAGACTTATAAAAAACGTGGAAATAAATAGTACTCTGTGGCTTCCTTCCTTACAGTTGTGAAAATCATCAAGCTAACAGGTGAGGAAATGCTTAGAAAGCCATAAAGTGCTAATGAAAGTCAGTTGTAAGAGGAGGTGTGGCTTCCAGGTACAGGGAACTAACTGAAACTCCAGGGCTTCGAGGCCACCCGACTTGTCCTCGGAACTTAAATTGTTAAATAAGATCCCTGATCTCAAGGCTGAATAGTGCTGTATTGGGAGAGCCTTCAGAGAACTTGTTGCATGGATTTGTAATCAGGCCTTGGTTCTGAAAATAGTAAATTGTGTATCTGATATAATTCAGCAAATTTTTCCCTGAATGACTTTTGGCTTGATTGCTTCTAAAAAGGGATCTGTTTTCTAGGACAAGGTGTCCCTGTGCGGTGGAGTGCCTTCCTTGCTCCCTTATTTATTATTCATTATTCATTCCACAGATATTTCTTGTGTCTTAACTGTGTTCCATACTCTCTTCTGGGGCTCCTGGGCTCCTGGTATCTAACAGAAAGAGCTGCAAACTCGAAAGGATAGTTGGATGCTGCTTGTGGAGCTGGGGCTGGAAGGAGAATTACTGGGGTGCAGAAGCAAGCCTCTTTTGCAGATATATTGAAGGTAGAAGAAATTAAGATTCCTAGGAATATGTATTCCGAAGCAACATAGCTTACATCAATGCTGTGCAATAGAAATGCAATGGGAATCAAGTACTCTACAGTTTTCTAGTAGCCACAGTATGAGTACAAAGTAACAGATAAATTGAATCATAATATGTTTTACTTAATGTATCTAAACTGTTACTTCAGCACGTAATCAGTATAAAAATAATGTTATTTCTGATTTTTTTTTTTTAGTATTAAATCTTTGAAATCCATTTTACGTTTACTGCACACTCAATCTGGACAAGTTCAAGTGCTCAGTGGCTTCATGGGGCTAGTGGTTGCCAAAGTGAACAGAGCAAGATGACATCTTCCAAAGTCACTTCTCTCAGGGGGTCTGTAGGCCTGTGAGGGACCCCTGCCCAGTACATTCCTCTGTCATCTGCTTTGTTCTCTGCTGAATGGCACAGTCCTCCTGCCCTTTTCTTTCCAGAAGGTGGCACTATGAGCTCACGGGAAACTGTGTGTGTGTGTGTGTGTGTGTGTGTGTGAGATGGGGAGAGGGGAGTGGTGAAAGTGGAAGAAATGCAGTCGCAAGGGAGAGTGTGTGTGCATATGTATATGTAAATTAGCATCACTACTTTAATTATTTTGGTGGAAATTAAGATTAATGTCTGTACAGTGCTTTACAATTCTTCTTAAACTTGACTATCCCTACCAATCATCGGGTGATCTTTATATTTACTGAAAATTTTAATTTTTATTTACTTACATATTTCTCTTTTATTTATATATATATTTAAATAAAATTGTATGTAATTAAGATGTACAAAATGATTTGATACACACATATAGTGAAATGATTACTACAGTTAAGCTAATTAAGCAAAAGAATCCGTCTGCAAGGGGGGGACCTGGATTCGATCCCTGGATTGGGAAGATCCCCTGGAGAAGGGAAAGGCTACCCACTCCAGTATTCTGGCCTGGAAAATCCCATGGACGAGTCCATGATGTCGCAGAGTCGGACACAAATGAACGACTTTCACTGCACTTCACTTTTCCTGACTTAGTTACCTTTTTTTTTGGCTGTGTGATAATGGCTCTTAAAATCTACTCTCTCAACTTGTCTCCAGTATTCAGTACAGTGTTGTTAACTATAGTCATCCTGTTGTGCATTAGTTAGACTCATTCATCCGACGTAACTGAAACTTTCGTACACTCTGACCAACATTTCCCAATTGCTCCCACCCTTTATAATCACCATATGCTTTCTGCTTCTTTGAGGTTGACTTTTTTGAGACTCCACATGTAAGTGAGATCATGCAGTATTCGTCTTTCCCCATCTTGTTTGCTTCATTTAGCTTAGTGTCCTTCAGGTTCATCCGTGTCACAAAAGGCAGGGTTTCCTTTATTCTCTTGATTGAACAATAGCCCATTATTATTTCAAAACTCTAATATATATGTCACACCTTTTAAAATTGAAGTATAGTTGATTTACAATATTGTGTTAGTTTAAGGTAGATAGGAATGTGATTCAGTTCTATATTTTTTCAGATCATTTTCCATCATAGTTCATTATAAAATATTGAATACAGTTCTCTGTGCTAGATAGTACATCCTTTTTGCTTACCTATTTTATGTATCTCTTAATTCTACACTCCTAATTGTCCTCTTCCCTCTTGCCCTTTGGTAACCACACGTTCGTTTTCTAAGTCTTTTTCTGTTTTGTATATAGATTCATTTGTATTATTTTTTAGATTCCACAAATAAGTAGTACCATATAGTATTTGTCTTTCTCTACCTGATTTGCTCTATCTCTGTTTCACCTTAATATTGTCTAGGTCCATCCATGTTGTTGCAAACGGCAATATTTCATCTTTTTTATGGCTCAGTAATATTCCACTGTATATGGTATGTATACCTGTGTGTATGTGTGTGTATGCTGCTGTGCTGTGCTTAGTTGCTTGTGTCTGACTTTTTAACCCTATTGCCTGTAGCCCGCCAGGCTCCTCTGTCCATGGGGATTTCCCAGGCAAGAATACCAGAGTGGGTTGTCATGCCCTCCTCCAGGGGATCTTCCCAACCTAGGGACTGAACCCAGGTCTTGCCCATTGTGGGCAGGTTCTTTACTGTCTGGGCCAGCAGGGAAGCCCAAGAATACTGGAGTAGGTAGCTATCCCTTCTCCAGCAGATCTTTCCCACGCAGGAATTGAACCAGGGTCTCCTGCATTGCAGGTGAATTCTTTACCAGTTGAGCTAACAGTGAAGCCCACTGGATGGTATGGTACCTCTATTTTCAGTTTTTAAAGGAACCTCCATATTGTTTTCCATAGTGGCTGCACCAATTTACATTCCTACCATCAGGGTACAAGGATTCCCCTTTCTCTACACCTTCTTCAGTATTTATTATTTGCAGATATTTTGGTGATAGCCATTCTGACCAGTGTGAAGTGATACCCCATTGTGGTTTTGATTTGCATTTCTATAATAATTAGCGATGTTGAGCATCTTTTCTTGTATTTGCTGGCCATCTGTGTCTTCTTTGGAGAAATATCTATTTAGGTCTTCTGCTCATTTTTGATTAGATTGCTTTTTTAAATAGTGAGCTGTATGATCTGTTTGTATATTTTGGATTTTAAACCCTTGTCAGTCACATCGTTTGTAAATGTTTTCTCCCATTCTGTATATAGTCTTTAATTTTGCTGATGATTGTTGTGCAAAAGTTTTTAAGTTTGGTTGAGTCCCAGGTTGGTAGGTGCCCAATATGCTACTGAAGATGAGTGGAGAAGTGACTCCAGAAAGAATGAAGGGATGGAGCCAAAGCAAAAACAACACCCAGTTGTGAATGGGACCGGTGATGGAAGCAGGGTTCGATGCTGTAAAGAGCAATATTGCATAGGAACCTGGAATGTTAGGTCCATGAATCAAGGCAAATCGGAAGTGGTCAAATAAGAGATGGCAAGAGTGAACATAGACATTCTAGGAATCAGCGAACTAAAATGGACTGGAATGGGTGAATTTAACTCAGATGACCATTATGTCTACTACTGTGGGCAAGTATCCCTTAGAAGAAATGGAGTAGCCATCATGGTCAACAAAAAAGTCCAAAATGCAGTACTTGGATGCAATCTCAAAAACGACAGAATGATGTCTGTTTGTTTCCAAGGCAAACCATTCAATATCATGGTAATCCAAGTCTGTGCCCTGACCAGTAACACTGAAGAAGCTGAAAAGTTCTATGAAGACCTACAAGACCTTCTAGAACTAACACCCAAAAAAGATGTCCTTTTCATTATAGGGGACTGGAATGCAAAAGTAGGAAGTCAAGAAACACCTGGAGTAACAGGCAAATTTGGCCTTGGAGTACAGAATGAAGCAGGGCAAAGGCTAATAGAGATCTTCCAAGAGAACGCACTTGTCATAGCAAACACATCTTCCAACAACACAAGAGAAGACTCTACACATGGACACCACTAGATGGTCAACACTGAAATCAGATTGATTATATTCTTTGCAGCCAAAGATGGAGAAGCTCTACATAATCAGCAAAAACAAGACCGGGAGCTGACTGTGGCTCAGATCATGAATTCCTTATTGCCAAATTCAGATTTAAATTGAAGAAAGTAGGGAAAACCACTAGACCATTCAGGTATGACCTAAATCAAATCCCTTATGACTCTACAGTGGAAGTGAGAAATAGATTTAAGGGACTAGATCTGACAGAGTACCTGATGGACTATGGACGGAGGTTCGTGGCATTGTACAGGAGACAGGAATTAAAACCATCCTCAAGAAAAAGAAATGCAAAAAAGCAAAATGGCCGTCTGGGGAGGCCTTACAAATAGCTGTGAAAAGAAGAGACATGAAAAGCAAAGGAGAAAAGGAAAGATATACCCATTTGAATGCAGAGTTCCAAAGAATAACAAGGAGAGATAAGAAAGCCTTCCTCGGTGATCGATGCAAAGAAATAGAGGAAAACAATAGGAAAAAATGGGAAAGACTAGAGATCTCTTCAAGAAAATTAGAGATACCAAGGGGACATTTCATGCAAAGATGGGTTCAATAAAGGACAGAAATGGTATGGACCTAACAGAAGCAGAATATATTAAGAAGAGGTGGCAAGAATACACAGAATGTACAAAAAAGATCTTCACGACCCAGATAATCATGATGGTGTGATCACTCACCTAGAGCCACACATCCTGGAATGTGAAGTCAAGTGGGCCATAGGAAGCTTCACTATGAACAAAGCTAGTGGAGGTGATGGCATTCCAGTTGAGCTATTTCAAATCCTGGAAGATGATGCTGTGAAAGTGTTGCACTCAATATGCCAGCAAATTTGGAAAACTCAGCAGTGGCCACAGGACTGGAAAAGATCAGTTTTCATTCCAATCCCAAAGAAAGGCAATGCCAAAGAATGCTCAAACTACTGCACAATTGCACTCATCTCCCACGCTAGTAAAGTAATGCTCAAAATTCTCCAGGCCAGATTTCAGCAGTACGTGAACCGTGAACTTCCAGATGTTCAAGCTGGTTTTACAAAAGGCAGAGGAACCAGAGATCAAATTGCTAACATCCGCTGGATCATTGAAAAAGCAACAGAGTTCCAGAAAAACACCTATTTCGGCTTTACTGACTATACTAAAGCCTTTGACTATGTGGATTACAATAAACTGTGGAAAATTCTGAAAGAGATGAGAATACCAGACCACCTGACCTACCTCTTGAGAAACCTGTATGCAGGTCAGGAAGCAACAGTTAGAACTAGACATGAAACAACAGGCTGGTTTCAAATAGGAAAAGGAGTACGTCAAGGCTGTGTATTGTCACCCTGCTTATTTAACTTATACACAGAGTACATCATGAGAAACGCTGGGCTGGAGGAAGCACAAGCTGGAATCAAGATTGCCAGGAGAAATATCAATAACCTCAGATATGCAGATGACACCACCCTTATGGCAGAAAGTGAAGAGGAACTAAAAAGCCTCTTGATGATAGTGAAAGAGGAGAGTGAAAAAGTTGGCTTAAAGCTCAACTTTCAGAAAACGAAGATCATGGCATCCGGTCCCATCACTTCATGGGAAATAGATGGGGAAACAGTGGAAACAGTGTCAGACTTTATTTTTGGGGGCTCCAAAATCACTGCAGATGGTGATTGCAGCCATGAAATTAAAAGATGTTTACTCCTTGGAAGGAAAGTAATGACCAACCTAGATAACATATTCAAAAGCAGAGACATTGCCAACAAAGGTCCGTCTAGTCAAGGCTATGGTTTTTCCAGTGGTCATGTATGTATGTGAGAGTTGAACGATAAAGAAAGCTGAGCACTGAAGAATTGATGCTTTTGAACTGTGGTGTTGGAGAAGACTCTTGAGAGTCCCTTGGACTGCAGGGAGATCCAATAGTCCATCCTAAAGGAGGTCAGTCCTGGGTGTTCATTGGTAGGACTGATTTTGAAGCTGAAACTCCAATATTTTGGCCACCTGATGTGAAGAGCTGACTCATCTGAAAAGACCCTGATGCTGGGAAAGATTGAGGGCAGGAGGAGAAGGGGACGACAGAGGATGAGATGGCTGGATGGCATCTTCGACTCAATGGACGTGGGTTTGAGTGGATCTGGGAGTTGGTTATGGACAGGGAGGCCTGGAGTGCTGCAGTTCATGGGATTGTAAAGAGTCGGACATGACTGAGCGACTGAACTGACTGACTGAGTCCCATTTGTTTAATTTTGGTTTTATTCCTTTTTCTTTGGGACACTGATCTAAGAAAACATGATTTATGTCCGAAAATGTTCTGCCTTTGTCTTTTCTAGGAGTTTCATGATCTCACCACTTCTATTCATCATAGTATTGAAAGACCTAAGGCCAGCAATTAGACAAGACAAAGAAATAAGAGTTATCCGCTTTGGAAAGAAAGAGGTGAAAATGCCACTACTTGCAGGTTCTATGAGTAGATGTTCTATGAATAGAACCCCAAAACTAGCCACCTAGCTAATTGTTCTCAGTTGTGTCCAACTCTTTGCAACACCATGGATTTTAGCCCGGCAGGCTCCTCTGTCCATGGAATTTTCCAGGCAAAAATACTGGAGGAGGTTGCCATTTCCTACTCCAGAGGATCTTCCCCAACCAAGGCTCAAACCTGCGTCTCCTGTGTCTCCTGCGTTGGAGATGGATTCTTTACCACTGAGCTACCTGGGAAGCCCCAGAGAACCCCACACAAAAACTATCGAACAAATAAATGAATTCAACAAGGTAGCAGGATACAAGGTTAACATACAAAAATCTGTTGCATTTCCTTACACTGACAATGAAATATCAGAAACAGGAAGTAAAAAAATAACCCCATTCAAAATCATATTCCCTCCAAAAAAAAAACCCCCTATGAATAAACTTAACCAAGGAAATGAAAGACTAAATGCTGTGAGTTATAAAACATTGATGAAGGAAACGGAACGTGATGCAAAGAAATAGAACATTTCAAGCTCTTGAATTGGAAGAATTAGTATTACTAAAATGGTCATACTACCCAAAGCAATCTACAGATTTAATGCAATCTATATCAAAATACCCATGACATTTTTCATGGACTGTCCATGGAATTTTCCAGGCAAGAATACTGGAGTGGGTAGCCACTCCCTTCTCCAGAGGATCTTCCCAACCCAGGGATTGCACCCTGGTCTCCTGGACTGCAGACAGATTCTTTACCGGCTGAGCCATCAGGAAAGGCTCCAATCTAGAACAAATAGTCCTAAAATTTATAGGGAACCACAAACCTAAGGAAAAAGAACAAGGCTGGGGGAAAACCCTTCCAGACTTCAGACAATACTACAAACCATTAGTACCAAAACAGCATGATATTGGCACAAAACAGACATATAGATCAATGGAGCAGAATAGGAGCTCAGAAATACCCACATGCCTGTGGTCAATTAATCTCCAACAAGGAATATACAGTGGAGAAATGGCAATCTCTTCAGAGAGTGGTGTTGGGAAAGCTGGACAGCTACATGTATGAACATTCCCTCATATCATTTACAAGTTCAGTTCAGTTGCTCAGTCATGTTCGACTCTTTGTAACCCCTTGAATTGCAGCACACCAGGCCTCCCTGTCTATCACCAACTCCTGGAGTTCACTCAAACCCATGTCCATCGAGTCAGTGATGCCATCCAGCCATCTCATCCTTTGTCAT
>NW_011495045.1:5146737-5147397 GCF_000754665.1 Bison bison bison | reverse complement strand
TTTGGAGCCCCCAAAAATAAAGTCTGACACTGTTTCCACTGTTTCCCCATCTATTTCCCATGAAGTGATGGGACTAGATGCCATGATCTTTGTTTTCTGAAAGTTGAGCTTTAAGCCAACTTTTTCACTCTCCTCTTTCACTATCATCAAGAGGCTTTTTAGTTCCTCTTCACTCTCTGCCATAAGGGTGGTGTCATCTGCATATCTGAGGTTATTGATATTTCTCCCAGCAATCTTGACCCCAGCTTGTGCTTCCTCCAGCCCAGCGTTTCTCATGATGTACTCTGTGTATAAGTTAAATAAGCAGGGTGACAATATACAGCCTTGACGTACTCCTTTTCCTGTTTGGAACCAGCTTGTAGTTCCATGTCCAGTTTTAACTGTTGCTTTCTGACCTGCATACAGGTTTCTCAAGAGGTAGGTCAGGTGGTCTGGTATTCCCATCTTTCAGAATTTTCCACAGTTTATTGTGATCCATACAGTCAAAGGCTTTGGCATGGTCAATAAGGCAGAAATAGATATTTTTCTGGAACTCTCTTGCTTTTTCAATGATCCAGTGGATGTTGACAATTTGATCTCTGGTTCCTCTGCCTTTTGTAAAACCAGCTTGAACATCTGGAAGTTCACGGTTCATGTATTGCTGAAGCCTGGCTTGGAGAA
>NW_011495045.1:5146263-5146637 GCF_000754665.1 Bison bison bison | reverse complement strand
CCCAGCATCAGAGTCTTTTCCAATGAGTCAACTCTTCGCACCAGGTGGCCAAAGTATTGGAGTTTCAGCTTTAGCATCAGTCCTTCCAATGAACACCCAGGACTGATCTCCTTTAAAATGGACTGGTTGGATCTCCTTTGCAGTCCAAGGGACTCTCAAGAGTCTTCTCCAACACCACAGAAGAAAAGCGTCAATTCTTCAGTGCTCAGCTTTTTCACTGTCCAACCCTCACACCCATACATGACCACTGGAAAAACCATAGCCTTGACTAGACAGATCTTTACTGGTAAAGTAATGTGTCTGCTTTTGAATATGCTATCTAGGTTGGTCATAACTTTCCTTCCAAGAAGTAAGCGTCTTTTAATTTCATGGCT
>NW_011495045.1:5142953-5145309 GCF_000754665.1 Bison bison bison | reverse complement strand
GTCTTGATTCCTGTCTCCTGTACAGTGTCATGATCCTCCATCCATAGTTCATCAGGCACTCTGTCTATCAGATCTAGTCCCTTAAATCTATTTCTCACTTCCACTGTATAGTCATAAGGGATTTTATTTAGGTCATACCTGAATAGTCTAGTGGTTTTCCCTACTTTCTTCAATTTAAATCTGAATTTGGCAATAAGGAGTTCATGATCTGAGCCACAGTCAGCTCCTGGTCTTGTTTTTGCCGACTGTATAGAGCTTCTCCATCTTTGGCTGCAAAGAATATAATCAGTCTGATTTTGGTGTTGACTATATGGTGATGTTCATGTATAGAGTCTTCTCTTGTGTTGTTGGAAGATTGTGTTTGCATTCTCTTGGCAAAACTCTATTAGCCTTTGCCCTGCTTCATTCCATATTCCAAGGCCAAATTTGCCTGTTACTCCAGGTGTTTCTTGACTTCCTACTTTTGCATTCCAATCCCCTATAACGAAAAGGACATCTTTTGGGGGTGTTAGTTCTAAAAGATCTTGTAAGTCTTCATAGAACTGTTCAACTTCAGTTTCTTCAGTGTTACTGGTTGGGGCATAGACTTGGATTACCGTGATATTGAATGTTTTGCCTTGGAAACGAACAGAGATCATTCTGTCGTTTTTGAGATTGCATCCAAGTACTGCATTTCGAACTCTTTTGTTGACTATGATGGCTACTCCATTTCTTCTAAGGGATACTTGCCCACAGTAGTAGATATAATGGTCATTTGAGTTAAATTCACCCATTCCAGTCCATTTTAGTTCGCTGATTCCTAGAATGTCGATGTTCACTCTTGCCATCTCCTGTTTGACCACTTCCAATTTGCCTTGATTCATGGACCTGACGTTCCAGGTTCCTATGCGATATTGCTCTTTACAGCATCGGAACTTACTTCTGTCACCAGTCACATCCACAACTGAGTATTGTTTTTGCTTTGGCTCCATGCCTTCATTCTTTCTGGAGTTATTTCTCCACTGATCTCCAGCAGCAATTTGGGCACCTACCGACCTGGGAGTTCATCTTTCAGTATCCTATCATTTTGTCTTTTCATACTGTTCATGGGGTTCTCAAGGCAAGAATACTGAACACTCAAAATGATTTACAGACCTAAATACGTCACATCTTCTTTGTCTATTCATATTGCTGATGGACATTTGGGTTGTTTCCATACCTTGATTATTGGGACCAATGCTGCAGTTAACTGTAGAGACAGTGTAGAGACAGTGAAGCTGTCTCTTCAACATACTGATTTCATTTCCTTTAGATATAAACCCAGAAACAAGATAGCTGGGTCTTATGGTAGCTTTATTTTTAATTTCTTCGAGAAACCTTCATACTGTTTTCCATAATGTCTGTACCAATTTACATTCCACCAACAGTGCACAAGGGCTCCCTTTTCTCTATGTCCTTGCCAACACTTGCCAAGACTTGTTATCTTTTGTCTTTTTGATAACAGTCCTTCTAACAGGTGTGAGCTGATATCTTTTTGTGGTTTTGATTTGCATTTCCCTGATGATTAGTGATGCTGAGCATCTCTTCATGTGTCTGTTGGTCATTTGTATGTCTTCTTTGGGAAAATGTCTATTCAGGTCCTTTACCCATTTTGTAAAATGGGGCTGTTTGTTTTCTTGCTGCTGAGTGAGCTCCTAAAAGGGAGATTCTGAGTCAGTGCTGTAGCTGATGTGGGGTGGGGCCCAGGATTCTGCATTTCAAACAAGCTCTCAGATAAGGTGAGGTAACTAGCAAAGTATTATAAGGAACTTTGACACGCAGCATCATTTCTGATATTCCAACCACCTTGTGACACAGACATTGCAATTAACCCATCTATGGTTTTTCCTGTGGTCATGTATGGATGTGAGAGTTGGTCTGTGAAGAAGGCTGAGCGCTGAAGAATTGATGCTTTTGAACTGTGGTGTTGGAGAAGACTCTTGAGAGTCCCTTGGACTGCAAGGAGATCCAACCAGTCCATTCTGAAGGAGATCAGCCCTGGGATTTCTTTGGAAGGAATGATGCTAAAGCTGAAACTCCAGTACTTTGGCCACCTCATGCGAAGAGTTGACTCATTGGAAAAGACTCTGATTCTGGGAGGGATTGGGGGCAAGAGGAGAAAGGGATGACAGAGAATGAGATGGCTGGATGGCATCACTGACTCGATGGACATAAGCCTCAGTGAACTCCGGGAGTTGGTGATGGACAGGGAGGCCTGGTGTGCTGTGATTCATGGGGTCGCAAAGAGTCGGACATGACTGAGCGACTGATCTGATCTGATCTGATCATGTAAGAAATGGAGGCTTGGAGACCATTTGCCTGAGATCATCCTGTTAAT
>NW_011495045.1:5136634-5142853 GCF_000754665.1 Bison bison bison | reverse complement strand
GGGGGGGCGGTGATCAGGGGAAGAATTCAGGTATTTTGGTTCCCGAGCATGCTCTTTTAAACACAGTTCCCAGGTGGCAGAATGTGGGCTCCTTTTGTCAACCTTCCTTCCTCTGTGAGAAGATAGATGAGCTTCTTCCTGTTCTGAGATCTTATGGAAAATTCAGTCACCTTGTAAACCCTCTTCATCCTGTGTCTCTAACAGTCACAGTTAGTAGCCCTCCTCATTCTACTTCCTGCTGTGAAATCAACCTTGATGACCTTTACTTTCTACCTGGTGAATGGTGCAGTAAGGTTGTATTTGCCTGGTGAGACAATCCCAGGTGCCTAATTAGCATCAGATCAGATGGTAAAGCATCTGTCTACAATGTGAGAGACCTGGGTTCTATCCCTGGGTTAGGAAGATTCCCTGGAGAAGGAAATGGCAACCCACTCCAGTACTCTTGCCTTGAAAATCCCATGGACGGAGGAGCTTGGTGCAGGCTACTATCCATGGGGTTGCAAAGAGTCGGGCATGACTGAGTGACTTCACTTTCTACTCGGGTGGGTAAAGACTGTTAGAAGGTGTTCTAGGAGTTTTGTCCGTCATTCCTCTTATTTTGCAAATGACGAAACTGAGGCCCACAGAAGGAAAGTGGCTTATCTTGGGACAAGACAAGGTGGAAAATTCCTGTGAGGCCAGGGTAGTGGATTGGATTCTAGAAACAACTGGAAAAGGGGGGAAAAGTTCAGATTGCTCCTCAGATAAAAGTTTGAATAAAAAATTCTGATCCTAATTGTAGAGAACTACTCTGGGAAGACTGGCCTTAGAAGCTTTAGCTACTGGGGATATTTGGGCCAAAATAATGAACCCTTTTCTAAGGCCCAGTCCTGTGTGGCTACAGAAGGAACACAGGACATGAAAGGATTCTGCCCTCACAGGCCTTGCATATGACCAGTGAAGGCACAAGAAAAGAGGTACAGCTGAGTTGTGTGGGTGATTATACTCGCTGCGAGGGCACAGATAGAGAACATTCCCAGGACTTCACTGGTGTGATAAGCAAAAAGAGCAAGGGAAGAAATGACAAAGACCAGTGTAGGAAGCCAGCTGCGGTCGGCTAACGCGACTAATCTTCCTTCCTGCCTTAAGTCACAGATGTCACTCACTGTGGAGTCAGAGAAGGGAGTTTAGACACTGCTTCCAAACCCCCATTTTAGAGATGAGGAACCCGAGGCTCAGAGAGGGTGAGATTTCCTCAAGGTCAAATAGCTGGTCACTGTCCAAACCCACCCCGCCCCCCAGTGTTCTTTCACAAGACCATGATTGGATCTGCGGGTTTTCTTTTGAGCTCCCAGTCTATTGCCTTTTAGCTACAACTTCTTCTCAAAAATATATAAATTTTTGTTGTTGTTCCTTAAAGATTTCTGGGCTGACAGTTGACTTTGATATGCCCCCCTTCCACAGAGAAACCCCAACTCATGTTGGGCACTGTGCCCGCCTGCCTTCCTTCCCGGCAGAACCACCCTCTGCCTTTGCATGATTTCTTATCTGATTCCTTTACCTGTTCTGTTTTCCTTCCCTTTCTTCACTCTCATCAGTCTGCTCTCTTTCTCTCTCACACACACATATACATATACATCCCTGAGGTTTAAAGATCTGTTTATGGCTTATTTTCAGTTTATGGCATATTTTCATTGCTGCTTTGGGCAAGAACACCTTCCTGTTTTATTCATTAATTCCCCCCCCCCCCCATTTATTCTCATTTTCTTCTCCCCATAGACAATCATTCCAATAAATTTAACATGTTTTTGTGAGTGTTTTTGCAACACAGGTATTGTTTATATGCATGCACTTTATTTACTTGAAATGTTTTTAAAAAGATCTATTCATTTTAATTTTTTGGCTGTGGTGGGTCTTTGTTGCAGCATTCAGGCTTTCTCTAGTTGCAGTGAGCGGAGGCCCGTCTTTGTGGCAGTGTGCCGGCTTCTCCTTGTGGTGGCTTCTCCTGCTGTAGAGCTTGGGCTTTAGGCTCTTGGGCTCAGTAGTTGGGGTTCGTGGGCTCTATAGCAAAGGCTCAGTAGTTTTGGTGCATGGGCTTAGCTGCTCCTTGGCATGTGGGATCTTCTTAGACCAGGGATTGAACTGGTGTCCCCCTGCATGGCAAGGTGGATTCCTAGCCATTAGACCATCAGGGAAGCCCAGTGCGTGCACTTTAGAAACACCTGTAAAATTGTCTGTGCCATCTCGTCCTGCTTTTCACTTCTTCCCTTAGCACTGTTTTAAAGCCCGTGATGTTCAGTGTGTATCTAGTTTGAGGCTTCTAACTGAGGAAGTGTGCTTCATCCCATCTTTGGTCTGTCCTCGGGGACACTCTCAGATGGTGGGTCACAGTTGTTGCTCCAGGGTCCTTGTACTGCCTCCCTCTGGTCTCTGATTTCCACGGTCACCATCTCTCAGCACTGCCCACTCCCAGGCCCCCAGAGTGCCCCTGGCTGGTCGACATCTTTCAGATTTGATTTTACCTGACTCTTCACTAGTTTTGACAGGTTGGGGACTTCTTAACTTCAGTGAGTCCAAAGTCCCCTCAGGATATTTTTCCCTCTGTTTTTACAGTTTAATTTTTTTGTCTCCTGGAACATGCTGCTTTTAAAAAAAGAACAGTTATAGATTTGTAGAAAAATTGCAAAGGTCGTATGGCGAATTCCCAAACACCTCACACTCAGTTTCCCTTATTATAAACATCTTAATTAATATAGTAGACTTGTTATAATCAATGAATGAATATATTATTGTTAACTAACACCCACAATTTGTCTAGGTCTCCCCTAATGTCCTTTTCTGTTGCAGGATCCCATCTAGGACACCACCCTCTGTTTAGTTATCATGTCCCCTTAGGCTCCTCTTGGTTATGATACTGTCTCAGACTTCCTTTGTTCTTGATGATCTGACAGTTTTGAGGAGAACTCATCAGGTATATTGCAGGAAGTTCCTCCACTGGGATTTGTTCGATGTTTTTCTCATGATTGGTCAGGAGTTATGTTTTCTTGAGAGGAAGACCATGAAGTTCTGTTTGCATCACTTTATATCAAGGATGCATACCATCACCATGATGTGTGAGTTCCCATGCATGTTGACCTTGGTCACCTGAAAGAGGCTGTGTTTGTCAGATTTTCTCCATTGTAAAGTTACTCTCTTTTCTCCTTTCCATACTGTGTCCCTTGGAAGGAAGTCCCTATGTACAGCCCACACTTGAGAAGGGGAGAGCTATGCTTCCCTCTCCCTGAAGGTTGATCACCTACAATAAGTTTGTGGAATTCTTCTGTGTGGGAATTTGTCTTTTCTTTCCTAGTTATTCATTCATTTAATTACTTATATCAGTATGGATGGACTCATGGATATTGATTTCTTACTTCGGGTTGAAAGTTTTGTTTTTCTCAAAATGATCCAGTGGTGAACAGTTGAAATCTTGCTCAGTTGGCTCCTGGGTCCTTTGATATAACCCATACTTGTGGATTTTAGGTTATTTTTAAACAGTTTCTTTTGTGGCACTGTCAGATGCCTGAGGCTCATCTTCTCATCTTGTGTATTTCTTTTCCTAGTCTTAGAAACAGTCATCTCTCCAAGGAGCTTTTGTTCCTTTTATGGGAGAATGGCCTTAGATACCAAGATCTGAGTGCTCAGTGTGCTCTGGGCTCTTAGTTTTCAACCTACTTTTTCTTTCCTATTCTGTTAAGTCTTCCCTGCCCTGTCCATTGACCATGAGGGTCACCCAAGAGTTAATTACACATTCACGTCAATAACAAAAGAAATCCTGACTCTGCACAAGTACTTTGAGAAAGATCAAAAATGAATAATGCACAGTCATGGAGTTTAGTCGAGGGTGGGATGTAGATGGACATAGAGATATAAAAGTCAATCTCTAAAGATTCCTTAAGGAGCTGGCGATTAATTCAGACTGTGGGATGTGGGAATTCTCTGAGTTGGGTGTTGGAAAGAACGTTCTAATTCTTTATAGTCTATTCCCAGATTCTTATAAAATATCCCTTGATGCTATAATACCTTATTATAATTAGAAGCCCTTTCTAGTTGGAGCAGCAGTTGCTAATGCCAAGCTTCCCTTGGCATTAGGCTAATGCCTTAGCCTAATTAGCTAAGGCTAATGCCTTAGCTTCCCTCTTCCCCACCAATGCTCCTTCCCTTCCTGTGTAGAAATTAGCAGACCCCCTTTCCTCCCCAACTCTTCAGAGTCCTGAAAATACATGTGGGACAGGGAATTTCAATGCTATTGGTAACATTTTATTTCTTAAGTTAGGGGGTGGGTGAATAGGTGTTTGAGAATCAGTTATTCCTTTTTGTATCGTGTGGATATTTCATAATAAAATTTGAAACATATTAGTGAAGCAAATTGAAAAAAAAAAAAAAAGACCTGTGAGTGATGCTGACCTTCCTGACCTTGCACCCTTGCTCCTGGGGTGACAGCTGCCCTGCCAGATGCCCGCCACTCCCTGCTGGGAGCTGGGGAAAGTGCAGCTGGTTTGGGCCAGATAGGTCTGCTGAAGCCTGTCTGAGCAGGAGTTGCTTGAGGTTGATGTGATTCAGCACCTCAGTGGTGCAGCAGATAGAACCCTATCCCAACCCTCCATCCCCCATTCACCTTGCCCTCTCCACCTCAAGGCTCACATCTGACTCCCAGGGAGACTTAGAGCAGTGACAGAGTGACATCTCTTTCCCTCTGCAAGGACTTGCTGCTGGGACTGTCCTGCAAGGGCCAGAATGGGACCTGAAGTCTGAATTAATCCCCTGCTCTTGTGGCAGCATCTTTGCCTCTATAAAAATGGAATCAAACTTCCTTATCTCCCATCCTAAGTCATCTGTGAGCAAAACCCCGAAAAGGGCAGCTTCAGGTCTGGCAGCAGCCAAGAAAAACCAGAGGTCCTGCCAGTGGCCAGGGAAGCTGAGAGGCAGGCCAAGCAGGGGGTCAGCTCGGGATTCTGCACCAGGTTAGGGTTGGGATGCTTGCTTGAGTCTCTGGGCGAAGTGGTACAGCACCTAGTGTGTGCAGGCTGGTAACTGGGATGTTTTATTTGCAAGGCTAGGCTATTCAGCCTTTAGGTCCAGGATGTTGGTCTCATACTGACTATTGGGTTGGTGGCTCTTGTGAAGACATTTTTAACTGGTGTGATAAAGTGTCAGTCGCTCAGTTGTGTCCAACACTTTGCGACCCCATGGACTGTAGCCCATCAGGTTCCTCTGTTCATGGAATTCGCCAGGCAAGAATACTGGAGTGGGTTGCCATTCCTTTCTCCAGCAGATCTTCCTGACCCAGAGATCAAACCTGGTCTCCTGCATTGCAGGCAGATTCTTTACCATCTGAGCAGGGAAGGCTGCTCAGCATGGTTCCCCAACAGGGAAGGCTGGTGTGATAGATTAAAGATGCCTGCAGATTCCCTTGTCTTGAACTTGCTTGACCAATAGACTGTTGTAGAAGTGAGATTCTGGGAGTCCTGAGCCTAGGTTGTGTGAAGACTTGAAGCTTCTGCCCAGTTCTTTTGGAACATTCTCTCTGGGAGCTTTGATCTGCTATGTAAGAAATACCATTATCCTGAGATTGCAGTGCTGCCGAGACCACGTGGAGGCCCTTTGGTCAACAGTTCCAGCTGAGCCAAACCTTCTAGCTGCAGCTACCAGGGCATAAGACCCCTAGATCAGCCCATTTGTCAGCCAAATACCACAGAGTAATCCCTGTTGATGCCACAGAGAACAGAAGAACTGCCCTGCTGAGCCCTGAACAAATCTCTGAACTTCAACATTGTGAGACAGAATAAAATGGTTGTTGTTTTATGCTTCTAGGTTTTGGGGTTGTTTGTTACACAGAAGTAGATAACTGAGATAGCCAGGGCACCCCCATCTAGGCCACCTTTCTGATTATTGACCTCTAAATCCTGCATCAATAAAACAGATGGGGGATCATGGCTCATTCTTAAAATGACCTGGCAAAGGATTAGAGCCAAGACTAAAGATAGTAAGCATCTCTCTGAAATAGTGTCTTAGAGGGTCACTGCTGGGGCAAACTCTGAGTCCTAGGGGTGAAGTGCTGAAGTAAGCGAAGTGATGTTCAGAGTAATTCCTAGAAGGCTGGGCTAGGAGTGGGTAGGTGGAGGGGCTGGGTGAGCCTGGGAAGGGAAGTACGAGGGGGCTGAACCCTGGAAAAGGGAGACGGTTAACTTGGGAAGCTAGTAA
>NW_011495045.1:5133938-5136534 GCF_000754665.1 Bison bison bison | reverse complement strand
GTCTGCCTGGCACCTCCCGAGCCCCACCCACCCCTGCCGCTGTGCTTGGCTCTCTTTAAAGAGTTTTGCTGGGCATCCGGTGATCTCACACAAACAGCGCAGGTGCAGGCCTGGCCCGTAAACCACAACAACCGGGGCCTGGGCGGCCACAGTGCGTAGGGCAAAGACTCCAGAGGGGAATAAAGGGCGATTATTTGTTTAGCATCATTAGCAAGAGTCCCCGAGCCCATCCAAAGCAAAGCAGAAACTTTTTGTATTAGGGAGATTAAACCTTACACTCAGCTGAGAAGGCTCTGCTGTGTGGAGTGGCTTTGTTGTGCCCAGCATTGTGTGTGATTATATGCAAATCCCCGGGAGGCCTCACTGGGGTCCAGACCGCAGAGGCTTAGCTGTCTGCCAGGATGGATGTGCGGGAGAGGGGGCCAGCCCCACAGGCTGGCCAGGCAGCACCCAGCACCCCAGGCAGGGGAAGCCTGTTTTTCCTCGAGTTCAGGAAATTGGGGTTTTGAAAAAGTGTTTAACGTGTCAACCAAAGGTTTTTGTTGGATGGGTAGGAGTGAGGGACAGAAGTGTCACCAAGAAAGTGTAAGAGGAACTTTAAGGTAATGTCCAGTGAGGATGGGGGAAGAGCTTATATCTGAGGACCCTCTGACTTCATCGCTGATGGCATTCTCTTGTGAAACTATACACGTGGTTGCCAAGGAGATGGAAACACACCTTGTTTTCTTCTCCTTCAACCATTTGCCAGGACCCCTTAGTAGCTGATCAGAAGGACTTGCGGGGGGGGGGGGTAATTATCTTGGATTTTTGATCCAGAAAATGGTTAATGTCTGCTGTATGCAAGGTACAGGGCTAGGAGCTGGGGGCGGGGACAGTGGGTGGTCAGTGAGCACAGATGAACAAGATATCTCTGTTGTTCAGAAGTTTACAGATAAGATGTGTACCCAGACAACTAAATACCTGGTGGAATTTGGGAAGGGCTAGAAGAAATTCCCCAAGACAGTGCTTGGCTTCAGTTAAAAGAGGTCAGGGTGGCTTTGTAGAGCCAGACCTTGAATGTCTAGAGGCCTGGACAGGCAAGGGGTGGAGCCTGTGTAAGTCCAGAGGTTCAGGCTGAAAAGTTCAGGCTGGCAACGTGCACTGGTTCACACTGTGTTTCTAGGGGACTGGGCAAAGCACTTCCGCACACCAGGCCCAAGTTCTCTTTTTGTTCTGGAATTTGGTATGCACAAATTGGAGTTAGCCGAAAGAACCAATGAATGGATCTTGGGGGTCTGGGACCTGGTGTCAACACCTGCAGAACTCCAGAACTGCCAAGGGGCAGCCATGATGAGACTTCGATGTCCTACCTGCCGATGCCTCTGTGGGTGCCCTGGCAGGCTCCTTTGCCTTTCTCCTTAGCAGCATCTTTGGCTGCTTCTAGGTCCTTATAGACAGAGTCAGCTTGGATGTCTCCAAGGATATACTTTCACGTGGATGTAATATGTTGTCCAGCAAGCTCAGGAGTGATAGCTGTGTTTCCCTTCTGGGCCTGGCTGGGGTCTTGAAGGTCTGAGCATGAGGGTAGAGTGAGGTGGGCCTTGGCCAGTGATGGGGATCACTCAAGACACGTCCGCGGCTGAAAAGAAAACCCAAGAAGGCTGGGTAGCTGAGTCATCCATCTGAGAAGCTGGGCAGAGCGGTCAAAGCAGGGAAGAGACTGTGGGGTGAAAATGGGGGAGTCTAGCTGGAGTCACTGAATGATGGTGAGGGTGCAGGGAAGGGGGGCAGGCGTGCCCCCAGAGTTCTAGCCTCAGGCATGGGCAACAAGGACCCCCAGGCCCTTCCCAGCCCCTGTATTTCCAAAAGGAGAGGTGCTTGTCTCCAAGCTCAGCACAGCTCTTAGGGCCACATGGGAATACTGAGATTTGGGAATGAGAAACCTTTGCTTTAAAAACAGAGAAACCACACCCTTTTCCAGCACTCCTGCACCCCAGTCCCCACAGGAGCACCTGTCTGTCTCATCAAGGGGCCTCTCAGAAGCAGCGAAAGGCAAGACTTACTGCTGAGGGGAGTTCTGAGCACAAGCCTTATCTTCCACCTTCTCCAGAGCAGTACCCTCCTTGCCTTTTGTCAGAAGTTTCTGTGAGCGTCGGGTCTCTGAGTTCCGAGGGGGCATAATGGATGGAAGCCAAGAGTCCAAATATTCATAACCTCCCGTCCCCACCCCCCCAAACCAAAGTGCTTTTTGCAACAGTGTGTCCTGCTCCATCAGAGGAGCAGATGTTTTCTGTGAGGGTGGGGGAAGTGTTGGGGGGCTCCAGACCGATGGGAGCCAAGCTGGAAGAGTCTCAGATGCTGGAGGAGTTAAAAGGAATTTTGTCAAGATAATGTCTGGACTTGGATTGGATAAAAGATGCTGGCAGATGGGCTGTTCAGCTGCTAGGCTTTTGTTCTGCCTGTGGCGTCTGCTTCCACACAGCCCCCAGGGTGGGGTGATGGCGGGGAGGGCACGCTGTCTGCCATCTGCGGGAGTACAACAAACACCCACACTCAAGCCAACGGAAACCCTCAGCAAAACAAACAGCACGCAGAGGGCAGGGCCTGGCCGGGAGCC
>NW_011495045.1:5129675-5133838 GCF_000754665.1 Bison bison bison | reverse complement strand
GGCTGGGAGCCTGGGGGTCAGGCGAGGCCTGGAGCCCTTGGGCTGCCAGGTGAGAGCCTTTCATTCATCCAGCTGCCGGCTTTGAAAAGCCAAGGCTGCAAAGCCAGCGTCAGTCCTAACCCATTCTGCAGATCACTGGCAACAGCGATCAGATGGCTGGGTTTGTGGATGGACTGTGAGACAGAGAGTCCGATGGTTTGGGTTCAGATTCTGACTTGGTCACTTCAGTGACTGCCTCCACCAGCCTCTTACTTTCCAGTCTGTAAACTGGGGAGATGATGATGCCTGACTTAGAGGGTTGTTACTGCTGTTCAGTCACTCAGTTGCGTCCGACTCTTTGCAACCCCATGGACTGCAGCAGGCCAGGCTTCCCTGTCCTTCATGGTCTCCTGGAGTTTGCTCAAACTCATGTCCATTGAGTGGGTGATGCCGTCCAACCACGAGAAAACTGATATCCATAAAAAGTATCTTGTCAGTGGCTGAATTCTGCAGGAACACTGGTTGCTACTAACATTTTACTGCTGTGGCTAACTGTTTGTATCACAGGTGCTCACTCTGGGCTTGTGAACACACATCCATCAGTGGAGGTGGGGGTTGAGGAGGGGGTCCTCCCGGCCTTGAGCAGAGGCTTTTGGGGAAGAAATCCTGGGCTGGCAGCTGGGTCTGGGGGCCTGGGTCAGTAGGGAAGGTGGGAACCGGGACTGCATGGGGTGGAGGTACAGAGTTACATTTGATGGTTAGTGGCGTTGAACCCTGGGCCTGCCTTCCCCTGGAGGTTGAGGGCTGGACTGCAGTCTTTCTTCAATGTCCCTAGGGCAGTGGGGAGAGCGGGGCAGCTCCCCTCCCCTTCGTCCACGCCCCAGGGCAGTGAGTGGCAGCTGGAGGCTGGCGGCCACAAACCTGCGGGGACAGGGCCGCCAGCTTGTTTGCTCTTCCCAGGGCCAAGCCCTGTGGGCCGGACCCAGAGGCATTGTATTACTCAGCCGAAGAATTCCTCTCCTCCCCTGCCTCCATTTATAAAGGGGAAATAAAACCCGGAGCTATATGCTGTCATGGCCCTGAGCCAGCTCTTCAAGTGTCATTCCTGGGGAGCTACTCTTCCAGGGCAGGGCACAGTCTCTGGCAGAATAATGCTCCCGGGAGAATTATTATCTCTCTCTGGGGCGTGGAGCTCCTCTTGGCCCCATGGAGATGACTGGGGCTGGTTTCTGGGTCTCCATTCCAGCCCCGGGTGGTGCTGGTGCATTCCAGCAAAGGGAACCACCAAAGGACGCCCTTTGCCCTTGTCCGTGGCCTGGTGTCCTCACCTCTATTTGCTTTGAGAACCTCAGACAGGTTTTGGATTCTTCAGGGCTCGTCTTGCTACCCTTGGGTTCTGGTTAGAACTAGGCAACCCTGGGGAAGCTGGCACCAGCCTCTCTGATTTGCATCTTGCTGGAGAGTCAGTCCCAGGACCAGGCGAGGTCTGAACTTGAGAGGCCTGCCAGGTGAGATCCCAGAGCTGGGTTGGCAGATGCAATGGGAGTGATGTAGGGTGAGCAACAGGGGAAGGGGTGAAGTGATATTGTCCCAGTTTTGGGCTGGTGAGGACCTCAGAGGTTCCCTGCCTCCCACGCCTTCCTGGATACACGGTCCTTTTTCTATCTGGAGGAAGAGGGATCTCTAGGAAACTGGGGTTTGAGTCTGTCAGTAGCTACTAATTTACCATGGACAAACCATTTCATGTTCCCACACCTCAGTTTCTTCAATCGTAAAACAAGGAAATCAGACTGGATGATCAATTAGGTTCCTTCTAACATTGATGTACATTTTAGGACTATTTTATATCCCTGGCCCATTGAGAACAATAAATGCTGGTTTATGAAGGATGGCATCAGAGGTAAGGAGCAGCAGTTGCACTTTTCCTTGAAGAGAGACCCCATGTCCAAGGTAACAGAAACCCCAGTAAGACAGTAGGCACTGAGAGAGGGGATCAGAGGGCAGACAGACTGAAACCACAATCAGACAACTAGCCAATCTGATCTCATGAACCACAGCACAGCCTTGTCTAACTCAGTGAAACTAAGCCATGCCATGTGGGGCCACCCAAGATGGCTGGGTCATGGTGGAGAGGTCTGACAGAATGTGGTCCACTGGAGAAGGGAATGGCAAACCACTTAAGTATTCTTGCCTTGAGAACCCTATGAACAGTATGAAAAGGCAAAAAGATAGGACACTGAAAGATGAACTCCCCAGGTCAGTAGGTGCCCAATATGCTACTGGAGATCAGTGGAGAAATAACTCCAGAAAGAATGAAGGGATGGAGCCAAAGCAAAAACAACACCCAGTTTTGAATGGGACCGGAGATGGAAGCAGGGTTGGATGCTGTAAAGAGCAATATTGCATAGGAACCTGGAATGTTAGGTCCATGAATCAAGGCAAATTGAAAGTGCTCAAACAGGAGATGACAAGAGTGAACATCGACATTCTAGGAATCAGTGAACTAAGATGGACTGGAATGGGTGAATTTAACTCAGATGACCATTATATCTACTACTGTGGGCAAGTATCCCTTAGAAGAAATGGAGTAGCCATCATAGTCAACAAAAGAGTTCGAAATGCAGTACTTGGATGCAATCTCAAAAACGACAGGATAATCTCTATTCGTTTCCAAGGCAAACCATTCAATATCACGGTAATCCAAGTCTATGCCCCAACCAGTAACGCTGAAGAAGCTGAAGTTGAACAGTTCTATGAAGACCTACAAGACCTTCTAGAACTAACACCCAAAAAAGGTCCTTTTCATTATAGGGGACTGGAATGCAAAAGTAGGAAGTCAAGAAACACCTGAAGTAATAGGCAAATTTGGCCTTGGAGTACAGAATGAAGCAGGGCAAAGGTTAATAGAGTTCTGCCAAGAGAACACACTGGTCATAGCAAACACCCTCTTTCAACAACACAAGAGAAGACTACACATGGACATCACCAGATGGTCAACACAGAAATCAGACTGATTTGCAGCCAAAGATGGAGAAGCTCTATATAGTCAGCAAAAACAAGACCGGGAGCTGACTGTGGCTCAGATCATGAACTCCTTATTGCCAAATTTAGACTGAAATTGAAGAAAGTGTAGAAAACCACTAGATCATTTTCCATTTGCAGGTACGACCTAAATCAAATCCCTTATGGCTCTACAGTGGAAGTGAGAAATAGATTTAAAGGACTAGATCTGATAGAGTGCCTGATGAACTATGGACAGAGGTTCATGACATTGTACAGGAGACAGGAATCACGACCATCCCCAAGAAAAAGAAATGCAAAAAAGCAAAATGGTTGTCTGAGGAGGTCTTACAAATAGCTGTGAAAAGAGGGGAAGCGAAAAGCAAAGGAGAAAAGGAAAGATATACCCATGTGAATGCAGAGTTCCAGAGAATAGCAAGGAGAGATAAGAAAGCCTTCTTCAGTGATCAATGCAAAGAAATAGAGGAAAACAATAGAATGGGAAAGATTAGAGATCTCTTCAAGAAAATTAGAGATACCAAGGGGACATATCATGCAAAGATGGGCTAGATAAGGGACAGAAATGGTATGCACCTAACAGAAGCAGAAGATATTAAGAAGGGGTAGCAAGAATACACAGAAGAACTATACAAAAAAGATCTTCAAGATCCAGATAATCATGATGGTGTGATCACTCACCTAGAGCCAGACATCTTGGAATGTGAAATCAAGGGGGCCTTAGAAAGCATCACTATGAACAAAGCTAGTGAAGGTGATGGCATTCCAGTTGAGCTATTTCAAATCCTGAAAGATGATGCTGTGAAAGTGCTGCACTCAATATGCCAGCAAATTTGGAAAACTCAGCAGTGGCCACAGGACTGGAAAAGGTCAGTTTTCATTCCAATCCCAAAGAAAGGCAATGCCAAAGAATGCTCAAACTACCGCACAATTGCATTCATCTCACACGCTAGTAAAGTAATACTCAAAATTCTCCAGGCCAGGCTTCAGCAGTACGTGAACCGTGAACTTCCAGATGTTCAAGCTGGTTTTAGAAAAGGCAAAAAAACCAGAGATCAAATTGCCAACATTTGCTGGATCATCGAAAAAGCAAGAGAGTTCCAGAAAAATATCTATTTCTGCTTTATTGACTATGCCAAAGCCTTTGACTGTGTATCACAATTAAC
>NW_011495045.1:5126428-5129575 GCF_000754665.1 Bison bison bison | reverse complement strand
CCTATATGCAGGTCAGGAAGCAACAGTTAGAACTGGACATGGAACAAAAGACTGGTTCCAAATAGGAAAAGGAGTACATCAAGGCTGTATATTGTCACCCTGCTTATTTAACTTACATGCAGAGTACATCATGAGAAATGCTGGGCTGGAAGAAGCACAAGCTGGAATCAAGATTGCCAGGAGAAATATCAATAACCTCAGATATGCAGATGACACCACCCTTATGGCAGAAAGTGAAGAGGAACTAAAAAGCCTCTTGATGGAAGAGAAAGAGGAGAGTGAAAAAGTTGGCTTAAAGCTCAACATTCACTAAACTAAGGTCATGGCATCCGGTCCCATCACTTCATGGGAAATAGATGGAGAAACAGTGGAAACAGTAGCTAACGTTATTTTTCTGGGCTCCAATTTCACTGCAGATAATGATCACAGCCATGAAATTAAAAGAC
This sequence comes from Bison bison bison, assembly GCF_000754665.1. Taxonomy (NCBI): domain Eukaryota; kingdom Metazoa; phylum Chordata; class Mammalia; order Artiodactyla; family Bovidae; genus Bison; species Bison bison. The sequence goes on along the minus strand of NW_011495045.1, from coordinate 5,129,129 downwards.
CCTTACTCCTTGGAAGGAAGGTTATGACCAACCTAGATAGCATATTAGAAGGCAGAGACATTACTTTGTCAACAAAGGTCCGTCTAGTTAAGGCTATGGTTTTTCCAGTGGTCATATATGGATGTGAAATTTGGACTATAAAGAAAGCTGAGTGCCGAAGAATTGATGCTTTTGAACTGCGGTGTTGGAGAAGACTCTTGAGAGTCCTTTGGGCTCCAAGGAGATCCCACCAGTCCATCCTAAAGGAGATCAGTCCTGGGTGTTCATTGGAAGGACTGATGTTGCAGCTGAAATTCCAGTACTTGGCCACCTGATGTGAAGAGCTGAATCATTTGAAAAGACCCTGATGCTGGGAAAGATTGAGGGCAGGAGGAGAAGGGAATGACAGAGGATGAAATGGTTGGATGGCATCGCTGACTCGATGGACATGGGTTTGGGTGGACTCCGGGAGTTGGTGATGGACAGGGAGACCTGGCGTGCTGCAGCTTATGGGCTCGCAAAGAGTCAGACACGACTGAGCAACTGAACTGAACTGAACTATGAAGGACGGACACCATCTCTTTCCTGCTCCTCTGCTGGGAAGTCTGCGAGGCTTGGCCCAGCTGAGATGACAAGAGTTCTAGAACTATACCTAGGAGGGACAGCTATATCACTTGAGAAGTAGTGGTAGTAAGATTAAGTTTCTGAGGAATATGAAAGTCTACGTTTTGTAAACAGCACAAAGCAGGGTCTAATTAAGTTTGGCTGGTATACTTCCCTGCCTCCAAGCGTGTTCCTGTTCTTTCCACCTGGCAGGACAAAACTTTGACTTGTTAGTTTCTTTCCTGTCTGTTATTCTCTACACATTTTATTTGAATATTGGATTGCAATTTAGCTTGCCTTGTGTTGGTTTGGTATCTACAGGCCAGCTTTGAGTGATTTGGGCCTAGGACCATGATCTCCTTTCTTTCACGTCACCCACAATGAAATGTCTTGCTCATAAGCTTTGTCCAAGAGCGTTAGTGCCCAAGAGCGAGGCTTTACCTGTGTTCTCACCTCACTTTCCAGCTCCAGGAACAGTGTCTGGCTCACAGTAATACTCAGTGATGTTTGCTGAATGAATAGAATGTCAAACGCATGAAGAGGAAGTGATCACAAGTGCTTCCTGGCTTGTGCTGAGCCGTTCTCTCTTTTGCTGCTGTCCTTGGACTAACTGGTGTTACAGTTTCCTTCTTCTCCCTCCTCCTTCCTCCCCACCCCACCCTTTTTTTCTTCCCCTCCCCTCCTCCTCCCTGCTTCCTCCTCCTCCTCTTCTCCTCCTTCCTCTTCCACAGACTCCTTGGCTCTCAGATCTCTGGCTTCGGTCCCTACCCCTCTCATGTCCTCTGTTGGGAACCCTAGCCATGCTTTGTGACAACATCTATTTCTTTCATGCTGATGGTATAACATGTGCCCTAACCTCCGAACGTCGCTAGAGTTAAGTTCCTACATTTCCTGTTGACTGTCAGCCAGTTAACAGAATCGCAGAGTTGTCAGCTATGGAAGGAAACTTAGAAGTTGTCTCATCAGATCTCTTCAGAGAAGGCAATGGCACCCCACTCCGGTACTCTTGCCTGGAAACTCCCATGGACGGGGAAGCCTGGTGGGCTGCAGTACATGGGGTCGCTAAGAGTCAGACACGACTGAGTGACTTAACTTTGACTTTTCACTTTCATGAATTGGAGAAGGAAACGGCAACCCACTCTAGCATTCTTGCCTGGAGAATCCCAGGGACGGAGGAGCCTGGTGGGCTGCCGTCTATGGGGTTACAGCGAGTTGGACATGACTGAAGTGACTTAGCAGCAGCAGCAGCAGCAGCAGCAATCAGATCTCTTACCTAAACTTCCCATGCTTTTCTCCACTCCCATTAGTTCCCTCACAAGGCAGCCCGTCTCCTTGCTGTCTGAACCTGCTGGTTGTCCTGTATCTTCCTTCTCTCCCTTCATCTGTCCTCTTGTCTAAATTATTAACCTCTTGACTGCAGTGGCCATATCTTCCATGAGTCAATTACCATCTGTTTAGAAATAGTAAATATTTGGTAATATGAAGAGTTTGAATATTTGGACTTCGGTGAGAGGTGCTATTCCCTAAATAGGTTTTGGGGGTCCTTCCCTTCCCTCTAGTTTTGGAATTAGAAAGCCCTGGGTTAAATTCCAACTCTACCATTTAGCAGCTACAAACCTTTAGGAAAGTTTCTTCTCTGAGTCTTCATTTCCTCACCTACAAAGTGGTGATAATAGCAGTACCTATCTCATAAGCTTGGTATGTGGACTCATGAGCTGTTATAAATTCAGCACTGACAGGACCTGGCATATACCATGGGCTCTAAAGATAGGAGTTGTTCTTATTATCAGGGTGACAGTAACAGCTGACCGGGGCTCTAGGCCAGCCACAGAGCAGTACGTAACTCTTGCCCTGCAGTTTCCTCTCCTCGGTTCATCTCTCAATACAATACTGAAACCTGTGTGCTTGTGCTCAGTCACTCAGTTGTGTTTGACCCTTTGTGACTCCTGGAAATGCAGCCCACCAGGCTCCTCTGTCCATGGAGCTTTTCCAGGAAAGAATATTGGAATGGGTTGCCATTCTCTCCTCCAGGGGATTTTCCCAACCCAGGGATCGAACCTGTGTCTCCTGCGTCTCTTGGCATTGGCAGGGGGGTTCTTTTCCCCTGAGCCACCAGGGG
>NW_011495045.1:5103965-5126328 GCF_000754665.1 Bison bison bison | reverse complement strand
GATTTTCCCAACCCAGGGATCGAACCTGTGTCTCCTGCGTCTCTTGGCATTGGCAGGTGGATTCCTTCCCACTGAGCCACCTGGGAAGCCCTACTGAAACCACAGTCTTCCTTTATTCTCTGGATCAAGGTACAAAGATCAGTTAGTCTTCCCTTCATAAAAGTCCATTAATTTGTGCTTCTGGATGTGGAAATATTTTGTTACTGACGTAGACACTACAGGGGAACAGAAGAGAAGGAAAGGACTCTGAATGTGAGGCTCTATGCTGAGCTGCCTTATATCACGGTGCCTGCCCTTGGAGAGCTTGTCGTCTGGTGGGAAGGAAAGGTCTGCATGTGGGGAGTAAGGAAACATTAGTTTCCCATGACAGAGCTATACTGTGATGGCACAACACAGTTGAGAGGCTCTTTAATATGGTGGTTACAAGGTTAGTGGCTTACCAGGTGGCACTAGTGGTAAAGAATCCACCTGCAAATACAGGAGATACAAGAGACCTGGATTCGATCCCTGGCTCGGGAAGATCCCCTGGAAGAGGTCATGACAACCCACTCCAGTATTCTTACCTGGAGAATCCCATGGACAGAGGAGCCTGGTGGGCTACTATCCACGGGGTCACAAAAGAGTCAGACATGACTGAGTGACTGAGCACTGTGGGTCAAGAGGTTAGTTCTGGAATCACAAAGACCAGGATTCTCATCTTGGTTCTGCCCCCATGGTGCTTGCGTGACTTTGTAGAAGTCATCTCTCTAGATCTCGGTTGCCTCACCCTGGCTCCCTTGGTGAGGATAAAAGGCGGTCATGCCCTGGAAAACGTTCAGGACTGTGCATGCCACGTTAGCAAGGGCCTCCTAAGTGTTGATCCTGTTGTTATGCACTCTCTGCATTCAGAAAAAAGACCCCACTGAGGCCTGTGCTAACCAGCCCGAATGGGGTTTAGATAAGTTACGAGGAGAGGGGCATGCTCTCTAGGTGGAAAACAAAGCGAAAGAAACAATGGCAGGAAGCCGAGAAAGACTAATGGGATGTACCAGGACTCCAGCGGAGAACGTGCGATGGGAAAGGTACCAGACACACAGTAGGACCGGCTGGAGGAGAGCTGAAGTCGGACGCGGACCCTTCGTCTTCTCCGCCTGCCCCAGCACTTACTTCCCTCAGCCAGGGCTGATTATCGTCTCCTGCAATTCTTGGCCTAATTAGATGGACTTTCACAGCTGTGACTTTCACAGCTAGTGAATGTCACAGCTAGTGAATTTCAGAGGTTTTCTCTCTTTCTGAGCGCCTCCATTCAGTTTCCTGGTTCACAGCGCTGTAAATGTTCCTTTCCCCCAAGAGCCTCAGATTTGGTCAGCGAGTTCGCGGAACCTTATCCGTGCTATTCACGAGAAGCTATGCAGCGTCTTTGCTGTCAGCCTTTATTATCTTTCAGACAGAAGTATCTGCCTCCTTTTGGAGTCAGACAGCCTGGCTTCGCCAGTAACTGCATGACCTCGAGCAAGTTACTTAACCTCCCAACTCCCTTTCCTCGTGTGTAAAATGTGAGTAATGTGCCAGTAATCCGTTTACTGCCCGTTAGCAACATGTTCACCTTCCCTACCTGCTCTGCAGCTCTGACTGGACCCCGAGCCTTTCTCGCTCCGGTAAGTGTGATGTGAAGCTTTGCCAATAGAGGGCGCGACCTCAGATGTTGGTTATTGTAATCATTTAAAAGGTATGTTGAGGTTTCTTTTTGGAGGTGATAAAAATGTTCTGGAATCTGATAGGGTTGTGTAACATTGTGGAAGTCCTGGATGTTACGTAAATGTACATTTTAAAGTGGTTAAAATGATGAAGTTTATATTATGTGACTTTGCATGCACTCGTGTTAAGTCGCTTCAGTTGGGAGCCCATGGACTGTAGCCTGCCAGGCTCCTCTGGCCATGGGATTCTCCAGGCAAGAGTACTGGAATGGGTTGCCATGTCCTCCTCCAGGGGATCTCCACTCAGGGATCGACTCCACTTCTCTTACATCTCCCATTTTGGCACGCAGATTCTTTACCACTAGTGCCACCTGGGAAGCCCATGTGACAGTTACTTCATAAAATAAGAAGGTTGTTGTGAAGCTGGGACAAATTAGTTAATAGAAGAAGTTTAGAACAGTGCTCAGAACAAAGTGAGTGGTCTACCATGGTGACTGTGATTTTGATGAATTATTTAGTGGGCTATCACAGGACTGGCTCTCTTCTGAGCTACGGAGACCCTCGCATGTCTTCCTGGCTGCAGGGCTCTTCCTGTGGCTCCTTCTGGTGTCTTTCCAGTCGACTCCTTGGGGGATAGAATGAATGCTTGTCCTCCACTCCTCCAGAATTGCTCCAGACAGCTGATGCCTGGCTGGGAGTAACCCCCTCATAGTTGAGAACAGCAGAGGAAAGTCAAAATAAAGGGTCATCTGGGCTCTGTGTCCTGGGGTTCTGTGGCTCTGGGCCAAAGTTTAAATGGATAATGACCAGCACTGATGATGCCAGGCCTCCCCACTGCCTACTGTCCCAGCGTGGTGACTATGGACCATGCCCACAGTCCCCAGTTCCTCCTGAGGGAGGAGGAGATGCCTGGTTGGAGGCTCCCAAAGCTCCGTGGTCAGTGCGGGATGGGTTGGCTCACGGGACAGAGATGCAGGGAAAAGCAGCAGGAACAGGGTGTTAGGGTTTGGAGAAATCCTGGGGGCTGGCCTGGGGCAGACCTTTCCATAGGATATAATCATAGACGATGATGGAGGAAGGAAAAGTGGAGAAAGATGTAGAGGCGTAAAATCTATGGAATAGTCCTTTTCATATCACTTAGCCTAGAAGACCAGTATTTCCATTCTCTGTTTTTTCATTCATACAAAACCCTGAGGTTTTAGGACAGCCCTAACTCGGAAGTGTTCCACCTGACAGCTCCATCTTACCTGCCTTGTCGGATCACTTGTCCTAACTCTTGATTAGGAAAACACAGCCGTTGGTCAAATCCCTCTGCCTTCAGCCTCACCTTTGGTTGGGGCTTCTTGCTGGGGGCTTGTCAGGGAGCAGGAGAGGAGCGTGCTACTGCCTTGGGCTGCCTCCCTGAAAACCTGTGTGTCTTCAGCCTGATGCTGTGGTGGGGTGGGGGAAGTCCCAAAAGCATGTACCTTGTGGTGGGACTCCTCTGTCATGCTGTATCCATTTTCCATTAAGCCAACTCAGGAAGGTGCAGGGAGCCAACCCCTATGCAGAAAGTTAGAGAAACTAGCTGCCTGCTCTCAGGACCTGTGCATCTGACCCCTGTGTCTGTGGAGTAGCCTCGACTTCTGGGTGGCATTGGATTTGGGGTCCTGGAGCTGCCAGGATAACTCCTCTGAAGACTCCCCTTGGACCTCCCCTCAGACACAGTTACCAAACATGTTTTTCATCTTTATTAATCGGCTCCTCTTCTCACGTTTCTCAGGTCACAGCTGCATTGTTATCTGATGGGCTCAGTGCCAGCTCCATGAAGCCTGACAGTTACAAAGGGTGGATTAGCAGCAAAAGAATATTTATTAGAAAAAAAAAAACCCTCTTTTTATTCTTCGGTCCTTTTATGTGGAGTTTGCCATATATTGCCTGGGTGAAATAGAAACAGCCCTCTGTTAACTGTGAGCAGAGGTCCCATATCTGGGCTATTGGCGATGCTGGGTGAGTGGTGATGGTTCTCCTTGCCAGCTGTGGAGGACCCTTCTCAGCCACTCCTGGAGAATCTTGCTCAATATCACAGCCCAGAGACATCTACAGAGTGAATGACTTTCTCCAGAAAGAGGAGCATCCTCTTGTGAATGGGTCTCATTTCTCCCCCTAATCTCCAGAGTCGGGGATGAGTAGATTGTTTAATAATTATTTTTCAATTTAGTAGCTCCATTTTTCTGGGATTTGTTGAATGGTATTATGGGAGAAAACAGATGTTCCAATAAAAAACAAATTGAGGCAGCAGTGATTTTTTTTACCCATTTACGGAGAGACCCTGCCTCGCAGGGAATTCTAGCTCTCCAAGGAAGATTTTAATTTTGATTTTGAGACTCTGATGGTGGGATTGCAAGTCAGAGGTGTTTGCATCTGGCTGCTGCAAGACTGAGAAGTGTCGTGATTGGGCCCCAGAGTCCCTGTGATGTCTCAGAGAACATGCTCTGTCAGGGCACACACATTTTGAGTAAATTCTCAAGAGATGTCCACTTTCTCACCCCAGCCTGGGAGCTGCCGTATGGTACCTGGCTGGGCCTGCCTGCTTCTGATGTAGTGTGACACTGGGGGGAGGTAAGAGGCACTGACTTTCTAATGCCAGTGGTGTCATTGTCTAGAATCCGGGCCAACCTGGGCTCTGGGAGTCATGGGGAAACAGACAAGTCAGGATCTCTGGACCAGGAGTTGGGTTTCTGGAGTGTGGAAGGAGAATCACTGTCAGAGGAGAAACCAAGAAAGGTATTTGAGCTACGAGGGACACTGGAAGTGAAGACCCCAAATCTTGCCTCCACCAACATCCAAAGTCCCTTCTATATCCCCACTTCATTTCTCACAGATATTCTACTGTGTTCTCTGTTGCGTGGTCTCCTGGGGGGCACCACAAAGAGAAGCGTCTTTTTATTTTTTTTTTTTAATTTGAAGAATCTTTGGTTTACAGAATTTTGTTGTTTTCTGTCAAACCTCAACATGAATCAGTCATAGGTATACATATATCCCGTCCCTTTTGAAGCTCCCTCCCATCCTTCACCCCATCCCACCACTCTAGATTGATACAGAGCCCCTGTTTGAGTGTCCTGAGCCACACAGCAAATTCCTGTTGGCTATCTATTCTACATATGGTAATGTAAGTTTCCATGTTACTCTTTCCATACATTGCACCCTCTACTCCCCTCTCCCCATGTCCGTAAGTCTATTCTCTATGTCTGTTTCTCCATTGCTGCCCTGTAAATAAGTTCTTCAGTACCATTCTTCTAGATTCTGTATATATGTGTTAGAAGATGAATATTATCTTTCTCTTTCTGACTCACTTCCCTCTGTATAATAGGTTCTAGGTTCATCCACCTCAGCGGAACTGACTCAAATGCATTCCTTTTAATGGCTGAGTAATATTCCATTGTGTATATGTACCACAACCTCTTTATCCATTCATCTGCTGGTGGACATCTAGGTTGCTTCCATGTTCTAGCTATTGTAAATAGTGCTGCAATGAACAGTGAGATACATGTGTCTCTTTCAATTTTGGTTTCCTCGGGGTATATGCCTAGGAGTGGGATTGCTGGGTCATATGGTGGTCTTATTCCTAGTTTTTTAAGGAATCTCCATATGGTCTTCCATAGTGACTATATCAGTTTACATTCCCACCAACAGTGCAAGAGTGTTCCCTTTTCTCCACAGCCTCTCCAGCATTTATTGTTTGTAGACTTTTTGATAATGGCTATTCTGACTGGTGTGAGGTGATATCTCATTGTGGTTTTGATTTGCATTTCTCTAATAATGTACAATGTTAAGCATCTTTTCATGTGTTTGTTAGCCATCTGTATGTCTTCTTTGGAGAAATGTCTGTTTAGGTATTTCTCCCACTTTTTGATTGGGTTGTTTATTTTTCTGGCATTGAGTTTATGAGCTGCTTGTATATTTTGGAAATTAATCCTTTGTCAGTTGTTTCATTTGCTATTATTTTCTCCCATTCTGAGGGTTGTCTTTTCACCTTGCTTATAGTTTCCTTTGCTGTACAGAAGCTTTTAAGTTTAATCAGGTCCTGCTTGTTTATTTTGTTTTTATTTCTGTTACTCTAGGAGGTGGGTCATAGAGGATCTTGCTTTGGTTTATGTCATTGAGTGTTCTATGTTTTCCTCTAAGAGTTTTATAATTTCTAGTGTTACATTTAGGTCTTTAATCCATTTTGAGTTTATCTTTGTGTATGGTGTTAGGAAGTGTTCTAATTTCATTCTTTTACATGTAGCTGTCCAGTTTTCCCAGCACCATTTTTTGGAGAGGCTGTCTTTGCCCCATTGCATATTCTTGCCCCATTGCATATTCTTGGCTCCTTTATAAAAAATAAGGTATCTATAGGTGCATGAAATTAAAAGATGTTTATTCCTTGGAAGGAAAGTTATGACCAACCTAGATAGCATATTCAAAAGCAGAGACATTACTTTGCCAACAAAGGTCCGTCTAGTCAAGCCTATGGTTTTTCCAGTGGTCATGTATGGATGTGAGAGTTGGACTGTGAAGAAAGCTTTGCGCCGAAGAATTGATGCTTTTGAACTGTGGTGTTGGAGAAGACTCTTGAGAGTTCCTTGGACTGCAAGGAGATCCAGCCAGTCCATCCTAAAGGAGATGAGTCCTGGGTGTTCATTGGAAGGACTGATGCTGAAGCTGAAACTCCAATACTTTGGCCACCTGATGTGAAGAGTTGACTTATTGGAAAAGACTCTGATGCTGGGAGGGATTGGGGGCAGGAGAAGGGGATGACAGAGGATAAGATGGCTGAATGGCATCACCGACTCTATGTCCATGAGTTTGAGTGAACTCTGGGAGTTGGTGATGGACAGGGAGGCCTGGCATGCTGCGATTTATGGGGTTGCAAAGAGTCGGACACGACTGAGCAACTGAACTGAACTGAACTGGATAGGTGCATGGGTTCATTTCTGGGCTTTCTATGAGAAGTGTCTTTCTAAAGAGCTTTGGAAGCATCAAGAGAAAACAGTAGGTGCTGGGGTGTTGAGGAGATGTAACTGCTCAATATCTAGCCCTCCTTTACCAATTTTTTTTTTCATTTATATTCCTTTCCTGCTAGCAATCCTCCCCTTTCTCATTTTAAATTGAAATATAGTTGATTTACAATGTTGTGTTAGTTTCTGGTGTATAGAAAAGTGATTGTTATACCTCGCGCTCTCTCTCTCTCTCTCTCTATATATATATATGTATATAATATTATTTTTCATATTCCTTTATTTTTCTTCTTATTGCATTAGTCTTGGTCATAATCTCTCATCTAGGTTACTACAATAGCTTTCTAACTGGACTTTCAACTTTTTCCTCTTTTCTAAAAAAATTATTTACTTATTTATGGCTGTGCAGTAGTATTTTGGCCACCTGATGTGAAGAGCCAACTCATTGGAAAAGACCCCAATGCTGGGAAAGATTGAGAGCAAGAGGAGAAGGGGGCAACAGATGGTTGGATGGCACCACTGACTCAATGGACATGAGTTTGAGCAAACTCCGGGAGATAGTGAAGGACAGGGTAGGCTGGCGCGCGTCAGTCCATGGGGTCACAAGGAGTCAGACATGACTTACTAACTGAGCAGTGTCTGCGCTGGGTCTTCATTACTTTGTGTGGGCTTTCTCTAGCTGCGGCGAGCGGGGGGCTACTCTTGCTTGTGGTGCGTGGGCTTTTCTTTGCGGTGGCTTCTCTTGTGGAGCACAGGCTCCAGGCGTGCAGGCTTCAGTAGTTCTGGTTGTGGGCTTAGTTGCTCTGCGACATGTAATCTTCCTGGGGATCAAACCCACGTCCCTTACATTGGCAGGAGGATTCCTATCTACTGTGTTACTAGGGAAGTCCCACTTTTCTCCTCTTCTTAAATTTACCTTTTAATCTGGGCCCAGATTAATCTTCCAAAAGTCTCTAATCATTAAAGACTGTCACTAACCCCCCAGAACCAACCCCCAAATCTCCAGTCTACACAGAAGGGCAGGATTGGGGGTTCCACAGTCTTCCTTTTAGGCCTTCTCCTTGGAGGGACTGCCAGCTCCGTGAGCTTAAGGACTCTGTGTGTTTTGTTTTCTGGTGTAGCCCTGTGGTCAGCATGGGACTTGCACACAGCACAGGGCCTGGCCTGCGGCAGGGCTGAGCGGTGCTTGCGAACGACTTCCCCAGTCATGCATGCTGCCGCCTACCAGAGCCTCACTGCCTCCCCGAAACACCCTTCATTTCCCCTTCCTCCGCCGCTGCACATGTTCTCTCAGAATGCATGTCCACCACATATGTTCCATTGCCACCCACTTTTCAAAGTCCAGCCAAACCTTGCCTCTTCCGTGAAGTCTCTGTGCGTCCCCAGGGAGACAAGACCGCCCCTCTCTGAACTGCAGTGGCAGTTTGTCCCCACCCACAGCACTTGGCATGGTTTACCTTTATTCTCACATCTTGCTCTACTAAGGTTTGAGCTACTTGAGGGTAGGGATTATTATTATTATTTTTTTAATTCATTCTTTGAAGTACCTGAGACAGTGTCTTTCTTTGAAAAGTACTAGGTAAATCTTATTGAATCAATAAATGAATACCTAGGTGACTGGTAAATCTTTTACTCTTATCTGCAAGCCTGGTTGATTAGTAACCACACAGTCTTACCGCTTTAACGGTGATGAATGACTTTGAGGTCAATTAGCATTCACCTACGCGGCTGCTGCTGGCTTGACTAATCCACTCCCATAAATGTCAACAAATTAGCATTTGTTGTCTTACAGCAAAAATGACATCAAAGTGAATCCCATGCCAAGTTCTGAGGGTGCTGGATTGTATAAACTTGGGCTGCGGATGGGAGACGCCCTGAAGTTTTATCCATGAGGGCCTCTAGCATTCTCCCAGTTGACTGCTCTCCTGGATCCTTCCAAAGACGCATTTCAAGGTCATGGACAGGTCAAGGGAGGTCAATCAAATCCTTGAGACTTTGCTAATTCCCTTTGTCTATCTAGCTTCTCCATTAAGTTTTAAAAAAAATTTATTTATTTTTAATTGAAGCATAATTACTGTATTGTGTTGGTTTCTTCCATACATCAACATGGATCAGCCATTGTTGTTGTTCAGTCACTCAGTCGTGTCTGACTCTTTGTGACCCCATGGACTGCAGCATGCCATGCTTCCCTGTCTTTCACCATCTCCTGGAGCTTGCTCAAACCCATGTCCATTGAGTCAGTGATGCCTTCCAACCATCTCATCCTCTGTTGTCCCCTGCTCCTCTTGCCTGCAATCTTTCCCAGCATCAGGGTCTTTTCTAATGAGTCAGCTCTTTGCAAGCACTAAGTGTATTATTACTCATTTCATGGACATCAACAGGTCCCTTAGATATTGTGGGCTTGTGTTTAGCTGCCTGTGGCATGAGAGATGGGCAAAGTGTCTAAGGATTCCCTTGGGGAGGGTAGGCCAGCCCTCTGGGTGGCAGTCTGTGTGGGTACTTGATTGAATCAGCTGGCACACACGATTCTTTGGGCTTGGTGCAGTGAGGACCCTGGAACACGTTCCACCAGTCTGGCCCAGTGCTAGGTTAAGGGCCTGTCCTGGGTGTCATTTCAAGTTCTTCTGGAAGTTCTGTGCTGTCTGGGGAGCCCTGGCATGGATATAAAGTCTTTGCTTCTCAAGATCTCCTGGATGAAGCTGTGCTCATTTGTGAGCGGTGGACTGAGGGGCAGAACCTAATTTCACAGAAGGATGACTTAGGGGAAGGTGACTCAGCCCACAAGCCTTCCTGGCCCGGCCACCACTGTGAGCTGTCAGCAGGGGGAGCTCTGTCACCGTGGTGCCTGCTTTTGCTGCAGCTGGGGTGAGGGTCTGGGGTGAGCATCTGTCTGGGGTGAGGGTCTGTCCAGGGTGAGGGTCTGTCTGCTTTGAGGGTCTGTCTGGGGTGAGCGTCTGTCTGGGGTAAGGGTCTATCCAGGGTGGGCGTCTGTCTGGGGTGAGGGTCTGTCCAGGGTGAGGATCTGTCTGGGGTGAGGGTCTGTCTGCTTTGAGGGTCTGTCTGGGGTGAGGGTCTGTCTGGGGTGAGGGTCTGTCTGGGGTGAGCGTCTGTCCAGGGTGAGGGTCTGTCTGCTTTGAGGGTCTGTCTGGGGTGAGTGTCTGTCTGGGGTAAGGGTCTATCCAGGGTGGGCGTCTGTCCGGGGTGAGGGTCTGTCCAGGGTGAGGATCTGTCTGGGGTGAGGGTCTGTCTGCTTTGAGCATCTGTCCGGGGTGAGGGTCTGTCTGCGGTGAACGTCTGTTCGGGGTGAGCGTCTATTCAGTGTGGGCATCTGTCCAGGGTGAGGGTCTGTCTGGTTTGAGGATATGTCTGGGGTGAGTGTCTATCCGGGGTGAGGGTCTGGGGACCTGAGAAGGGGCTTGAGGACTGACCAGTGGAGATTCTTTTCTGCTGAAGAGTCACCATGTCCAGAGTTGGGGCTGAGAAGCCATAGCTGGAAAGGAAGTGGAAATCCACAGTGCCTGGTGCCCTTGGTTGGGAAGATGCTCAGCACACAAAGAAAAAGCATGAATGTCCTGACTTGGGGAGACTTAGGGGGAAAGGAGAGAGGGGTGTAGCTTCATCAGAAGCTGCCACAGCCCCTCCCTACTAGGATTGCCCTTTCTTCCTCACTTGAGCAGGGCTGCCTGTGTGGACCAGCTGTGGTGGGGGCCCAACGTGTGGACCCCAGAGCTCCCGAGTGTTCCCCGTGTGGGAGCCTCAAGCCCATGCTCCCTGAGTGGCCCTCGGGGGTGCCTGCCCTGGCACCAGCCAGTCTGCTGCACCCAGTGGCAGATAGGCTCTAAATGAGAGGGTTTCCAAGTGGTGGTAGTCCTCCTTGACTCAGGCTGACTGTCTTCACTGCACTTAGATGGGGAAGAGGTGAGGAAGGGTCAAAGGAGAAATCCTTCCCTTCCAGGGCTTGTGGTGGCCATGTGAGCACTTAGGGGGCCAGCCGTGTGTGTGCGTGCGCTCAGGACTCCTGTGGTGGAGGGTGGCAGCTCAGACGTCCATCTCCTGCAGGTCTTAGGCACAGATGGGGCTTGTATTTTCCTGCTCTCAGGAGACCTCAGGGCCACTTCGTCTCCATTTTCATGCTAGGTGAAGCCCTGGAAGCTGAGGGCAGGACACGTTTGTTGTGTCCTGCGTACATGTGAGATGCGGCTGTGTGCTGTGGGTCCGGGCTTTGGAGCAGGACGAGCCTGGAAGGTGTGAGAGGCTGAGCCTGGAGCCATTTCTCCCAGGCAGGCAGGAGAGAAGTCCAGTAGAGGTGTGGCCCTGTGGTCTTGTCCAGATCCTCCCAACCCCTACTGGTGACTTCTGAGTCGAATTGTTTATGCCTTAACACTGAGACTGAGACTGATGTTGGGGTGCCGGGGAGGGCTGTTGGCTCAGAGGTGGGGGATGGGTTTGCTAGACACCTTACTGATGGTCCCTGGGACCAGAAGAACATTTCCTGCATCCTTCCTTGGGGTCAGAGAAAAGACTGCCTGACCTGGGGCATCTTTGGAGAATCCTAATGGACAGAGGTATTAGATTCCCTTTGAGTGAACGGAGAAGGAACCAGCTTCCTGTTGGTGATGGAATTTTCAGCGAACCACAGAGCTTCAGAGTTGAAGATGTATTGACTCTTCAGTTTCTGTGCTCTGTGAATCCCATGAGTTTGGTCTCAATGGTACCTTGAGGAATAGCTGTGATGCACCGCCAGTCGAGGGCCTTGATGCAGCATTGCTGGCCAAGCCAGCCTCACTTTCTCTTTCTTGCACATGGAGTGGTCTAGACCCTCTGTGGCGCAGGTACCATTTAATATGTGGCCCAGGTGGGAGCCCACAAGGACAGCCTGCCCGTCAGGACATGCAAGTGCAGACTATGAGTTTAGAAATCCATTGGCTAGCTCTGTTCACTAGAAGCAGAGTAACTCTCTTGAATTGTCCAGGTTAGAGTTTTTGCATCATGATGAACCCATACTCAAGATCAAGCCTCCCTATCTGCATCTACGTTAGGTAAGCGGCGAGGGCTGAGGGCTCAGGTCAGCATACCTGGTTACATCATCTCTTTCTGCCCTGAGCTCCTCTATGGCTCCCTACTGCTTCTAGATAAAGATAAAAGTCTTTAGAAAGTCTACAAGGCCCCCACATGGCATACTTTCTGGAGAAAGGTGCTCTTCAGATCTATCTTACATCATTCTCAGGACTCCAGACAGTCAGGATCTCTTAGTTTCGTTTTTTTCCATTTCTTCCCCAACTTTATTGAGATATAATTGACGTAAAACATTGTCTAAATGTAAAGTGTACAATGGGTTTCCCTGGTGACTCCGTGTTAAAGAACCCACCTGCCAAGAAGGAGACACAGGTTCAAGCCCTGGGTTGGGAAGATCCCCTGGAGAAGGAAACAGCAACCCACTCCAGTATTCTTGCCTGGGAAATCCCATGGACAGAGGAGCCTGGTGGGCTACAGTCCATGGGGTCACAAAGAACTGGATATGACTTAGTGACTAAACAATAATAACAAAGTGTACAATGGGTTGATTAGATATACTTGATGTGATATATTGCAAAATGATGACCACCACAGCATTAGCTAACACCTCCATCACGTCACAAAGTTACTGTCATGTGATGAGAACATATAATATTAACTCTCTTAGCAACCTTCAAACTGCTATATATAATATACGTGTAATGCGGTTCTGTTAAATATAACCATCCTGCTGTACATTAGAGTCCCAGAACTTTTTCATCTTATAACTGAAGTTTGTATCTTTTGACCAGCATCAACATCTCCCCATTTCTTTCACGCCTCAGCCCCCACTACCCACCATTTAACTATGTTTCTGTGACTTTGACTTTTTTCAGATTTCACATAAAAGTGTGATCACACATTGTCTTCCGCTACCTGACATTTCACTGAGCGTAATGCCATCAAGATCCATCCATGTTGCCACAATTGGTAGGATTTCCTTCTTTCTCATGCTGAATAGTATTCCATTGTGTATATGTCTGCGTCTATCTATCTATACACGTATCTGTCTATACATATGTATATACTACATTTTCTTATCCATTCATCTGCTGATAGACACTCAAGTGGTTACCATATCTTGGCTGCTATTGCAATGAATATGGAAGTGCAGCTATTTCTTTGAGGATCTCTTAGTTTCTTGGTTTTGTCATGCTCTTTCCAACCCAAGGCTTTTGCATATGTTACTCTTATTTCCTGGCATGCTCTCCCCTATCCCCAGCCCTCCAGGCTTGGAAGCCTAGGTGTCACTTAGAAAGAAAGCCTTCTTGGACCTCCCAGATTAGATCCTATTATGTGCTCTTAAAACTCCAGTAGCATTTTCCACCGGAGAAGGCAATGGCACCCCACTCCAGTACTCTTGCCTGGAAAATCCCATGGACGGAGGAGCCTGGTAGGCTGCAGTCCATGGGGTTGCTAAGAGTCAGACACGACTGAAGTGACTTCACTTTCACTTTTCCCTTTCGTGCATTGGAGAAGGAAATGGTAACCCACTCCAGGGTTCTTGCCTGGAGAATCCCAGGGGCGGCAGAACCTGGTGGGCTGCCGTCTATGGGGTTGCACAGAGTCGGACACGACTGAAGCGACTTAGCAGCAGCAGCAGCAGCAGCCGCAGCATTTTCCACAATCATAAATACTTAGAGTTGTGTGATTATTTTCTCTTCCCCCTGTTATAATTTAAGTTTCATGAGTGTGAGGCCTATGAGTTAATTTTGTTCACCACCCAACATAAATTAGATAGTCAACAAATATCTGTTGAATGAATGAATGAAGAGGGGATAGCTGGGTTGCCTGTAGAATCCCTCTCTTCTTGTAGCACACTCACTTATGATCTTAGATTGTGTGGATGATTTTCCACCTTACTACCTGTTGAGGGGGAGAACCACAGCTAAACTAAGTAGCTCTACTTGATGCTCCTGTGATGTTTGAGGCTTGGCTCTTGTGAGATATGATCACTAGTCTCATCTCCTCCTGTTTTATTAATATCTCTTTGCTAAGATAGAGTCCAATCCCTGCCATGCCCCTTGCCTTTTCTCCTCCCTGTTTTTAGCCTTATAACCATTGTGTGAAGAAGGTGGCTTTCTCTAGGCAAAGCCCAGAATGCTATCTGGTCCAGGAAGGATGTTGGCTCTTATCCCCTGAGTTCTAGCTCTAGAGTAGGTTTCTTAGATTGGTCTACGCTGCCTCACAGGAGACCGAGGTGCAGGTCATTTGAACTGCCTGGGATGACATCAGAAGAAGCTTTAATATCTCCTGGAGCAATCAGCATTTGGTTTCTGCAAGTCCCCCAGGACACTGTACCTTGAGACCTTGATCAGGGGCAGCTGAGGAGCCTGCCTCGGAGTGCCCCATCCCCCAGAGAACTAGACTGTGGATTGCTGGCTGAGCTCTGAGCATCCCTAGGCCACCCCAGTTGTCTGCAGTGGGTGTGCTCCACCCAAGCGACTCCCTCACCCGCTTGTCCTTCAGCTCCCCTGCGCTGAGTCAGCAACATGCCCCTGCGGCCATCTTGGTGTTATGCAGTCCAGCTAAGCCAAGTCTGGTTACAATGAGTTGGTTCATCTGGAAGATCACATCCTGTACTCTTTTCCAATATGACATTTAGCCAACTGGCTCCCAACAGTGAAGAGCAACCCTGGGAACGGAGGCTGCTAGGACTCGTGACCTTGCACAAGCCGACAGGCAGGGCGGTGCTGGGGGCAGGGCCGTTCTGCTGCCAGGCCTCCCCGTTTGTTGCATCTTGGTTCCTGTCTAGCAGCCCGTGGCTCTGGCTGGCAGTCAGCAGTCCACCGCTGGTGCTTGCTGGTGGCTTGGCTCTCCTCCATCCAGCCAGGGCATTTGGACCTTTTTCTATGTTCTGCTTGGGAGTTTGGGAAGTGAGCCAGTGGGCCTCCTTAGAAACTGCCTCCATCAATGTCATTTTCCATCCTCATCCTGAGCGAGACATGTTTCTTTATTTTTTCCACATGGACACCTTCTCTTGCCCTTGGCTCAAACCTGAAAACCTCACGTAATATCTATACTGGGGCAAGGGAAGGGACATGTAGGAGGTGGGGGTGGCAAAATTGGGTTCTGTTTGGTCACCTGTACTGGATGAATCTCCAGGCTTCTAAGTCAGCCAAGAGAGGAGGTGATCACAGGCCTACTTGGCTCCTGGATTGATAACCTGTGGCTTTTTTCAGGAATTCTCTGGTGCTTCTGTGAACCCCAGGGCTGACTTCTGTCATGGGCCGAATTGAGTCCCCTCTCACCCTAATTCACATGTTGAAGTTTTAACCACAGAATCTCAGAAAATAATTGTATTTGGTGAGAGAATCTTTTAAAAAGGAAATGAAGGTAAAAATGGGGCTTCCCTGGTGGCTTGGACGGTGAAGCATCCACCTGTAATACAGAAGACTTGGGTTCAATCCCTGGGTTAGAAAGATCCTCTGGAGAAGGGAATGGCTACCCACTTCTGTATTCTTGCCTGGAGAATTTCATGGACAGAGGAGCCTGGTGGGCTACAGTCCATGGGGTCGCCAAGAGTCGGACATGACTGAGTACATGCACACACAAGGTAAGATGAGATCATGTAGATGGACCCTAAACCAGTATGACTAGTGTTTTTATAAAAAGAGGAGATAAGAGGGAATTCCATGGAAGTCCAGTGGTTAGGACTCTACGCTTCCACTGTAGGGGGCCCGGGCTTGGTCCTTGATCAGGGAACTAAGATCCCGAACGCTGAAGGGCACAGCCAAAGGGAAAAAAGAAGAGCTTAGAGAAAAGGCCATGTGAAGACAAAGACAAGAAGGCAGTCATTTGCTAGCCAAGGAGAGAGGCTCTCAAAGAAACTAACTCTACTGACACCTTGGTCTTTAACTTCTAGCTTCCAGAATTGTGAGAAGACACATTTTTGTTGTTTAAACCACCCAGGGTACAGTAGTTTGTTATGGCAGCCCTAGCAAGCAAATACAGCCCCCTGTAGACATAGCAGACAAAGTTTGCAGAAGGGCCAAGCCAAGAGTGCAGCAGGTGAGATGATCTGGTTTTGACTGGCTTCTTCACTGGCTGCCCAGATTGGTGGTAGCCCTCTGGCTTTTCTAGTTCTTTCTTCTTCAGGCAGCTGCCAATCTCATCTTGTTTTGGTTGTTGGCCAAATAGCCACTATTATTGGTGGCTAACAAATAGAACATTTCTCCTCTTGTTTCCTTATGACAACCTAATCATATAAGCTACAGAATCTCAGCATCACAAGCATGTCTGGTCCCGCCCTCTGGAAGCTTGTATTCTGCGGGGGAGAAGGTCATGGTGATCATTTCACTGCAGCATAGTAAGTGCAATGCTAGTGGTCAGCAGAGGGATATGGGACCACAGAGGAAGGCAATCTGAGCCTGCCTGGGGAGGTCCTGGAGGGCTTCTTGGAGGTGATGGCAGAGCTGGAAGTTTGTTACTTCTGTGAAGATAGGAACCTGGTCTTGTTCACCTGCCTTTGCCCGTGGAATCTGACACAGTGCTTTGTATTATAGTGAGTGCTCATCTGGATTTCCCCAGTGGCTCAGCAGTAAAGAATCCACCTGCCAATGCAGGAGATGCAGGAGACGTGGGATCAATCCCTGGGTTGGGAAGATCCTTGGGAGAAGGAAATAGCAACCCACTCCAGGTTTCTGGCTTGGGAAATCCCCATGGACAGAGGAGCCTGGAGGGCTACGGTCCATGGGGTTGCAAAAAGTTGGACATGACTTAGTGACTCATCAACAACAACAGTAAGTGCTCATCTAGGTTGTTGGGTGAATGACCCTCTTGAAGTGCCTCCCAGCTTTATGAGTCTATGATTTTGCCTTCTTAGAGGCCCACAGCAGTAAGATGGTGGAGGGTGCTACTGGCAGACAGCACGAGGGATGAACAGAGACGGGGTTTGCCATATGCAAAGTCACTTATGAGCAATTAAACTGGGAGGAGGGTGGAGAGCATCATGAGTGTCCTTTCCATCTCGGCGTCTCTGGGAGAATCCTCAGGCGTAACAACAGGAGCCCAGCCAATGCACCTGCCCCACATGCATGATCAGAGGCGATGTCTCCCTCTCCACAAAGCAAGGGCTGGTCAAGCCCCCTTGCAGCTGTTTCCCGTGGAGAGGAAAGCCCCTAAGTTCCCAGGCAGTGTAAACTGCCCGTGTGTTTATACAATATGCCCCATGGCCTGAGAACATGACAACGCCTCAGACGCACAAACTGGCAGCTGGTGCAGCGGGGATTCAGGGTGCTTGGGAGCGAGAAGGAGGGCGTGGGAGACAGGATGCTTGAATGCCAAATCAGCGTGGCTCTCCTCTGGAGAACACCCAAATGGATCTAAAACTGAAGCTTGGAAAATAACAAACATCCAAGCCTTTTGAAACCCAAGTTGTGCCCAGACATCTTTTAAAGCCGAGTGGCTGACCCCCAGACGGTGCGCTGAGAGGGTGGGCACGGACACTGCCCAGCACCCTGGGGGCAGCTTCTGCTCCCTGCCCGAGGTCTGCGGGAGCTTCGCTAAACGCCCACCTGCCTGGCTGTTGCAAGAGGGAGCGGAGAGAGCCCACTGGTGAGAGGGCGGGAGTCAAGGAGGGTTCTCTCTCTCTCCCTGTAGGGGGGTGTGGTGCCTTCAGATGAGCTGTTTTGTTTCACGCTGAGCTGAGCTCACCTGGGCGATGACCTTGTGACAAGAATACCCGGCTGAGTCCAGATCAGCAAAGGGAGGACAGGAAGAGGAAGAGGAAGACAAGCGGAGGCAGCCATGCGGAGCAGTGACTGGCAGAAACCTAGTCACAACTGCTGGTTAGCATCGTCTTTAGTCCTTCAACCAAAGTTGATAAAACTTGGATAAGGGCAAGTCCTTTAGTTAATCTCTCAGTCTCTCAAAATGCTGGTTGAGACCCTAGGGAGCCTAAGACAGGGGCATTGGAGTCCCAAACTCTGTCTGAAATATAAACCCACCCTGAGGCTGCCCTGGGGCTGGAGCCCTTCAAGGCACCGTGTTAGTTCAACATCTTCAAGGGCTCAATGGGACTTGGGAAGTGCTGGGGGACCAGCTGCCTCAAAAATCTATTTTAAGAGAATTCACTGGAGGCCCAGTGAGGCTACCGATCTGGGGGAAATCTGTGGTAATAGTAATAAAATTAAAAAGAATGACGATTAGTTACTGAGTGATCTGCTCAGGTGCTGTGTGGGGTGTCACAGCAGCTCATTTAGTCCTGTCGAGACCATTAGGATCCTCTTTCTACATTTGAGAAAATGAGGTTCAGAGAAGTCAAATGACTTTCTCAAGATCACAGATTATGCAGGGGAGCCAGAATGCAAATCCAGGAGCCCTAACCCGAAAGTCTGTGGGTCAGTGTGACCTCCTAGTGGGGAGAGACCTCCTGTCCCTTCAAAGGGTTCCAGGCTGGGAGCAGCCGTGAGTATTAAACTAGAATCAAGGTGTGCTCTGGATCTACCCGAAGGACTCCAAATCATTACGCTCCACTGGCCTGACTGACAACTTCTCGAATCTATTCTTCTGACCTGACCTCAGGAAGCCAGAGTCCCCCCAGGTCTAGGGTATGTATGTCTGGGGACTCCGAGTGAGGAACACACCTTCCCTAGGAGTCAGTGTAATCATATAACCAAGAAGAGGTTAGAGGGAGAGGGCGAGTCAGTTGTTTATACCCAGAGGCCAAGAAAGGAGCTGAGGAAGGTCCTATAGACTCAGTGTCTACAATTCCAACCCCCAACCAGGCCACACCTTAAGCTCCTCTCCAGCTTTCCCTTCCCCACACCTCCTGAGCCCTTCTCCCTTAACAGCTAGATGTCTTAGGTTGCCTGGAATGAAAAATATCCTGAAACTTAACAAAGGGAGCTGCCAGATTCTATCATACTTCCAACCTCTGGGCCTCTGGTTCCTCTACCTGGTGCCCCTACCTCCACCCACTACCCCCCAACTCCAACCCCCAGACATCCACTCCTTCCAGCTCTGTGACCAGCTGGACTTCCTTTCTGGAAGCCAGATTCTCTTTCTTGTTTAAAGTGAATGTGTCTTGGGAGGCTACTGGGCTACCCATCTGGGGAGGACATGCCTGGGTCCCACAGGGCAACAAGCCTTAACCCCAGTTCATCCCCTCCTCTTCCTTCCAGGAGATACGTGAGAAATCCCAGTCTCTCCTTCCCCAGCCTGACCTTGGGACATCAGGTCAGGAGGGTGTGATTCTTTTCATTAGTAAATTAAGGGGGAATCTCTAAACCTGTTACCTGTATGCTCCCAAGCCTTCTACCCAGTGCAGCCTCTTGGTCTCTGATTTCTCAGGAAACAGCCTCAAGGTGACAGCTGCTCCCTTGTATGACCAGGGAGAGTAGAGTGGAGAAGGAGAAGCCTTGGAGGAAGGAGGAGTGATCACCTCCTCTGGAGCCGGTGGAGCTCGCTGGGAATTAGCAAACCAGGCACGGGTTGTCCCGAGTCAGGCCGGTTCTGCTCTGTGCCCTGGGCAAGCATCTGAAGGCACCACCTCGGCTTCCCACTGGGTTCCGGAAGAATTAGTCCCTCTCTTTGGACACCTTGCAGCTGGCATGCCAGCTCAGAGCCAAGGCTTTGTGTGCATCACCATGAATTCTTTTAGCTGTCTCTCTTTGTTCTGTCTTTCCAGAGCTGTCTGCTCTCCTCATCCCAGGCCCCCCCAAAGACCCCCACCATTGGTTCCCTTCTGAGTTCTCGTCTCCCCCTCAGCCCTTAGAGCCAGGAAGGCGGCAGCATCTCCCCAGCCCTGGGCTCCAGGCTCCCTCTGCGAGGTAGGAGTTGGCAACCTATGCAAATCAGTTTTGCCTGGAGACCTTCTGAGAAGAAAGGGAAGCTCAGAGACCTTGATCTTCTTGCCCTGTGTTCTGGGAAGCTGTGTTTTTCTTTGCCTCTGCTTTCAAGCGAGCTGGATCTCATCACAGATATTGAAATGGGGTGTGATTCTGAGGAAGCGCCTGAGAAATGGGAACCTGGCTTGCCCGCTGCCTTTGAGGGTCGGTGGGGGGAGAACCACAAGCTCGTCCAGATCTTATCTCCTCAGGAAGGGGCAGGAAAACAACACAGCAAAACAGCTGCCGGCCGAGAACGCCACCCTGTGTCTTCACACCACACACCCACGTGCGGTGAAGTTGCCGTTTCCCATGAAGATGAAAGTGGAGGGTGAGGCCCGCTAGGGATTCCCTGAGCCCCGGATGGGAGGCTCAGCTGGGCGAGGAGAGACCATCCAGCGGTCCACGGGCTCGGACTCAGCACTCGGCACTCAGCACCCATCAGCTCCGCCTGCCTCCTCTCCCTGGAGGGACCTGAGAGAGGCTGGGCTGCTTCTGCTCTCTGGGGTGATGGGGCAGTCCATCGCCCCGCGCTTGTTAAATACCCACGGACTCTGCCAGGGCTCTGGGGAACCCAGTGAAATCCAAGATAGTCTTGGCCCATGGGGAACTTAGGGAAAAAAACCAGTGAGGAGACCAACCGCAGAGAGAGGAAAACTTAAATAACACACAACACACTCACATGCAGAAATAACATGCAGGAGCGGTTACAAGGTGGCACATGACTAATTGGCAAATTAAAGACACGTTCACTCTCGGTTTGCTCCCACACTGACATTTTGTTGAAGAACGGAACACGGGCTGCAGCTAGCTGAGCTGGGGGGGGGCGGTGGGTGCCCCGAGTGGGGCAGCAGGTCACGCTACAGCTACCTCCACAGGTCCCCTGTTACCCTGTCGAAGGGAATCGTTTTCCGAAAGGGATTCAGGGCCATGTCTGCCACCCTCTCAGGCGTCAGTAACATCCGCTCGCCTCTGCCCTCACTCTTTCCACTCCTGTGACACCTTTCCTTCCTCCACCATCCACTGCAACACACAGGAACACCCGCCAGCAGCAGCTTCTCTGTGTCTTGGCCTGGCCACTCTTTTCTCAGACCCTAGGATGAATTTCCATCAAATTATTCATAGGAATGCAGACAGAATTTGAATTAAATCGGTTTGGTAACAAATCCCAGCTCTGCATTCATTAGGCATGTGGCTGCGACTGTGGGCCTCAATTTCCTCATCTGTAAAGTGGGTACAAAAATGATATCTTTTTGTATTATTGTTTTGGGGATTGAAAGGGGTTATGAATGTGAAACACTTGGAGTGTGTTCCAAGCCTCTTGCTGTGTGGAAATTCACCAGGCTATGCCAAAGTGGTGTTTCTCAAACCTGCAAGTGCCTTCATCACGGGGGGATCTTGTTAAAAATGTAGGTTCTGATTCAGTAGAACTCAGTGGAGTTGGAAATTCTACATTTCTGGTAGGTCTCCCACTGATGCAGATGCTGCTGGTCCCAGGATCACATTGAGTAGTAGCAAGGTACTAAAAGACTTCTGGTTAGAATCTTGCATTTCCAGGATTTCCCTGGGTGTTCACTGCTTACACTGACTCCTGACTGCTCTGTATTTGGAACTCCCTGCCTCATCGTTCTGGACTCTGTTTTGTCCCATTCCTATTGCTGACTTTCTTGGGTCTTTGACCCCTTCAGTCTTCAACTCTACACTTCTCTCTGCTGGACTTTGCCCCCCTAGAGTGGCATTGATCCCACAGATACTCCCTTTTATTTATTTATTTTTTTGATATAATACTAATAAATCATGATGGTATGTGTGGTTGTCACACAGGATTCACAGGAGATTTAAGTTCACATTTGTCAACGTAAAGGATTCATGCTATTTAGCTTCTTCATGAATCTGTACCACGAAGGAAGAGCTTTTCGCCACATATTTCACTGAGGGAACTACAAGGATGATAGGCGTAATACTATGTGTCAGCTCATGGATTTCTAAGCATTGCTCACAATACAGATCTGATTTTCAACATCAGCGTTCTTTCAGTGTCCTTGAACAGCATTTGTTTTTCTGTTCAGTTCAGTTCAGTTCAGTCGCTCGGTCGTGTCCGACTCTTTGCGACCCCCATTGACCCGCAGCACGCCAGGCCTCCCTGTCCATCACCAACTCCCAGAGTTTACCCAAACTCATGACTATTGGGTCGCTGGTGCCATCTAACCATCTCATCCGCTGTCGTCCCCTTCTCCTCCTGTCTTCAATCTTCCCCAACATCAGGGTCTTTTCAAATGAGTCAGCTCTCCAAAAACTGGAGTTTCAGCTTCAACATCAGTCCTTCCGATGAACACCCAGAACGGATTTCCTTTAGGATGGACTGGTTGGATTTCCTTGCAACCCAAGGGACTCTCAAGAGTCTTCTCCAACACCACAGTTCAAAAGCATCCATTCTTCTGTGCTCAGCTTTCTTTATAGTTCACCTATATATTCCAGGCGAAGTTCAAGGGAAATTGTGATGCTCCACTGCCCTTGAAGGAGTCCACATGGAATGAAGAAGTACTGTGGGAAGTCTATTAGTAACCACCATGCCTTGGGTTGTTTTGTTCAAGTCGCTTCTGAGCCTTTTGGGGGAACCGACCTGAAGCCAGAGTCTAGCGGAAATACATAGGCTTTGAACATCGCTGAAGACAAACATTTCCTTAGGGAAAAATGCATTGCTTAGCTCAAGGTTTGTCTGGGAAATTCTTACACATCAGGAGATGGCTCCGAGCTGGATTTCCACAAAGGACATCCATGCAAAGGACAAGCCTGCAAAGCTCTGTGCACATCTACCCCC
>NW_011495045.1:5102128-5103865 GCF_000754665.1 Bison bison bison | reverse complement strand
TCCTGGGGTCCGCACCCCTCCACTGAGCCCACTGGATGCCGATCCTTGGGGACCCGGGAGCGCACCAGATACTCCCTTTTAATGTTTCTGGCTTCCTCTCACAAAATTCTCTTACGATTTGCTGGAAATCACCTTTGGCTAAAACTTATCCCATTTTCCTTTTCCCCTGGGCTCAGGAAGCTTACAGTTAACTTTACGGTATGTTTTATCAGTTCTCCCCCCAAATTTTATGATAAAGTTAGTTTCTTCCCACACCATGTCTTTTCTTCTTTTATGACTTGGTTCTTATATAATTTATTTCTTCGTTTTGCTGTATACATTGCTGTAGGCTAGCAGAGTGATCTTGGATAAGTCACTTAACTTCCCTGGGATTCAGTTTTCTCCCCTATGAAGTGGGGATAATAACAAACAGTACCTACCTCAAAAAATTTTGGGGACGATTAAATGAGTTAACATCTGTAGAGTTCTTAGAAGAGCGCTTGGCATATGGTAAGCACCACATGAGTGTTATTTATTGTTGTTATTTTATAAAGTGCTTCAAATCCTTTGACAAGCAAGATGGGTATAATTGTCATCACCATCATCAGCTATGTTGACATTAAAGTGCTATACAATAGACCATGAAATTATCTTATTATCTTGGAATACTTGAGTTATGGTATAACTTATAAGCTAGAAAGAAAGAAATTTAAAACCAATTAAGTTGTTTATAGTACTTATTTCTTATATTCTAAAATCAGGTAGTTCCAATGGAGAAATAGAGAAAACAGTCTTATGGACATGGGGAGAGAGGAGGAGAGGCTGAGATATATGGAAAGAATAACATGGAAACTTACATTACCATATGTAAAAGAGATAGCCAACAGGAATTTGCTATATGTCTCAGGAAACTCAAACAGGGGCTCTGTCTCAACCTAGAGGGGTGGGATGGGGAGGGAGATGAGAGGGAGGTTCAAAAGGGTGGGGATATATGTATCAGTTCAGTTTAGTTCAGTCGCTCAATCGTGTCCGACTCTTTGCGCCCCCGTGAACTGCAGCATGCCAGGCCTCCCTGTCCATCACCGACTCCTGGAGTTTACTCGAACTCATGTCCATTGAGTTGGTGATGCCATCCAGCCATCTCTTCTTTTGTCGTCCCCTTCTCCTCCTGACTTCAATCTTACGCAGCATCAAGGTCTTTTCCAAGGAGTCAGTTCTTCACATCAGGTGGCCAAAGTATTGGAGCTTCAGCTTCAGCATCAGTCCTTTCAATGAATATTCAGAACTGATCTCCTTTAGGATGGACTGGTTGGATCTCCTTGCAGTCCATGGGACTCTCAAGAGTCTTCTCCAACACCACAGTTCAAAAGCATCAATTCTTTGGTGCTCAGCTTTCTTTATAGTTCAACTCTCACATCCATATATGACTACTGGAAAAACCATAGTCTTGACTAGATGGACCTTTGTTGACAAAGTAATGTTTCTGCTTTTTAATAGGCTTTCTAGGTTGGTCATAACTTTTCTTCCAAGGAGCAAGTGTCTTTTAATTTCATACCTATGGCTGATTCATGTGGAGGTTTGACAGAAAACAAATTCTGTAAAGCAATTACAAAATTCTGTAAAGCATTTTTCCTTCAATAGAAAATTAAAGAAAAAAATCGGGTCTTTCCAACATGAGTGAAATGGAATAGAATTTGTCCTTCCAAACTATGTGTCTTTAAACCAGCACAGTCCATGGAGGTACCGTATAGCCTCCAC
>NW_011495045.1:5090887-5102028 GCF_000754665.1 Bison bison bison | reverse complement strand
TATAGCCTCCACCCCCCAGAGTGGGCTTTGAGCACTGCAGTCGTGCCTGAAGCAATTTTCTTGAACTTGTTGGCTTCTCTTTTGCCTGTGCTCTAGCGTTATAGTCCATGTGGCTCTTGGGCCTCACCTCTTAAAGCTGGCCCAACTCAATCTGTAAACTTAATGACTGGATCAGCTGAACTGAGATGATCCTGTTGCCTTCTTGGTCTCATGGTATTTCTGTCTGCTTCTGGAAATCAGTCTGTTGGCTTCCACTTGAACTCCTAGGACTTTATTAGGTGGCTTTCTGCGGTTTTCTCCATGCCCTCATGCTTCCCTCGTTCATTCCCTCCGTGAAATTTATTTTGTGTCTTCTCTGTCACTGATATAAGTCAGTAGGGAATGTAGAAATAAAAAAAGTTCTGGCCCTTATAGGGCTTTAGTTGGGGAAGAGAGAAAAATTAATGCATACTGTATACTCTATCTCCTTGCGACTCAAAGTATAGTCTGTGGGCCATGTTAGGTTGGAAATGGTGTCTAGAAAATCAAGTAGACATACTGAGGAGGCAGCTGCTTCCATGAGTTCAGATTTAAGCAAGATGTTTACTTGCATCTCTACCAACCACATCATTTCATAGTTGAACGATATGAGTTTGTGTGACATGAACAGGCCTTTAACCA
Source organism: Bison bison bison (assembly GCF_000754665.1). Lineage (NCBI taxonomy): Eukaryota > Metazoa > Chordata > Mammalia > Artiodactyla > Bovidae > Bison > Bison bison. Next base: position 5,101,368 of record NW_011495045.1, on the reverse strand, counting down.
AGGGCACACAATTAGTTGGTTGTAGAGCTTATTTTTGGTCTTTTCTGCTTGTGACACCCCATCTTTTCTTACACTATGTCTAGGTCAATGAATTACTAAGGCAAATTGGTTTATTTAGGGGAATTCCCAAACCTGATGGGGTTGTGGAAATTTAAGAAAATCCATTTCTGATATTTTCTGTTAAAAATTCATTTCCAAGTCAGAGGGCTCATGGGTTGGCTCCCACTAGGCAAACCCTGAATCTCTAATCATATGTGTCCTAAACAAGGAGCACTTAGGGGTGAGGCACAGTGAAGGGGCAAGTTCTTCTCTAAAACTCTGAAAGAGGGCTCTAGGCATACAGATTAAGAAAGAGTTTCAGAGAGATTCATAGATTCACATGCAAATAAGGAAATTGAGGCTTAGAGAAGTCAAGTGACTAATTCAAGGTCCCACAGCAGGTTAGCAGCTGGCCAGAGCCCAGAGCTAAGTCTCCCCAATCATGATAGAATTTAAGATCCGGAGTTGGAAGATCTAAGTTTGCCTCCCATCATTTCCATTAGCCAAGTTCCTTACCTTCTCCCATAGACTTCAGCTTCATCATTTGTAAATAAGGGTTCATCAGATGAAATGATTTACATAAGGTTGTTTTGTGAAATTGCCTTTTTTCCTACCATAACATATGGCATTCCTTATGCCAAAACTTCCAAAAGAGAGGAAATAATCATTATCGAAATTGTGTCTGCATTAGGACGAGGACACTGACTCGGGAGAGATGCATGAACTTCACACATGTATCCGGTCAACTCCTTTTTCAACTGTCTTCATCTCCTGTGTGTGTGTGCTCAGTCACTCAGCTGCGTCCAACTCTTTGCAACCCCATGTAGCCCACACGGCTCCTCTGCCTGTGAGATTTTCCAGACAAGACGACTGGAGTGGGTTGCCATTTCCTACTCCAGGAGATCTTCCCGATCTAGGGATCGAACTCACATCTCTTGTGTCTCCTGTACTGGCAGGTGGACTCTAACACTGTGCCACCTGGGATCTAGTCAACTCCCTTTTCAGCTCCTTTCAGCTCTTAAAGTGGTGATTTTTAAAACTTTCTCTTTTCCATCACCTCTTCCGTTGTTCTCAGAGAAACTATTGGCTGATGAATGAGAGTTCAATTTCCTATAACTACAGCAGACAAACATCTGTATAAACTTTCATCTTTCCCTTCTCCTGTTTCTGAACTGGCATTATCACACCCTTTCTTCCCGTGGTTAACTCCAATCTCCACGTAGACTTCATAACGCAACTCAGAAGTCATGGCACCTATCCTTATCCACCTTCCCTTGACTGATTGGCACCCATTCTGTTCTCCCAGAGCACCCTGTGTCTCCTCTACAGGCATGAATCCCATTGTCTTACATATTTGTTTACTTGGAAACCTCGCTCACTAGAATACAGGGATTCTATTTACTTCTGTATCTCCATGGTGTCTGGTACATATATGTTCTCACTAAATGTTTTTTGGATGAATGAATGTATGTGTGATGCTTACTTAGGTCACTGATAAAGATGACTTTATCAGTTTCTGTTTTATCATCCCTCGTGGGTTTGAATATCTTGGTGAGAGAAACGTCTCCAAGTTGCCTGGGCCCTCTGCACCTTCCAGCCTCAGGTGGAAATGAATGGAAACAGAGGTGCTCTCCTTGACTGCCCCACCGTGCACCCGTGCCTTGAGTCTGAAATCTTCTTGTGGATGGTGGAGGTGAAGATGTTGAGAATGGCTTCTGGAGGAGGCAGGCCTTCCCTGGCCAAGTGTTAGTCTTTATGAGATATTCATTTTACAGAAGAAAAGCTAAAGCACAGAGAAGTTAAATCAATTGTCCAAAGTCACACAGTTGATAAAGTCATGCAGTCACACAGTTTTCTCAGCTGTGAGCCTGCTCTTCTTTCTCCTGCTGGGAACCTTCCCTGAGGTGCTACAGCAGCCTCTGCCCTTAAAAAAATCTCTCCCCAGGGCCAGTGAGTCAGGCTTATGGGCCTCTGAGTAGGTGGTGGTAATTGGTATTGATGATTGGTATCAAAGCAACCAAGAGACCCAGGCAGTGGGGGATGGAGGAGAGACCTATGAGAAGGGGATATGGCTGGCTTATTGCCTCCTCCCACCCTGTCAGTCAAGTGTGAGCCCAACCCCAGTGACTCTGTGCACCTATTTCCATCTGTCCTCCAGATGCCCTTCTGGGGTACCATAAGAGCTTAGAGGTTTTGGATGGGGAAGGCTGAGTGTTATAAGAGCCCGACCTCAGCAGAGGTGAGACTGCAGTGGATATGTGAGACATTTAATGTTCTTTCACTGCCCTGCCAGCACCTCTTTGCCCCAGCACTGTTCTCTGGCTCTGGAGGCCTTCCTCCCTCTCCCTTTCCATCCTAATTCCCCCTACACTACACTCTTCCTGCCTGCTGACCTGCATCAAAAGTCACACATCCCAAGGAATAAACAGGGTGGTTGAGAACTTGAACTCTGGGGGCAGTCTGACCCAGATGTGAACCTGGCCCCATCATGGACTACTGTGCAAGCTACTCACCCTCTCTGAAGATTAGTTTTCTCATCCAAAATATGGCAAATATTATCCACTCATGGAGTTTTGTGAGGATTATATTAGATAATGCTTACAAAGGGCTTAGCATATTTTGAGCTCATAACAATTAGTGACTCCTGTTGTTTTATAGCTATATCTTTTTCAGATATACCTTAGAAATAACCACTCTTTCCTTGCTGTTATTAAAGAACATTGTAACAATAATATATAGTAATTGTAATAACAGTTTATATTATAATAATATGCTGTGTATAGGATATATGCTCTAAAGTATATGTGGATATCGGAGAAGGCAATGGCACTCCACTCCTGTACTCTTGCCTGGAAAACCCCATGGATGGAGGAGCCTGGTAGGCTGCAGTCCATAGGATATATACTTATATGGTATTAATATAACTGTATATAGTGTTACTATATATAATGTATACCATATATACCAGTATATACTATCTATAGTATATAGATATATATATGCTGCTGCTGCTAAGTCGCTTCAGTCGTGTCCAACTCTGTGCGACCCCATAGACGGCAGCCCACCAGGCTCCCCTGTCCCTGGGATTCTCCAGGCAAGAATACTAGAGTGGGTTTCCATTTCCTCCTCCAATGCATGAAAGTGAAAAGTGAAAGTGAAGTCACTCAGCCGTGTCTGACTTGTAGCGACCCCATGGACTGCAGCCTACCAGGCTCCTCCGTCCATGGGATTTTCCAGGCAAGAGTACTGGAGTGGGGTGCCATTGCCTTCTCATATAGATATATATACTGGCATATATATCTATAGATAGTATATACCATTATATATTTAGCAACATATAAATATACAATATAATATGATAATAATAATAGCAACTAACTTTTATTAAATGCTTATTATGTGCAGATGTTTTTCTATGAGCTTTATATGTATTAATTCACTGAATCCTCTCTAGATGGGCATAATTATTAGCCAGATTTTATAGACTAGAAACTGAGGAGCAGACAAGTCAAGAAACTTGCTTAAGAATATAAAGTTAGTAAAGAGGAAGAACAGCATACTAATACTAATACTGTGGCTCCAGTGTTAGAGTTTGCTGTGTGTACTTTGCCCCCGTCCCTGGCCTGTAGGTGCCACAGGTGTGTGCCTGTGTTTGATTCATCTTTGTAGCCTCCCCAGTGCCTTGCTCCAGATTTGCATTGGTTCTGGGTGCCTGTATAAAGGAGATGCCATGAGTGAAAACACCAGCTCTTCAGTAGCTGACTGCCCAGGGAGGAAGGGTGCTGGCTTTCTGGTGCCCACGTGCCCACACCCAGGTCCTAGTTCCCAAAGCCCCCTGGCACATGTCTGGCCTAGCTAAGCTGGCTATATCTGAGCTTGGCAGCAGATTTTTATCCCCAGGGAAAAGCACTTAGTATATACCAGGTTTTCAATAATGGGGCAAAAGGACCATCAAACTAATTAGAGCAAGAAAAATAGAGGTTCGTTTTGCAGCTAGGGACTGTGTTTGAGAAGCAAGCAGAGGCAAGATATAGGGCAGGCATGGACTGGATTACGTGGGGGTTGGTCCGCCTATGAAGAGAGATGATCCTCAGGAGTCTATCCAAAAGAAAAATCTACTGGGGCCAGCGAGGCCCTGCTGAGCCATCTGCCCCTGCCCCTCTCCAGCAGAACCTGAGGTCATCTGGGGACCACTTTCTGCACCATTATCAAAAGCCGAAATTGTGTGGCCAAGTGAGTATAGCATTGCTAACAAGTCACTTAAGTCTTCTGATTTTATTTTTTCTCTTTTCAGTAGTGAAGATGATAATAAAATCTGTCTCCTGAGTTTGTTGGGAGAAAGTGAAACATTTTCATTGTGAAAAGTGGTAAAAATACTTTATATCTACAGAATGTTTTGATAATAATAAAAATCATAGCAATAATAACATCTAACCTGTACACAGCACTTGCTATATGCCAGGAACTCTTCCAAGTGCTTTTCATATATGAATCCTCACAACAGTCTTTATGAGATATTCATTTTACAGAAGAAAAGCTAAGGCACAGAGAAGTTAAATCAATTGTCCAAAGTCACACAGTTGATAAGTAGTATGGCCAGCATTCAAAAACAGGCAGTCTGGGTCCAAGTCTATGCTCTTAATTACCCTTTGGTGAGGATGAATGAGAGCATTTATAAAGTATGCCTGCATCCATCATCTCAGGTAATCCTCTCTGCTCCCTGCACAGCACAACTCCTTGGAACTGGGGAAATGGGCAATTCTTTACGCTGAACTGAATCTGTCTGCTGGAGAAATATCCTGAGTCTGCTACAGGTCCCAAAGCCTGGGAAAGCTTGCTTGATGCCTGCAGAAAAATATCGAGGGTCATCTTTATTGTTACAAGTATAACAGATAATCTCCAAACTCTCTGGGTTCCCATGGTTCTGACATTTCAGTGCTGGCTGTGGCTGAGTGGAGGTTCCTCAATAAATCAGAACACAGGTATTCATTTGGCACCTATGGCATGCCCAGCATAGGGGCATGGGGGCATACTGTGTAAATAAGCAGGGTATGATCTCCATTTGCAAAGCGTTAGCAGCCTAGTAGGGAGGATCAAACAGATGAAACAATAGATCAATTAATAAATAAGATTCAGTAATTAATAAACACATTAAGTAATAATGTGATAATATAAAATCATTTTTATTGACAATGAGACCACAGGAGATGAATGGAACATGTCACTAACTGTGTCTCATTCATCTCCTGGTCTTTTTCTCAAAGATATGAGTTTTTGCAGAGACACGTATGCAACCTGACTGGCCTGTCCTCCCTTTCCAGGGAAGAAAAGAAAATTCCGTATAGAAGAACATTCTTCTTCCAGCCACTCATGCCATGTCACCAAAATGTATCTTTGTCTTTTCCTATTTTTTTTTTTTAGCATAGATGGTAGAGAAGTCATTATGAGGAGTCTGTTATGCCTGTAATAACTGTCATATGACATTAGAAGAGGGGACTGGAAGTTGAGGGGTTGAGTAAGAAGGTGCTCTTCCTTTTCCTCCTTTTGTGGTGTGCGCCAGGAAACTTGAATCTCCTTCCTAACCCTGGAAAAGTAGGGTGCTTCAGCCAGGTCACCATCTGAAATCTTTGGGGAACTTCAGCCCTTTATCTCCTAGCTGGGTGACTATAGGCAAGTTACCTAATCTCTTTCAGCTTCATTTTTTCTCTTCTGTACAACAGATACATAAAAATGAATGTGAGGATGGGAACTTCCCTGGTGATCCAGTGGCTAAGACTCCAAACTCTCAGTGGGGCCAGAGTTTGATCCCTGGTCAGGGAACTAGGTCCCACATGGCACAGTTAAAGCTCCTGCATGCCGCAAGGAAGATCCCGAGTGCCGCAATTAAGGCCTGGTGCAGTCGAATAAGTAAATATTTTAAAAAAGTGAACATGAGGACGAAGTGAAATAATTAGCAGAGTGCTTATTGTAGTGAATGGTACATACATTTTTCAAAGATGATATTTTTTTGTTAACAGCTCTACTACCAATACCCTCAACCATTATCACCACCATCACTGGCCCCACCATCATTAGCCGTATCATTGCTATCATCTACATCCTCCTCCTCCTCTTCCTCATCATTGCCATCATCACTATCATCATTATTATCAGTAGCAGCATCGCCATCATCTAAGCAGTACGTTCCCATGTCCCTTGTCTTTGTTGTTGTTTTTAGTCTCTCATTCATTTCTGACTCTGTGAGACTCTGCGGACTGCAGCTCGCCAGGCCTTCCTGTCCTTCACCATCTCCTGGAACTTGCTCAAACTCATGTCCATTAAGTTGGTGATGCCATCCAACCATCTCATCCTCTGTCATCCTCTTCTCCTCCTGCCTTCAATCTTCCCCAGCATCAGGGTCTTTTCTAATGAGTTGCTCTTTGCATCAGGTGGCCAAGTATTGTTGCTTCAGCTTCAGCATCAGTCCCTCCAATGAATATTCAGGGTTGATTTCCTTTAGGAAAAGGAAATCCCTTCTCTTAAGACCTTTTAAAATGATTATTTGGCCAATATGATCAATATCAACTTTTCCTCACATGACAATGGCTTAATTTGTCATCCCTCTCATATGATCTCTTTATTCAAATTTTCAGTGATGAGGGATTGACTTACTGAAAATGGATGGACCTTTGGATACTCCTCAAATTGCCTCTTCTGCAGCTGTTAGATCCGTTCCCAAGATAAATTCTTTCACAGTTCTCTGTTTCCCGTGAATAACAATGGAGACAATGCAGAAAAAGGAGACCTTAGCCCACTAAAATTATTTCCCTTTTCTCCACTAAATACAGTGTCCTGGTGAAGAGAGGACACTTCTTTTCAATTTTAGCCCCTAATAGTGGGAGTGCCTGGAGGAGAACAACAGAAATGTTTGAGGTTGTGATTCTGAAGCAAAAAAAGCAGAATTAATTTCCTTTGGCTTCTCAAGCAGATTTCTATGTACACAGTTGTGTTGCATTTTTGGAACCTGTGGCTGTACTTTGAGGGTTCCTGAAGGAGAGAATTACCTGTGCTGTATCCAGAGTCAAGAGTTCACATGAGTATGGATATAAACACCATTCGAAGACTCCACAAGAGAAGCCCTGCCCTGGAAAGATGTTTATTTGGTAATTGAGACGGGAAGGGGGACTCATTCTGCAATTTTTGCTCGGGGGCTCTCCTGTAAAGTTCCACTCTGCAAAGAGCTGCTCAGTTCCGTTGAATTTCTTCACCAAGTCAACACGAATGGCAATGTGGTAATGAGTGCAGAGACATTTCCGATGTGGCATTTCTTTTCTTGCCTTTGAATAAAAACACAGTCAGACCTTTGTGTACAATACGGATTCTGAAAGGCCATGGAAGGCAGAGTGGGAGGACCTCTAAGGCATCCCAGGGGAACATTGAGCACAAACACAGCAGAGGCCAACTTGCCTCAAGGCTGGGAGACCGAGGGCTTCTTTGCAGCAACCCTGCTCTTCCTACACACTCAACTGAAAGGAACTGGAAGGCAGCCCCTTGGCATGGACATGAGGTTTGATCCATTCATCCATTGAACAAATATTTATTGAGTGTCAGCTAATGCCAAAGCTATTGTAAGTACTGAGGATTCAACAGTGAGCAAAGTAAGGCAAAAATCCCACCTGACATAAATTCGCTTCTCAGATTGGCTTAATATTGTGGCTGTGTTCTCTCTGATTATATATGTAACATATTACATGTACGTATATTCATATATATAACATATATATGTATATTCTTAGATTTTGTATGTAAATCTTAGATTTCTTGGGTTTATATACAAATAACACATAATAAAAATATAAATAAAATATTTTAAAATATATTTTCTTAGATTGCATATTCCAAGAACTTAGAGGTTGAGTTTATTTATAATTGTCTGCATACAAAGCTTGGAATCACTTCATTCAATCACCCAACACATTCTTTCTGAATGTCTACTCTGAGGTAGACGATGGGGATACAGTGATGAATAAGATAGAACATCTCTTATACAAATTATAGTGTAATTTAGTGAATATGGAGACAAAGATAGTGATGCTATGGCTTTGCGCATTTCATTCAGGTTTAATGATGTACAAATTTAGTCTTGTTTAAAAAGATATGCCTTACATCCAAAGTGTAATGCCATATTCATTGCTAGTTGACACATTTTCAGCTTTGACAGCTTTCCCCACATCTTATATGGTCTATTTTTTAGCTTTTTATTTAGAGGTAATTTTAGTTCTATAGAAGAGTTGCAAAAATTAAGTACAGAGAATTCCTCAATACTCTTCACCCAGCTTCCCCTAATGTTAAGATCTTATATAACCATGGCATATTTATCAAAACTGAGAAATGAACATTGGTATAATTATAATGCTATTAATTAAATTATAGACTTTATTTGCATTTCACCACTTTTTCAATTAAAAAAATTTTTTTTCTGTACCAGGATCCAATCCAGGATACCTTGTGGCATTTAATTATCATGTATCTTTAATCTCTTCTGGTCTGTGACAATTTCTCAGTCTTTCCCTGTTTTTATGACTTGGACAGTTTTGAAAAGCACCATTCAGGCATTTTGCAGAAGGTCTCTGAATTTGGTTTTCCTGATGTTTCCTCATAATTAGACCAGAGTTATGGATTAGGAGGAAGAATGTCACAGAGATGAAGTGACTTTCTCATCTCATCAAGGGTGCACAACATCTACATGACTTCTTACTGGTTGTATTGACCTTGGTCGCTTGCTGACGGTGGTGTCTGCCAGTTTTCTCCACCGTAGTTATTCCCCGCTTTATATCCTCTGCATGCTAGAAGTTAATCACTCAGGCTGTACTCACGGGGACAGGGGATTAATCTACCTCCTGAAAGAAGGCTTCCTTTCTTCTTCAGTTTTCCTCACGTGTCCTGCCTTTTGAATTAAGGTTTTTAGGGACCATGGTTTTATTTCCTCTTTAACTGACACCAAAGTTTATAAATTGAATCTCTTTGCACAGGACTTTGTTTAGAAAATCCTTCTTCAGTTTACACAAATTTTTATCAGGGAGGGAGAGAATGTTTTCACTGAAGGGTTCTGAAGTTCTTGTTACTTATAAACTAACTCCAGTATTACAGATGAAACACTTTTTCTTCAGTTTAATGCAGTTTTACAAGAAGCTTATTGTATTTTACGGTAAGTGGCTCAGTAACTGTTCAATAGTGGAATCAGAACTCTGGACCTGTGTGATAAAAGAATCATTTCACTGAACCTCCTCAATTTACAGATGAGAAAACTGAGACCCTGCAAGGAGGCATGGGTTTTCTTTTTCTTTTTTTTAATTGAAGTATAGTTGATTTATACTATTAGATTAATTTAGGTATACAATATAGTAATTCAATATTTTTATAGATTGTTCTCCATTTAAAATTATTACAAAATAATGGCTCTATTTCCCTGTGCTGTCCAATGTATTTTTGTTGTTTATTTACATATAACTTGTGGCTTCCCTGATGGTTCAGATAGTAAAGAATCTGCCTGCAATGCGGGAGACCCAGGTTTGATCCTGAAGAAGGGAATGGCAACCCATTTCAGTATTCTTGCCTGGAGAATTCCCTAGAAGAGAAGTCTGGTGGGCTACAGTCCATGGGGTCACAAAGGGTCAGACACGACTGAGCAACTAACACTTTCACTCTCACACTTCTTTGTCTCTTGATTTCATCTGTCTATCTCACCCCTCCCTCTTCCCTTTCCTCACCAATAAGCACTAGTTCTCTGTATCTTTGTCTGTTTCCGTTTTGCTCTCTATATATTCATTTATTTTTTCTATATTCCACATATAAGTGATTATATGGAGTATTTGTCTTTCTCTGTTGACTGATTTCACTAAACATAATGCTCTCTAAGGTCATCCATTTTGTGCAAATGGAAGAATTTTACTCTTTTTTTTATGGCTGAGTAATAAAAACCAACTGAGATATCACCTCACACCTATCAGAATGGCTGTCATAAAAAATGACAAACCCTGGGAGATGGTGCAAGACAGGGAAGCCTGGCATGCTACAGTCCATGGGGTCACAAAGAGTTGGACACAACTTAAAGACTCAACAACAAGTCATCAAAAATAATACAAATAAAGAATGTTGGCAAAGATGTGTAGAAAATGGAACCATAAATATACTGTTGGTGAAAACGTAAAGTGATGCAGTCACTAGGGAAAGTAGAATGGAGTTTCCTCTCAAAATTAAAAATGGAGCTACCATCGGTTCAGTCCAGTCGCTCAGTCGTGTCCAACTCTTTGCGACCCCATGAATCGCAGCATGCCAGGCCTCCCTGTCCATCACCAACTCCCAGAGTTCACTCAGACTCACGTCCATCCAGTCAGTGATGCCATCCAGCCATCTCATTCTCTGTCATCCCCTTCTCCTCCTACCCCCAATCCCTCCCAGCA
>NW_011495045.1:5081024-5090787 GCF_000754665.1 Bison bison bison | reverse complement strand
CCTTGCAGTCCAAGGGACTCTCAAGAGTCTTCTCCAGCACCACAGTTGAAAAGCATCAATTCTTCAGCGCTCAGCCTTCTTCACAGTCCAACTCTCACATCCATACATGACCACTGGTAAAACTAGACAGACCTTTGTTGGCAAAGTAATGTCTCTGCTTTTCAATATGCTAGGTTGGTCATAACTTTTCTTCTGAGGAGTAAGCGTTTTTTAATTTCATGGCTGCCGTCACCATCTGGAGTGATTTTGGAGCCCCCAAAAATAAAGTCTGACACTGTTTCCACTGTTTCCCCATCTATTTCCCATGAAGCGATGGGACCTGATGCCATGATCTTCATTTTCTGAATGTTGAGTTTTAAGCCAACTTTTTCACTCTCCACTTTCACTTTCATCAAGAGGCTCTTGAGTTCTTCACTTTCTGCCATAAGGGTGGTGTCATCTGCATATCTGAGGTTATTGATATTTCTCCCGGCAATCTTGATTCCAGCTTGTGCTTCTTCCAGCCCAGGGTTTCTCGTGATGTACTCTGCATATATGACCCAGTAATTCCACTGCTGGGTATATATCTGAAGAAAAGAAGACACTAATTTGAAAAGATATGTGCACCCCAATGTCCATAGCAGCGTTATTAGCTAAGATATGAACTGGAGGGCTTCCCTGGTAGCTCAGTCAGTAAAGGATCTGCCTGCAATGCAGAAGACCTGGGTTCAGTCCCTGGGTTGAGAAGATCCCCTGGAGAAGGGCATGGTAACCCACTCCAGTATTCTTGCCTAGAGAATCCCCATGGACAGAGGAGGCTACAGTCTGGCTACAGTCCATGGGGTGGCAAAGAGTCAGACACACAAAGAGTGACTAGACACAGCACATATGAACTGAAGTGCAACCTAAGTGCCCATCAACAGATGAGTGGATAAAGATGTGGTATATCTATACAGAGGCATGGCTTTTCTGAGGCTGTTCAGCTGGTCAGAGGGGTTCTCAAGGATCTTTTCCCCTGGATGTTCTGCACCCACACGTTCCCCCCTGGTCTAGGGTCTTCGGGACTCAATCCCTGCCCTTCGTTAAAATCTCTCAGGAAATGATAGGTGCTTCTTCACACTAGCATGTAAATCACTGATTCCACTTCTGCTTCAGCCCTTTAGAGAGACGATTGCCTCTAAACAAGGATAAATGTTTACTTGTCATTCTCAGCCTTGGCTGTGCGTCAGCATCCCTGGTGGTTCACTGAGAAATGAAGAAGTCCAGGCCCCACTGGAACCCTGAAACGTTAAAAGTCATCACAGGTGATCCTCATGCACCCCCAGGTCTGGAAACTAGCCCTGGTTGAGTGAGAGGTTGTGTGTGTGGTTCCTGGACCAGCATCATCAGCTCTGCCTGGAACTTAGGAATGCAGAGCTGGGGGCCTGAGCCAGGCTCCCTGAACTGGAGACTCTGGCAGTGGGGCCCAGCCAACTGTCTTTTGTTAAATCTTCCAGTTTAATGTACCAGCTAAAGTTCCACTGCTTTCAAGCAAAAGGACTATGGTCTAATTGGTACATTTGATCAGGAGTTGGGGAAACGTGGAAGGAGGCCAGGGGTGCCCTCTGAAACCACACTGAATAAATGCGGGGGCTAGTTTGTGGACACATAAAGATACCTCTGGTTATTTTTTCATCAATTGACTGAAGCTGTCTGAGATTCATAGACCATTAGCCATGTTAGAACCTTTTCTTCCAATAGAAGGGCAGTTTTACTTAAAGTGATAGCAACATAGTGGGTAGCAGTATTGATCGGTGGTGGTCATGTTGGTGGTCATGACTGGCCCCCTTCCTTCCTCTTGTCCCCCACAAGCCATAGACCACAAGTGAGGCTGATGGACAGGGCAGAGGCAGAGAATAAGGTAGTGATAGGGGAAGTAAATGATTTGATTTGTGAAGCTAAATTGGACTAAATTAGAGGCGATGGAACTCTTCTGTACAGTATTTCTTTAATCATAAACTTTATCTCAAAACCAGTGATTCTAAAGTGCTCATGTGAAGGGTAATGTCTTCATGGCCTGAAGTTTGCACATCCTGAGCATTGGCTGAAATGTGAGGGTGTTTCAGTTTTATTCAACCACTTGGTACTGGGTTTATATTGATGAACAAAAGGGACATGTTCCGTAGCTTCAGGGAGTAGGATAAAAAATAAGTGCAAAGACTGTTAATGAAGAGGAGACATAGGAAAGACATGGTGTGAGCAACTGGCAGTTTCTCTGACCTTAGGTCTGGGGCACAGGTAAGTCCTCTCTGGGTAAGTGATGTTTAATCTGAAAACTGAAGGTTTAAGAGTAATTGACCAGGTGAAGGCATGCAGAGGAGGGAAGGAAAGAGTGAAAAGAACATGAAAGAGCAGAAGAGCTCATGTGAAAGCCTCAAATCGAGAGAGGGCATGATATGAAAGTTTTAAGAACTGCAAGCCAACGATGCCAATCCTAGAAAGCACAGGCCGCCTGATAGAAGGTGAGGTGAGAAAGGCAGCAAGTCCAGATCCCCGAGGGCCTAGGAAGTTAGATGAAGGATTTGCACTAGGGCCTAGGGGTGATTGGAAGCCTATGAGAGGTTTAAAGAGGACAGTGGAAGAAGATGACAGATTTGCATGAAAAATAAATCTCTTGGCTGCATTTTGGAAAGTGGATTGGAAGGGAGAAGAGGGGGTGCTGGGAGCTGGGAGGTGTGTGTTACACAGACCAAACTTATGAATGTTTGCTTAGGAAAAATCTGAAGAGAACTAGGAAATTATGAGATTAAAGTTGTGTTTGTGCTTATATGCTTTTTTCAGTTTTGCTTTTTGCATGGAGCAGGTTTATGGCAGCTGTCTTCAAAAAGTGCATAAATATCTAACATGTGATGGCCCTAGACAGTGCCGAGGTGACATAACCAATGCTGGTTAAATACTAGCTGCTTGCAAAGCACAATAGAAAACGTGGTGCTAGGCATTATGGGGGATTCCAGGAAGACTTGGTCTTTGCCTACAAGAAACCAACAACTGAGTTACGGAAATAAACAGAAACACTTCAGTGTCCATGGAAAATTTGAGCAGTAAGGGGTGATCACAACTGAGAAAGGAGTCATACACTCCAAAAGGAGTGTTTGAAGTAGTTTCACAGAACACGTAGGTCTCAGGCAAGGCTTTGAGGATCTTGGGAAGTGAGCAAGCCGACAAGAATGGGGGGGACATTCCAGGTCCGGGGAGTAGGAAGAGCAATGTGTGCAGTGATTGGATCCACATTTGTGGTTTCAGCTTGTCTTGGTTTTTAGGGAAAGTCGATTCAACCTCAGACGTAACAGCAAAGCACACTAGCTTTTGGCAAAGAAGAAGGGAGTGGTGAATGTTGCCATCTTAATTACTGGTCAGTTTTCTGCTAAACGTGCTGGAACGGCGGCAGAGCAGGGCCTGTGGGGGGACTTGCTGAAAAGGCGTTTGGGGTTGACTTGAGGCCTGGGAAGGGTGGGTGGGCAGCTTAGACTTTGCCACAGAGGAGCACGTGGGCCTTCCCTAAGTGACCAGTCAGCCCAGAAACCTGTGTGCTCTGGTTTTTAGAGCATTACCTGATACCAAGGCAGTTTAGAAGTTACATCTAACAGAAGGGGACATTTCTGAAGCTCACCCCTCACTGTCCCAGAAGCCCAAGTGCACTGACCCTTCACACTGACAGAGTCTGCTCTTGAGTGGGAAGTTCAGCTTCTCTGAGGGGTAGATTCGGCTCTGAGTTGCCCTCACGTTTCAGGGACAAGTTGCTACTTCATGGCCACCTGCCACTGTCCTGGGCCGGGAGTGAGGTGGTTGAAGAGCAGAGGGCCAAAAATGGAACCCTGTAACAAAAGAGTCAGGTCTGAGCCAGGCTGAAAGAAGACAGGCATGTCTCTGAGGGGGCTCCTGGAAGACGCCTGTTGCAGCCAGTGGGCCAGGGTGAGAGACTGTGCCAGGTGATCGGGTAATACAGGGGGTGTCTCAAGGTCCACAAGGTGAGCTCCAAGAGGATGTCAAGGGGCTAGCCTTTCCAAATGTGTGCTTTCTGTGCAGATGCCCTGGGGCTGCCTGGACTGAGGGATGGGGAAGCTAAAATATGGGGAGACCCAGAGACAGCCTATAGACCCCACCCCATCTTCCCTGGAGCTGGTCCTCTTCCATTTGTTTTATGGGGATCTGCTTAACAATTCACTAGGGGATTAGAAAAGGACTGTGATGATAGAAATCAGTTAGTGAAGTGAAAGTCGCTCAGTTGTGTCTGATTCTTTGCGACCCCATGGACTATACAGTCCATGGAATTCTCCAGGGCAGAATACTGGAGTGGGTAGCCTATCCCTTTTCCACCGGATCTTCCTGACCCAGGCCCAGGAATTGAACCAGAGTCTCCTGCATTGCAGGCGGATTCTTTACCAACCGAGCTATCAGGGAAGCCCAGAAATCAGTTAAACTTTTATCAGTTAAATGACTTTCCACAATATGCTGTTTTGGTTTCTGCTTGAAAAAATGTCCCCCAAAGAGGAGGGTGCTTTTTGAGCACCCTGATCTGCGATGCCCACTGGGGTGGCAGTGATGAGCCCCAGGACCTGCTCAGGGGTTGCAGGGGCCAGCAAGCGGGAGGGAGAGTCAGACAACTGCCGGCAGGAGGAGGAACAATGGGCCAGTGTGAGTGCGCCCGAGGGCCCACGGAGGTGACGGTCCACCAGGGCTGTGGAGGCGTGTTTGTCCAGGCAGGAAGCCACAGGGGATCCCGAGCCAGCCTGCCTTGGCACATCTCCTGACCACACCTGAGGCAGAGCCCTGGGTACCTTGAGGATGGCAGGAGCTGAGCTGGGAAGCCCGCCCCAGTCCACCTGGCAGGGCCAATTCGTCTCTGGTTTCCTGGTTACACTTGATTACCCGCCTCCCACCCCTGGTCCGCACCCCCACCAGCCCCCTGCTCTGTGCTCAAGTTGTCCAACCTTCTCTTTTTGTCACCTCAGAGTCTCACTGTCTGGGAGACACAGCTTGAGCAGGGGTGGAAGTGGGGCGCTAAGATCTAATGACAACTATCCAGGGCAAAGGGTCCCGCAAGGACGGGGGAGCCTCCTAGGTTCTCATTGACACAAGTGGAATAGATGGTTTTAGGAGCTCTTCACAGCTCTCCAATTGTGTGAAGACCCTTGGGCCAACACAGGTATAACCATATCTCGGTGGATAGTAGTAACTGTATGACAAGACAGTACCATTTTTGGTGTCGATGACTTGGGGAGGAGGCCTCTCAGAACAGGTGGTAGATTGGCATAATTATCTGTGAAAGAGCTGGGGTGAGCCCACATGGAGACAAATAGTGGAAATGAGTGGGCAAGTAGAGGTGGAACTTGGCTCTGGTGTTCATTTGAACATTGTGTATGGAAAAGACAGGGCCTGTGAGCCAAGGGAAAGAGTTGATCATGGTGAGTTCTGAAAGCCAGCGTGTTGGCTTGACTTCACCATAGCTGGTGTTGTACATGTATGTTTTACATATAACTAATCTAACGGTCACAGAAATGTTATCGTCTATGTACTCAGAGATGATAAGTAAACCTGCCCAAAGTTGGTGGAAGCAGGATCCAACCTAGGCTTCTGAGTCTGGACTCTCCATCACAAGTTGTAGATACGCCATTGCCCAGGTTGGATGCCTGCTCTCCCCAAAGTTCACAGCCAAGCCATGAGGGATGAAAGAGTCAGGCCAGGCCCCTCTTTTTTAGAAAAGACAGCTAGGTATTGTTGTCAGGAAGATGCCCTGGAGAAGGGCTTGGCAACCTACTCCAGTATTCTTGCCTGGAGAAACCCATGGACAGAGGAGCCTGGTGGGCTACAGTTCATACGGTCACAAAGAATTGGACATAACTGAAGCTACTTAGCATGCATGCATTGTAGAGGGCAACTGGGTAAGGCTGCTGCTGCTGCTGCTAAGTCACTTCAGTCGTGTCCAACTCTGTGTGACCCCATAGACGGCAGTCCACCAGGCTCCCCCATCCCTGGGATTCTCCAGGCAAGAACACTGGAGTGGGTTGCCATTTCCTTCTCCAATGCATGAAAGTGAAAAGTGAAAGTGAAGTCACTCAGTCATGTCTGACTCTTAGCGACCCCATGGCCTGCAGCCCACCAGGCTCCTCTGTCCATGGGATTTTCCAGGCAAGAGTACTGGAGTGGGGTGCCATTGCCTTCTCCGAACTGGGTAAGGCAGAGGTTCTCAAATGTAATCCCAGGACCAGAAGCTGCAGCATCACCCTTTGGAGCTTGGAAGAAATGCAAATTCTCTGGTCCTACCTCAGATCTACCACATTGCAAATCACGTGTCATGATTTTGACATGTGATAAAGTGAAAATCGCTAACTCGTCTCTGCCTTTGCCTGTCTAAATGACTGTGGGAAGGTAATTTCATCTCTCTGGTTCTGGTTTCCTCATCTTTAAAATGAAAGGCTCATTCCAGATTCATTTACTTTTTATTAATCCAACAGGTACCTACTATGTGACAGACTCTGAGACTACAAAGACACGTGGCCTCTAGAATGGGATAAAATGACAACCAGGTGGCTTGGGATCATCAATGGTCACCACTGTAGATTGAACCTGAGCTAATTCTTGCTGGAATAGTTGTCAGGAAGACTTTTTCTCTACACCTCCTCTTTCTCCTAGCTCAAATATATCTCCCCACTGTTGCGAAAACCACATTTAAAGGGAATATAACTCTGACCCTATTGCTTCTCAGTTAAAAATCTCCAATGGCTTCCTGTTGTCTATGCTTTCCAAGAGGATTGCAGTGAAGGGCCAGACTGCTTGAGATCCTTAGAAATGTCAGAGACCTCGACACAACTCTGCTCAGCACACATAAGCCTGCGTGATGGTTAGGAGGAAGGATTCCTGGCCAGCAGAGGTCCTAGGTTCTACAGCACACAAGTTCACGGCTGAAAGAAGGAAAGGATAAGATTCTTATGCAACATTTGGCAAAACTCTGCTCTTTCTTGGGGCTCATGTGACATTTCCCTGGACGAACCTGGTTAAGTTTCCTGACTGCATTTCAAAACCTACAAAACATTCAGAGCAGAAGAAAATGGATGCGATGGCTCAAGACTCATCACGGTGTGTTTTGTCTGATGTGGCAACTGGAGCCATTGTGCTCACCGATCAGCAGCCTGAATCAGGCCCCCAGGACTTGGGGACGGCAGTTAACCTTGATGGGCTGGGAATTTGTTCCGGTGCAGCTTCTACTGTCTACATGGTTGTCTCACCCTCTGAAGAAGAACAGGAGACTGGTATCGATGAATCTGTGATAGTTTAGTGACCACGTGCTCTACAACTGGCATTGTGCCAATTTTTCTGGATACAAAAGAAACCTGAGATGCTTCCCCAAGGAACTCAACATTTCTTCCTCCAGAGGAGGTTGTCTTCCAAGATTTCTGCAGCCCACAAACTTGTTGTCATCTGCACACCAGGCAAGCCGCACTCAAGGTGAGGTGGGTCTGGGACTGCTTAGCATCTGTCTGGAATTTGCTCTGAGTCTGAGCATCTTCCCATGAAGGCCACCTCACTGGTACAAAATAGTCCCATTGTTTCAGAAAGGTAAGTGTTCAGAGTTGGGTTCTTGGCTCCGCATGTAGGACTGGAAGCCTCTGGAATAAAGAAGGCAGGCAAGGATGTCTGGGTCATATTAGGTTCTAGGCTTTTGGGCTCAGCATCCCCTGGTAAAATCTTTTGTGGCATCCATGGCAGAGTGGGAAGCTCACCAGAGCCTTGACCCCACTTCCTGCTTATCTGACTGAGCATGGGCCTCCTTGAGTTCAGTTTCTACTTTTCCACTGTGAAGGCAATGGCTGGTGCTTAGTTGGTATTTGCTGAATGTAGAATATCTGGGTTTAATGTCATTGATGATTTTATCTGTATCCCTTAGCTGAACTCTTCTTACTGTTTTTCTAAATGTGACAGGTGTAAATACCAGGCTGGAGGCCTCAAGATGTTTATTTGAAGAGATTCTTTTTGATCCACTGCTTTTGCTGTTCTGATGAAAAGAAATTTGTGCTGACTGTCTCTCCGCCACCTCCGCCCCCTCCCCAACTCCCACTAGAATGGAAGCTCTTTGAAGTCAGGGACTTTACTTTCTTGTTTACTGGTATATCCTCAGTGCCAAATACACAGTGGATGACAACAGGGGGACAGCCAACAAATATTTGCTGAATGAATAGATAGCTGAATGGATGGTGGGTGAATGGATTGAAGGATGGGAAATGAATCACTGATTTCCTGAGACCCAACTCTCTTGGGACATAGTGTCATTGGTTGATTAAGAGGTGTGGAATCACACTGCCCAGGTTGGAACTCTGGCTCTTTTGATGAGCTATATGTTTTACTCAAGTTTCTTAACCTCATTCTGTCTACTTCTTTCATCTGTAAAATGAGGCTAATACTTCAAAGCATTGCTAGGAGGATTAGATGAAATAATACGTGCGAGTATTTAGAACAGTTCCTGGCATATAGTGAGTGCCCAAAATCTTGGCCATCATTGGCTTTGTGAACAGGAAAGTACACGTGGGGCTCTTGGAGTTGTTTGACCTCCGTCTTCTGCCCGCCCCCACTCCAATACTTTTTTAGTGTGTGGTGTGACTGTATCTATTTGTGGAGTACAGTAACTAACCAACATTTATTTATTTATCTTATTAAGTTCTTATCCAATCAGTTTATAGTTATTGTGATCCTGTTATACTTCTTGCCCCGATTTTGTTTTGTATTTGCTTCCATACATAGTGGTAGAAATGCTGAGCTCAAGTCAAAAGCCCCCATATTCATTTTTAATAAAAGTAATACTGACAACAATAATAACTACCCTTGGTAGAGTCTATGTGCTGGGCGCTGCATACTTTGTTAAGTGATTGCCTGGATCAGAGGCCATGGATATCCAAGTATTGACTGACTGCCATATCTGACTTTGTCTCTGGGTTTGCAGAGTCCAGGCTGAGCTTCGTTCACTAGTTTCCCTCTTGTGTTACTTTGACCACACATGCCTCACTTAGAGTTACTGTTTGAATTAACTGCTCTGTCTCTGGAGGCAGATCTCTTTCTCTTTGGATCTTTGAGATGTCTAAAATTCTGAGTGATGTTTCTCCCTTTCTTACCCTTTTCCCTCTTCATTTACATTTCTATTCCCCTCTTCTTTTCATTTGCTCCATGTCTTCATTCATTCATTCAAGTTGCTCTCCTTCCAAATTAGAGAAGTGGTAGTTCAAAAAAAGCAGCACAGCTGCTCACCCTGCAGCTCCACCTGTGACCGAAAGTTGCCCAGGAGCATGGCACACATGCAAATAGACTTGTCTTGACATGCTGGAGCCTTTTCCTTTTTGTAGTAAACTAAACCTTGATTCACAAGGAAATGGACTTTGGCTTTATTGTAATTCCTATTTTGATAGTGTGTGAGCACAAGTCATGAACTACACTTAGTGAAAATCCTGAGTCACTGGAGGGCTTGGTGTTTCAGAAACAGGAAGAGGAGGAGGTGCTTTGTTGCATTTTCAGAAGGAAGGGTGGATGACAAGCATCACCTCAATCATTGGGCAAACTCCCTTCACTTTACTCCTCTGAGCCTTTAACTCAAGGGAAACGGGGTTTGACAGCACCCCTGAGATATGTTGTTTGGGGGCCTCTGGTCACTTGGGTCTTTTAACACCACACACAGAAGCAGTGAGACTGAGCAGTCTGCATCATGGGCACGCAGAGTGGGTGCCAGGCAGGTCACAGGGTCCCAATCACTATTCCCTGT
>NW_011495045.1:5072677-5080924 GCF_000754665.1 Bison bison bison | reverse complement strand
CAGGAAAGGGATTGTCTCTGGGCTCAGAGTGTTCATGGTGCCAAGCTCCCTCCTGTGTGTGGGAAGTGATAGTTATGTGCTTAAGTAGACAAGGGATCTTCCATGCTATGCTTAACCTGGAGCTTTTTGTTTTTCTTCTTAATTAGCTTTTTAGGGGCATTCCAATGAATAAGAGTTGAAAGACGATAGATAGAAAAAAAATCTTGAGAAAAAAGGGAGGACTACATTTTGATTGCCTTTTTTGCTGCTGCCGCTGCTGCTGCTGCTAAGTCACTTCAGTGGTGTCTGACTCTGTGTGACCCTGTAGACAGTAGCCCACCAGGCTCCCCCATCCCTGGGATTCTCCAGGCAAGAACACTGGAGTGGGTTGCCATTTCCTTCTCCAATGCATGAAAGTGAAAAGTGAAATCGCTCACATGCTTCCTAAATCCCAGAGTAATGTCACCTAAAATTTTTTTTCCATGTAAACCAACTGATCAACCAACTGAGTCATGGCTCCTCCAGATCTATTGAGCCAGCCTTTCTGAGGTTGGGGCCCAGAAATATCTCTCTATAATTATTCTGTATAATTGGATGGGAGCTACTCTCTAGGAACTCTCATGGGAATTTCTATTATTAAAAATTAGGTTTTTCATACCAGTGACAATTGCTTGAGCATAAGGTCTGTGTCTTCCTCACTTTGAAATAACATAAGTATTTGTAGAAGTATCAAGGAAGACATTCTTGAAGGTAGCCATCATATGTGCAAATCTGTGGGGGAAAGTATTGCTGGTGACGTGGAGGTGACATTAATTAAGCCTATTGTTTAATGTGTAGTGCCAAATGTTGGAAGAAACACATGGTGGATAGAATAATCTGGGAAATTTTCTCTTGCAAGTGCTCTTTTCCACAAACAAGGACTTTTGCAAGTGCTGTTTTCCAAAGCTCATGGCTAGCTGGTCCCAACTTAATTAGTTTTTATGACTATCTTCCAGGGTTTTTTATGACAGTCTTGGGCTATAGTTCATAGTTATAACCACCTGACCCTTGGTTTTCTCATCAGCAAAATGGGAGCATGAACACTTGCTAGTTGCCTGGATTGAAGAGAGGTTGTCAGTATGACTAGAGTCCATTCATCTAGTGCCAGAAGGCATTCAAGTATAGCCATAAAGAGTTGGGCATCCTCCAGCCTGCCATGGAGGCCAGGCTCTTACCCATAATAGAGCCCTAGCTTCTAAACACTGGCATCCACCCAAGCCATTCGGACATAGGTCTCTGCAATTTTTGTTTGATCAGAATGAAAGTAATTTCCTTTTATCATTGATCCTAATCATAATATCTAGTTACTTAAAGCACAATAAAGCTGGAAATCTCAACCATTAAGGCCATTCTTTGATAAGGATCTGCCAAGTAGCTGTGGGCCATATTGTGGATGGTCCTGGGAACTGGGCGTGATGTGGTGTGAATCCCACTACTTCTTTGGGAGGACCTGTTCTTCTCTTGGAAAAGTAAAAACTGGTGAAACTCATCGGGGTCCCTAGTGTGACTGAATTTGAGAACAAAAATGTGAAAGAGAATTCAATTATGCAGTCTCTTGATCAAAGTGAAACAATGAAAATTAGTATATATGAAAGGCTGTATACTAGGCTATTACATTTAATCATTGCAAGTAATGTTATTATTTTTTGATGTGGAAGAAGAGAAAACTAAAGTTTGGAGAGTTTAAACAGTTACCCAGGAACACACTGCTCTCAGTGTAGCCATATTTCAAACCAGATTCTCTTAAATAATCTCTCCACAGTGCCCTGCTGTCTTGCCCAGAGGCAAATTCTGTGGAAGAATGTAATGATATTCATTTGTAGGAGAAATGGATTTAGCTGACTCAGTGTGTAAAGAAAACACAGGAGATGGAACATACGCAGCAATGGAACTTGATATTATACACAAGGACTACCCGTATCACTTGGGGATCTCATTCTTGTTGCAGCTGAACTGTTAATTTATCTCAAATATTTAAAAAATTTTTATCTCATAGGGTTCAGGATGGGGAACACATGTACACCCGTGGTAGATGCATGTTGATGTATGGCAAAACCAATACAATATTGTAAAGTAAAAAAAAAAAAAAAAATAATAATAAAATTTAAAAAAGCCAAAAAAACCCACAACAAACAAAAATAAAATAAAATAAAATAAAATAAACAGTGGTTCTTAACCTTGAAATTCTCATGAACTCTATGGATTGTGTCCCAAGGAAAATGTATATATACATGTAGGAACCCTCCCCTTCCTCTTTAAAATCACCTATGTCCTTCCTTCCCCTTCTACCACACCTCTGAGGGCAAGAAATCTTTCTGTAGATACATAACTTTACAAATTGCTCCAAATTTCTGGGCCACAGAAAATCTTTATAGTCTGGGGGTTGTTCAACCTGCAGACATCAGATTTTCCATGCTCTAGTCTGTTCTGTGTCTTACAGAAGTATTTTCTCTTTTTTATTCCAGCCTTAAGAAAATTTCTGTAATAAACTTTATCCAGGTGTTTGACCACCTTTTGCTCCCATATTTTTTGCAGTATCCTCATGGGTTACCCCTTTTATCTGATTGCTTTCTCCAAGAGCAATTTTAATGTGAGGCCTTGTATGCTTGAGGATACTTTTGTTATGCTACAACACTTGAATAACAGTTTAGTTGGATTTAAAGTTATAAGTTACATGATCTTTTCTTCGATACTTTAAAAATATTTTTTCATTGTCTATTTGCATCATCTAGTTTTGCTGTTGAGAATTATATTAATCAATATGATTCTTGTTTCTCAGCTGTTACTATGAACTTCTCAATAAGTTTTAGACTTTCCTCTTTGTATTAATTTTTAAAAAACTGCATTATAGTGTCCAAGTTTAGTTTTCTTCTTTTTATTTTTTTGGCCCCAACCAGAGACTGAACCTGTGTCCCCTGCAATGGAAGCGTGGAGTCTCAACCACTAGGCCCCTGGGGAAGTTTCCCATTTTTCTTTACTTGTATGGTTTCACTGTTAATAAACCCTTTTTAATCTTAGATTTTTCATAATGTTTTTTTTTAATTTTAGGAAATTATGTTCAACATATATCCAAGAGAAGGACAAGATAAGAATAACAACTATCACCATTGCTATTTATCACAGATTGTCCAACATTATAAGGAAAGGAAAGAAGCAAGAGCTGTAAGGATTAGAAAGGAAAAGATAAAACTGTCATTATTTTCAGAAGAGATAATCATCGCCCTAGCATAACCATAATAATCAACAGACACACTATTAAAGCTAAGTGAGTTCAGCAAGTTTGCCAAAAATAAAATATCACAAATATTATTAGAATTTTTCTATATTAAAAATAAGCAACTAGAAACTATAATAAAAAGTAAGATACTATTCAAAATGGCAAGAGAAACTGTAATTTAAAGACTTTACTTATCTAAGAATTCACTAGATTTCTGTGGATAAAAATTTAAAACTCTAATAATAAAGAATGTAGAATATGATCTCAGTTGATACTAACAGAAAGCTACCCCATGCTTATCAGGACCAATTTATTCTTATAACAATATCAATAAATTAAGTGAAAACCAACCAACATTCCAGCTGGATTTTTTTTGAGGGGCTTAATAAACTTATTCTATAATTTAAAGATGTACTGTAATAAAAGTGAAAACTATAAAGTGTAAATACAAGAACACACAATGAGATCAATAAAATAAAATAGAATTCAAAGTCAAGCCCATAACTGAAGTATTTCTATTTAAAGAAAAGATGTTGAGAATAAAGTTAAATGGCAGGTTAGGAGAAGAAAATTTCTATTGAGTAAAACTGATAATACCTAGAATTGTACATATAAAATATATAAAGAACTTCTGGCAATCAGCATGAAAAACACAGCAACCCCAATAGATTAACTGGCAAAGAAATGAAGGGCATTTTAGAGAAGAGGAAATCTAAGAGGTTAAGAAACATATGAAGAGACACCCAAATTTATCAGCATTACTAATGTAAAATAAAACCACGATGAAATAGCACTACATCTGTTAGTGTGGCAAAAATTAAAAAGCTGGATGATACCAAGCTTGGTGGTGAAATAGAAACCTATAAAGCCTCACAAACTGCTGGTGGGTTTCCAGGTTGTATTTGGTTAACTTAAATATATGCATATCCTTTGACCTAGTAATCGTACCTCTGGGCATATAATTCCAAGGAAATGTTCACATGCCTTTGTAAAAGGATGCATATCAGAATGTTTATTGATGCTTTGTTTGTGGAGGGAGAGGTTGGAGACAATCTGGTTAAGTATGATGCAGTGCTGCATTCCACCGAATACTTTCAAGTCATTAGGAATGACAGATGGAATGTATACATAGCAATGTGGATGGATCTTACAACATAGTTCTGAGTTGAAAAGGAAGAAACAGTTGAGCTCTGTATTATAGCACCACTTACATGAATTAAAAATCCACATGCACAAAAGAATACACATTTTGTAAGAACAGGTACAAATGTCTACAGAAAAAAGGATAGATGTTGACCAGATGAAAACAGTTGCTTTGATTGGAATGGTGGGTGTCTGATGGAGGTAAAGGAAGTCAGAAAAAAGAATAGGCATGGAAGATAGGAAAGTGATAGGAAAGTGAATGGATGAATGGATGGATATAACACAATGAATTAATAAATAAGAGAGGGAACTTTCATGGACCAATGATGATAAAGTGCCATGGATGAAGAGGATGATCAAAGTCCAGATGAAAATGGAAAAATAATCTAGTATAGATGATGGTGCATAATGAGCACTTAGTAAATACTTGTTAAATGAAAAAATGCAGTCTGTGGTGGATCATTTTTGCAAAGCTAAGAGGTTCTTTACTGAATTATTTTAGGAGCTTTAATTTTGGCATATCAGTTTGTTAAAAAATGTGAGCCCATATATTCAGAGACATCTGGATGGCATTAACAGATTTTTTTTTCTTCCACTTCTTGAAGTATTACATAAACATGGACACCTTGCCCTTTTCCAAACTATGCCATGTAGTTTGACTTTAATTCTGACTTATAGAATATGTCTTCCCAGAAAATATTTGCCATTTTGATCAAGTCTTGATTTCCAAATACCTGCCTTAACATGGTCATTGATATCAACTTTGATACATCTAATTTCTTTGCTGGAAGCAATGAACGGGATTCTGCTTCTAAGCTTTGAGTCTGTCAGCCATCAGTTCAGTTCAGTCGCTCAGTGGTGTCTGAATCTTTGTGATCCGATGGACTGCAACATGCCAGGCTTCCCTGTTCATCACCAACTCCTGGTACTTATTCAAACTCATGTCCATCAAGTCAGTGAGGCGATCCAATCATCTCATACTCTGTCGTCCCCTTCTCCTCCCACCTTCAATCTTTCCCAGCATCAGGGTCTTTTCCAATAAGTGAGCTCTTAGCATCAGGTGACCAAAGTATTGGAGCTTCAGCCTCAGCATCAGTCCTTCCAATGAATATTCAGGACTGATTTCCTTTAGGATGGACTGGTTGGATCTCCTTGTTGTCCAAGGGACTCTCAAGAGTCTTCTCCAGCACCACAGTTCAAAAGTATCAATTCTTTGGTGCTCAGCTTTCTTTATAGTCCAACTCTCACATCCATACATGACCACTGGAAAAACCATAGCTTTGACTAGACAGACATTTAAAGCTGGACATGACAGTGGATTTGCCTACTAACATTTTTTCCTTCTACCACTGTATGAGATTTGATATCTTAGAGAATCTCTGTGTTTGTTTTCTCCCTCCCTTCTTGCCAGAGGACAAGGATTTATCCCAAGGGGTATAAGCTTCTATTGATCTGCTCCAGGTTTTAATATTAGTAATCATATATTTCCACTAATAAGCATAATTCATATTCAGCTTTCACTGATTTCAACTTAACAAATGAAGTGTAACTATTTAAAGCTCCAGTTCTAGACAGAACTTGTATCTTACACTTAGCTTATTACCTAATAGCCCTATTTGTGCTCAGTTGCTCAGTCGTGCCCCACTCTTTGAGGTCCCATGGACTATAGCCTGCCAGGCGCCTCTGTCCATGGGATTTCCCGGGTAAGAATATTAGAGAAGTCTGCCATTTCCTACTGCAGGGGATCTTCCCCACCCAGGGATCGAGTCCACATCTCTTGTCTCTCCTGCATTGGCAGGAGGATTCTTTACCACTAGAACCACCTGGAAAGCCCCAGTAGCCCTGTGATACTGGGCAAGTTAAATTTCCTAAGCATTTGTTTGTTCTGAACAACTTGGGTAGAAGTTTTCTCAAAGAGTTGTGGTAACAAGATGATGTAACTAAGGCTTCACATGGAGCTTGGTGCATAAGTAGTTATTATTACTTCATGGAAGTCATTATGCTAGGCTTATGAGGAGAGACAAAGATGATTAAAGAAATGTTCTTAACTTCATGGAACTTGGAGAGAATGAGACAGATGCCTAAACTATAGAGCAATATGAGAGAGGTCAAGTGATGTCACATTTCTCCTGAGACATCCAGAGAACTGCTTCTTCATTTTATAAAGAAGGATTACTTGACTTGATCAAGGGGAAGCAGTCAGTGAGCTCCAGAGCCTTGAAGGGAACCCATGTCTCTTCTGATGGAGCCAGGCCTGGTGGTCATGTCCCTGTTTCTGTGGACAGTCCTCAGGTAGCCCGAGGCCTCGTGGCACTGCTGTCTGCCAGGCCACAACTGTGTACCTCCATGTCCTAAAGTCCAGAGGCTTTGTGTTGAGGGCTCATAATTCAGTCAGGAGCTAGACTTTGCTGTTTTTTGAGTGAGTAACTTATGGGGATAACATTTCTTCTCAAGTCTTGCCCTCAAATTAATAATCCATTAGAGACTAATTCATTACATTCATAATTTCATTTGATTGAAATTTTACTGAGAGATTGATGTGCTCCAGGTTCTTTGTTGGCATCAGGAAGACAAAGATAAAAACCTCGTGGAGTCACACAACAACTTACTGCCCTGTGACAGAGAACGTGCTCCAGGGCCCGAGAAAAGAGGGACACGTATTTTCGGTACCAGGAGGTTTGATGAGTCAGAACATTTTTCACCAGAAAAAGTACTGTTTGAGCTGGATCCTGAAAAAGGAGGTGATGTTCAGGTGAAGAACTGGAGAAGAGGAACTGAGGGAGAGAGGATGGTAGTGTCAAAGACAGGGAGCTGCGTGGGGGCAGAGGTGGTTAGAAGACCGCTGGGGGCCAGTGGTGGGGGCGGGTGCAGTGAGCCAGGAGCCTGGGGAGGCCAATAAGGATTAGATCGCCAGGGGCCTTCTATGCCCCTCGCTTTGTGGTTGAAGGCAGCAGGTGAAGAAGGCTTTTTAAGCTGGAGAATGGCATGATCCAATCTAGGTTGAGTGAGTGGGTTTTGAGCCAGTGTGGAAGTAAGAGCAACAAGACCCTAGACCTGCCCTAGGGGGCTCTACTCAGGGGGTCTTGAACCCAAAGAGATGGGGTCATCAGGGCCTGAGCATGTGGACTCAGGAGCCTAAGGGCAGAAAACAATGAACTGGGAAGGCGTCTGCGGCCTGGCACACCAATCACTATCCGAGGGTGTACCCCACTGCTTTTCCGTCCTGAGGCTTCTTGCTAACAGGTGGGGCAGGCTGGGAGGGAGACTCCCTTCACATCTCCTCAGCAAGCTCTCTTAGAGTAACCAGCTCCAGACAAAGAGCCCGGCTCCGGTCTTCCTTCTGCCTTGAGTGAGCTGGCCTCTTTCTCCATGGGCTCGCATGGGCCAGTAGGGCTGGTGTTCCCCCGATTTCAGCGTGATTAGGCCTGGCCACTTTGGTGGTGGTTGGTGGGGTGGGCAAGGGAAGGGGCTAACGTGGTTCAAAATGGAATACACAGAAAAGCATTATTAAAAGAATGAGGAGGTTGTTTAGTGAGGCTTGAAGCGTCTACAGGTGTTTCCTCCTGTGTTGAGAACCCGTGTCCCCCGGGAATCGCATTTCCCGTCGAGCAGGGCCCAGGGCGGACGGAGTGCTGCTGACACCCGGGTGTGGTGGAGAGGCCTGAATGGGCGCCACAGAAAACCCGGAGCTTTCCAGGGGGTCTCAGGGCCCCTCGCGGGCGCGGAGGGGGACATGGCTGGACACACCTGCTCACGGAGTGCACACTCACGCCCCCTTGCCCATGCCCCACGCACCCCGGCCCACTCTGCAGGCCTCGTCCCGGTGCCCACGGCCTCCCGGGCCGGGCCGTCGTGCAGATGCGGCCGGC